>NC_082720.1:23780069-24110853 GCF_030144855.1 Hypanus sabinus
TCTCTGAGTCGAGTCTCTGAGTCAAGTCTCCGAGTCGAGTCTCTGAGTCAAGTCTCCAAGTCAAGGCTCTGAGTTGAGTCTCCAAGTTAAGTCTCTGAGCCAAGGCTCTGAGTCAAGTCTCCGTGTCAAGTCTCCGAGTCAAGTCTCCGTGTCGAGTCTCCGAGTCAAGTCTTCGAGTCAAGTCTCCGTGTCGAGTCTCCGATTCAAGTCTCCGAGTCAAGTCTTCCAAGTCAAATCTCCGAGTCGAGTGCCTGAGTCAAGGCTCTGAGTCGAGTCTCCGAGTCAAGTCTCCCTGTGAAGTCTCCAAGTCAAGTCTCTGAGTCGAGTCTCTGAGTCAAGTCTCCGAGTCGAGTCTCTGAGTCAATGCTCTGAGTCGTGTCAATGAGTCGAGTCTCCGAGTTAAGTCGCCGTGTCGAGTCTCCGAGTCAAGTCTTCGAGTCAAGTCTCCAAGTCAAGTCTCCGAGTCGAGTGCCTGAGTCAAGGCTCTGAGTCGAGTCTCCGAGTCAAGTCTTCGTGTCGAGCCTCCGAGTCAAGTCTCTGAGTCGAGTCTCTGAGTCGAATCTCAGAGTCAAGTCTCTGAGTCGAGTCCCTGAGTCAAGTCTTTGAGACGAGTCTCTGAGTCAAGTCTCCGAGTCGAGTCTCTGAGTCAAAGCTCTGAGTCGAGTCTCTGAGTCGAGTCTCCGAGTCGAGTCTCTGAGTCGAGTCTCTGAGTCAAGGCTCTGAGTTGTTTCTCCAAGTCAAGTCTCTGAGTTGAGTCTCCGAGTCGAGTCTCTGAGTCAAGTCTCTGTGTCGACTCTCCGAGTCGAGTCTCTGAGTCAAGGCTCTGTGTTGAGTCTCCGAGTCGAGTCTCTGAGTCGAGTCTGTGAGTCGTGTCTACGAGTCAAGTCTCTGAGTCAAGGCTCTGAGTCGAGTCTCTGAGTCGAGTCTCCGCGTCAAGTCTCCCTGTCAAGTCTCCAAGTCAATTCTCTGAGTCGAGTCTCTGAGTCAAGACTCCGAGTCGAGTCTCCAAGTCAAGACTCCTTGTCAAGGCTCTGAATCAAGTCTCCAAGTCAAGTCTCCGAGTCAAGTCTCCGAGTCAAGTCTCTGAGTCAAGGCTCAGAGTTGAGTCTCCAAGCCAAGTCTCCGAGCCAAGGCTCTGAGTCAAGTCTCCGAGTCAAGTCTTCCAAGTCAAGTCTCCGAGTCAAGTCTCTGAGTCAAGGCTCAGAGTTGAGTCTCCAAGCCAGGTCTCTGAGCCAAGGCTCTGAGTCAAGTCTCCGAGTCAAGTCTTCCAAGTCAAGTCTCAGAGTCAAGTCTCTGAGTCGAGTCTCCGAGTCAAGTCTCCAAGTCGAGTCTCCGAGTCAAGTCTCTGAATCGAGTCTCAGAGTCAAGTCTCCGAATCAAGTCTCTGAGTCGCGTCTCCAAGTCGAGTCTCCAAGTCAAGTCTCTGAGTCGAGTCTCTGAGTCAAGTCTCCGAGTCGAGTCTCTGAGTCAAGTCTCCAAGTCAAGGCTCTGAGTTGAGTCTCCAAGTCAAGTCTCTGAGCCAAGGCTCTGAGTCAAGTCTCCGAGTCGAGTCTCCGTGTCGAGTCTCCGATTCAAGTCTCCGAGTCAAGTCTTCGAGTCAAGGCTCTGAGTCGAGTCTCCGAGTCAAGTCTCTGTGTCGAGTCTCTGAGTCAAGTCTCCAAGTGAAGTCGCCGATTCGAGTCTCTGAATCAAGGCTCTGAGTCAAGTCTCCAAGTCCAGTCTCTGAGTCGAGTCTCTGAGTCAAGGCTCTGAGTCGAGTCTCTGAGTCAAGGCTCTGAGTGGAGTCTCTCAGTGAAGTCTCAGAGTCAAGTCTCCAAGTCAAGTCTCCGAGTCGAGTCTCCAAGTCCAAACTCCGAGTCAAGGCTCTGAGTCAAGTCTCCGAGTCAAGTCTCCGAGTCACGTCTCCAAGTCCAGGCTCTGAGTTGACTCTCTGAGTCGAGTCTCCGAGTCAAGTCTCTGAGTCGAGCCTCTGAGTGAAGTCTCGTAGTCAAGTCTCTGAGTCGAGTCTCCAAGTCACGTCTCCAAGTCCAGGCTCTGAGTTGACTCTCTGAG
This sequence comes from Hypanus sabinus, assembly GCF_030144855.1. Taxonomy (NCBI): domain Eukaryota; kingdom Metazoa; phylum Chordata; class Chondrichthyes; order Myliobatiformes; family Dasyatidae; genus Hypanus; species Hypanus sabinus. The sequence continues at coordinate 23,782,122 of NC_082720.1, forward strand.
TCGAGTCTCCGAGTCAAGTCTCTGAGTCGAGCCTCTGAGTGAAGTCTCGTAGTCAAGTCTCTGAGTCGAGTCTCCAAGTCAAGGCTCTGATTCGAGTCTCTGAGTCAAGTCTCCAAGTCAAGGCTCTGAGTTGAGTCTCCAAGTCAAGTCTCTGAGCCAAGGCTCTGAGTCAAGTCTCCATGTCAAGTCTCCGAGTCAAGTCTCCGTGTCGAGTCTCCGAGTCAAGTCTTCGAGTCAAGTCTCCGCGTCGAGTCTCCGATTCAAGTCTCCGAGTCAAGTGTCTGAGTCAAGGCTCTGAGTCGAGTCTCCGAGTCAAGTCTCCCTGTCAAGTCTCCAAGTCAAGTCTCTGAGTCGAGTCTCTGAGTCAAGTCTCCGAGTCAAGTCTTCCAAGTCAAGTCTCAGAGTCAAGTCTCTGAGTCGAGTCTGTCAGTCAAGTCTCCGAGTCAAGTCTCCAAGTCGAGTCTCCGAGTCAAGTCTCTGAATCGAGTCTCAGAGTCAAGTCTCCGAATCAAGTCTCTGAGTCGCGTCTCCAAGTCGAGTCTCCAAGTCAAGTCTCTGAGTCGAGTCTCTGAGTCAAGTCTCCGAGTCGAGTCTCTGAGTCAAGTCTCCAAGTCAAGGCTCTGAGTTGAGTCTCCAAGTCAAGTCTCTGAGCAAAGGCTCTGAGTCAAGTCTCTGAGTCGAGTCTCCGTGTCGAGTCTCCGATTCAAGTCTCTGTGTCGAGTCTCTGAGTCAAGTCTCCAAGTCAAGTCGCCGATTCGAGTCTCTGAATCAAGGCTCTGAGTCGAGTCTCCAAGTCCAGTCTCTGAGTCGAGTCTCTGAGTCAAGGCTCTGAGTCGAGTCTCTGAGTCAAGGCTCTGAGTGGAGTCTCTCAGTGAAGTCTCAGAGTCAAGTCTCCAAGTCAAGTCTCCGAGTCGAGTCTCCAAGTCCAAACTCCGAGTCAAGGCTCTGAGTCAAGTCTCCGAGTCAAGTCTCCGAGTCACGTCTCCAAGTCCAGGCTCTGAGTTGACTCTCTGAGTCGAGTCTCCGAGTCAAGTCTCTGAGTCGAGCCTCTGAGTGAAGTCTCGTAGTCAAGTCTCTGAGTCGAGTCTCCAAGTCACGTCTCCAAGTCCAGGCTCTGAGTTGACTCTCTGAGTCGAGTGTCCGAGTCAAGTCTCTGAGTCGAGCCTCTGAGTGAAGTCTCGTAGTCAAGTCTCTGAGTCGAGTCTCCAAGTCAAGGCTCTGATTCGAGTCTCTGAGTCAAGTCTCCAAGTCAAGGCTCTGAGTTGAGTCTCCAAGTTAAGTCTCTGAGCCAAGGCTCTGAGTCAAGTCTCCATGTCAAGTCTCCGTGTCAAGTCTCCGTGTCGAGTCTCCGAGTCAAGTCTTCGAGTCAAGTCTCCGTGTCGAGTCTCCGATTCAAGTCTCCAAGTCAATTGTCTGAGTCAAGGCTCTGAGTCGAGTCTCCGAGTCAAGTCTCCCTGTCAAGTCTCCAAGTCAAGTCTCTGAGTCGAGTCTCTGAGTCAAGTCTCCAAGTCGAGTCTCCAAGTCAAGTCTCTGAGTCAAGTCTCTGTGTCGACTCTCCGAGTCGAGTCTCTGAGTCAAGGCTCTGTGTTGAGTCTCTGAGTCGAGTCTCTGAGTCAAGTCTCCGAGTCGAGTCTCTGAGTCAATGCTCTGAGTCATGTCAATGAGTCGAGTCTCCGAGTTAAGTCTCCGTGTCGAGTCTCCGAGTCAAGTCTTCGAGTCAAGTCTCCAAGTCAAGTCTCCGAGTCGAGTGCCTGAGTCAAGGCTCTGAGTCGAGTCTCCGAGTCAAGTCTTCGTGTCGAGCCTCCGAGTCAAGTCTCTGAGTCGAGTCTCTGAGTCGAGTCCCTGAGTCAAGTCATTGAGTCGAGTCTCTGAGTCAAGTCTCCGAGTTGAGTCTCTGAGTCAAAGCTCTGAGTCAAGTCTACAAGTCAAGTCTCCGTGTCGAGTCTCCTAATCAAGTCTTCGAGTCAAGTCTCCAAGTCAAGTCTCCGAGTCGAGTCTCCGTGTCGAGTCTCCGAGTCAAGTCTTCGAGTCAAGTCTCCGTGTCGAGTCTCCGATTCAAGTCTCCGTGTCAAGTGTCTGAGTCAAGGCTCTGAGTTGAGTCTCCGAGTCAAGTCTCCCTGTCATGTCTCCAAGTCGAGTCTCCAAGTCAAGTCTCTGAGTCAAGTCTCTGTGTCGACTCTCCGAGTCGAGTCTCTGAGTCAAGGCTCTGTGTTGAGTCTCTGAGTCGAGTCTCTGAGTCAAGTCTCCGAGTCGAGTCTCTGAGTCAATGCTCTGAGTCATGTCAATGAGTCGAGTCTCCGAGTTAAGTCTCCGTGTCGAGTCTCTGAGTCAATGCTCTGAGTCGTGTCAATGAGTCGAGTCTCCGAGTTAAGTCTCCGTGTCGAGTCTCCGAGTCAAGTCTTCGAGTCAAGTGCCTGAGTCAAGGCTCTGAGTCGAGTCTCCGAGTCAATTCTTCGTGTCGAGCCTCCGAGTCAAGTCTCTGAGTCGAGTCTCTGAGTCGAATCTCAGAGTCAAGTCTCTGAGTCGAGTCCCTGAGTCAAGTCTTTGAGACGAGTCTCTGAGTCAAGTCTCCGAGTCGAGTCTCTGAGTCAAAGCTCTGAGTCGAGTCTCTGAGTCGAGTCTCCGAGTCGAGTCTCTGAGTCGAGTCTCTGAGTCAAGGCTCTGAGTTGTTTCTCCAAGTCAAGTCTCTGAGTCGAGTCTCCGAGTCGAGTCTCTGAGTCAAGTCTCTGTGTCGACTCTCCGAGTCGAGTCTCTGAGTCAAGGCTCTGTGTTGAGTCTCCGAGTCGAGTCTCTGAGTCGAGTCTGTGAGTCGTGACTACGAGTCAAGTCTCTGAGTCAAGGCTCTGAGTCGAGTCTCTGAGTCGAGTCTCCGCGTCAAGTCTCCCTGTCAAGTCTCCAAGTCAATTCTCTGAGTCGAGTCTCTGAGTCAAGACTCTGAGTCGAGTCTCCAAGTCAAGACTCCTTGTCAAGGCTCTGAATCAAGTCTCCAAGTCAAGTCTCCGAGTCAAGTCTCCGAGTCAAGTCTCTGAGTCAAGGCTCAGAGTTGAGTCTCCAAGCCAAGTCTCTGAGCCAAGGCTCTGAGTCAAGTCTCCGCGTCAAGTCTCCCTGTCAAGTCTCCAAGTCAATTCTCTGAGTCGAGTCTCTGAGTCAAGTCTCCGAGTCGAGTCTCCAAGTCAAGACTCCTTGTCAAGGCTCTGAATTAAGTCTCCAAGTCAAGTCTCCGAGTCATGTCTCCGTGTCGAGTCTCCGAGTCAAGTCTTCGAGTCAAGTCTCCGTGTCGAGTCTCCGATTCAAGTCTCCGAGTCAAGTGTCTGAGTGAAGGCTCTGAGTCGAGTCTCCGAGACAAGTCTCCCTGTCAAGTCTCCAAGTCAAGTCTCTGAGTCCAGTCTCTGAGTCAAGTCTCCAAGTCGAGTCTCCAAGTCAAGTCTCTGAGTCAAGTCTCTGTGTCGACTCTCCGAGTCGAGTCTCTGAGTCAAGGCTCTGTGTTGAGTCTCTGAGTCGAGTCTCTGAGTCGTGTCTACGAGTCAAGTCTCTGAGTCAAGGCTCTGAGTCGAGTCTCTGAGTCGAGTCTCCGCGTCAAGTCTCCCTGTCAAGTCTCCAAGTCAATTCTCTGAGTCGAGTCTCTGAGTCAAGACTCCGAGTCGAGTCTCCAAGTCAAGACTCCTTGTCAAGGCTCTGAATCAAGTCTCCAAGTCAAGTCTCCGAGTCAAGTCTCCGAGTCAAGTCTCTGAGTCAAGGCTCAGAGTTGAGTCTCCAAGCCAAGTCTCCGAGCCAAGGCTCTGAGTCAAGTCTCCGAGTCAAGTCTTCCAAGTCAAGTCTCCGAGTCAAGTCTCTGAGTCAAGGCTCAGAGTTGAGTCTCCAAGCCAGGTCTCTGAGCCAAGGCTCTGAGTCAAGTCTCCGAGACAAGTCTTCCAAGTCAAGTCTCAGAGTCAAGTCTCTGAGTCGAGTCTCCGAGTCAAGTCTCCAAGTCGAGTCTCCGAGTCAAGTCTCTGAATCGAGTCTCAGAGTCAAGTCTCCGAATCAAGTCTCTGAGTCGCGTCTCCAAGTCGAGTCTCCAAGTCAAGTCTCTGAGTCGAGTCTCTGAGTCAAGTCTCCGAGTCGAGTCTCTGAGTCAAGTCTCCAAGTCAAGGCTCTGAGTTGAGTCTCCAAGTCAAGTCTCTGAGCCAAGGCTCTGAGTCAAGTCTCCGAGTCGAGTCTCCGTGTCGAGTCTCCGATTCAAGTCTCCGAGTCAAGTCTTCGAGTCAAGGCTCTGAGTCGAGTCTCCGAGTCAAGTCTCTGTGTCGAGTCTCTGAGTCAAGTCTCCAAGTGAAGTCGCCGATTCGAGTCTCTGAATCAAGGCTCTGAGTCAAGTCTCCAAGTCCAGTCTCTGAGTCGAGTCTCTGAGTCAAGGCTCTGAGTCGAGTCTCTGAGTCAAGGCTCTGAGTGGAGTCTCTCAGTGAAGTCTCAGAGTCAAGTCTCCAAGTCAAGTCTCCGAGTCGAGTCTCCAAGTCCAAACTCCGAGTCAAGGCTCTGAGTCAAGTCTCCGAGTCAAGTCTCCGAGTCACGTCTCCAAGTCCAGGCTCTGAGTTGACTCTCTGAGTCGAGTCTCCGAGTCAAGTCTCTGAGTCGAGCCTCTGAGTGAAGTCTCGTAGTCAAGTCTCTGAGTCGAGTCTCCAAGTCACGTCTCCAAGTCCAGGCTCTGAGTTGACTCTCTGAGTCGAGTCTCCGAGTCAAGTCTCTGAGTCGAGCCTCTGAGTGAAGTCTCGTAGTCAAGTCTCTGAGTCGAGTCTCCAAGTCAAGGCTCTGATTCGAGTCTCTGAGTCAAGTCTCCAAGTCAAGGCTCTGAGTTGAGTCTCCAAGTCAAGTCTCTGAGCCAAGGCTCTGAGTCAAGTCTCCATGTCAAGTCTCCGAGTCAAGTCTCCGTGTCGAGTCTCCGAGTCAAGTCTTCGAGTCAAGTCTCCGCGTCGAGTCTCCGATTCAAGTCTCCGAGTCAAGTGTCTGAGTCAAGGCTCTGAGTCGAGTCTCCGAGTCAAGTCTCCCTGTCAAGTCTCCAAGTCAAGTCTCTGAGTCGAGTCTCTGAGTCAAGTCTCCGAGTCAAGTCTTCCAAGTCAAGTCTCAGAGTCAAGTCTCTGAGTCGAGTCTGTCAGTCAAGTCTCCGAGTCAAGTCTCCAAGTCGAGTCTCCGAGTCAAGTCTCTGAATCGAGTCTCAGAGTCAAGTCTCCGAATCAAGTCTCTGAGTCGCGTCTCCAAGTCGAGTCTCCAAGTCAAGTCTCTGAGTCGAGTCTCTGAGTCAAGTCTCCGAGTCGAGTCTCTGAGTCAAGTCTCCAAGTCAAGGCTCTGAGTTGAGTCTCCAAGTCAAGTCTCTGAGCAAAGGCTCTGAGTCAAGTCTCTGAGTCGAGTCTCCGTGTCGAGTCTCCGATTCAAGTCTCTGTGTCGAGTCTCTGAGTCAAGTCTCCAAGTCAAGTCGCCGATTCGAGTCTCTGAATCAAGGCTCTGAGTCGAGTCTCCAAGTCCAGTCTCTGAGTCGAGTCTCTGAGTCAAGGCTCTGAGTCGAGTCTCTGAGTCAAGGCTCTGAGTGGAGTCTCTCAGTGAAGTCTCAGAGTCAAGTCTCCAAGTCAAGTCTCCGAGTCGAGTCTCCAAGTCCAAACTCCGAGTCAAGGCTCTGAGTCAAGTCTCCGAGTCAAGTCTCCGAGTCACGTCTCCAAGTCCAGGCTCTGAGTTGACTCTCTGAGTCGAGTCTCCGAGTCAAGTCTCTGAGTCGAGCCTCTGAGTGAAGTCTCGTAGTCAAGTCTCTGAGTCGAGTCTCCAAGTCACGTCTCCAAGTCCAGGCTCTGAGTTGACTCTCTGAGTCGAGTGTCCGAGTCAAGTCTCTGAGTCGAGCCTCTGAGTGAAGTCTCGTAGTCAAGTCTCTGAGTCGAGTCTCCAAGTCAAGGCTCTGATTCGAGTCTCTGAGTCAAGTCTCCAAGTCAAGGCTCTGAGTTGAGTCTCCAAGTTAAGTCTCTGAGCCAAGGCTCTGAGTCAAGTCTCCATGTCAAGTCTCCGTGTCAAGTCTCCGTGTCGAGTCTCCGAGTCAAGTCTTCGAGTCAAGTCTCCGTGTCGAGTCTCCGATTCAAGTCTCCAAGTCAATTGTCTGAGTCAAGGCTCTGAGTCGAGTCTCCGAGTCAAGTCTCCCTGTCAAGTCTCCAAGTCAAGTCTCTGAGTCGAGTCTCTGAGTCAAGTCTCCAAGTCGAGTCTCCAAGTCAAGTCTCTGAGTCAAGTCTCTGTGTCGACTCTCCGAGTCGAGTCTCTGAGTCAAGGCTCTGTGTTGAGTCTCTGAGTCGAGTCTCTGAGTCAAGTCTCCGAGTTGAGTCTCTGAGTCAATGCTCTGAGTCATGTCAATGAGTCGAGTCTCCGAGTTAAGTCTCCGTGTCGAGTCTCCGAGTCAAGTCTTCGAGTCAAGTCTCCAAGTCAAGTCTCCGAGTCGAGTGCCTGAGTCAAGGCTCTGAGTCGAGTCTCCGAGTCAAGTCTTCGTGTCGAGCCTCCGAGTCAAGTCTCTGAGTCGAGTCTCTGAGTCGAGTCCCTGAGTCAAGTCATTGAGTCGAGTCTCTGAGTCAAGTCTCCGAGTTGAGTCTCTGAGTCAAAGCTCTGAGTCAAGTCTACAAGTCAAGTCTCCGTGTCGAGTCTCCTAATCAAGTCTTCGAGTCAAGTCTCCAAGTCAAGTCTCCGAGTCGAGTCTCCGTGTCGAGTCTCCGAGTCAAGTCTTCGAGTCAAGTCTCCGTGTCGAGTCTCCGATTCAAGTCTCCGTGTCAAGTGTCTGAGTCAAGGCTCTGAGTTGAGTCTCCGAGTCAAGTCTCCCTGTCATGTCTCCAAGTCGAGTCTCCAAGTCAAGTCTCTGAGTCAAGTCTCTGTGTCGACTCTCCGAGTCGAGTCTCTGAGTCAAGGCTCTGTGTTGAGTCTCTGAGTCGAGTCTCTGAGTCAAGTCTCCGAGTCGAGTCTCTGAGTCAATGCTCTGAGTCATGTCAATGAGTCGAGTCTCCGAGTTAAGTCTCCGTGTCGAGTCTCTGAGTCAATGCTCTGAGTCGTGTCAATGAGTCGAGTCTCCGAGTTAAGTCTCCGTGTCGAGTCTCCGAGTCAAGTCTTCGAGTCAAGTGCCTGAGTCAAGGCTCTGAGTCGAGTCTCCGAGTCAATTCTTCGTGTCGAGCCTCCGAGTCAAGTCTCTGAGTCGAGTCTCTGAGTCGAATCTCAGAGTCAAGTCTCTGAGTCGAGTCCCTGAGTCAAGTCTTTGAGACGAGTCTCTGAGTCAAGTCTCCGAGTCGAGTCTCTGAGTCAAAGCTCTGAGTCGAGTCTCTGAGTCGAGTCTCCGAGTCGAGTCTCTGAGTCGAGTCTCTGAGTCAAGGCTCTGAGTTGTTTCTCCAAGTCAAGTCTCTGAGTCGAGTCTCCGAGTCGAGTCTCTGAGTCAAGTCTCTGTGTCGACTCTCCGAGTCGAGTCTCTGAGTCAAGGCTCTGTGTTGAGTCTCCGAGTCGAGTCTCTGAGTCGAGTCTGTGAGTCGTGACTACGAGTCAAGTCTCTGAGTCAAGGCTCTGAGTCGAGTCTCTGAGTCGAGTCTCCGCGTCAAGTCTCCCTGTCAAGTCTCCAAGTCAATTCTCTGAGTCGAGTCTCTGAGTCAAGACTCTGAGTCGAGTCTCCAAGTCAAGACTCCTTGTCAAGGCTCTGAATCAAGTCTCCAAGTCAAGTCTCCGAGTCAAGTCTCCGAGTCAAGTCTCTGAGTCAAGGCTCAGAGTTGAGTCTCCAAGCCAAGTCTCTGAGCCAAGGCTCTGAGTCAAGTCTCCGCGTCAAGTCTCCCTGTCAAGTCTCCAAGTCAATTCTCTGAGTCGAGTCTCTGAGTCAAGTCTCCGAGTCGAGTCTCCAAGTCAAGACTCCTTGTCAAGGCTCTGAATTAAGTCTCCAAGTCAAGTCTCCGAGTCATGTCTCCGTGTCGAGTCTCCGAGTCAAGTCTTCGAGTCAAGTCTCCGTGTCGAGTCTCCGATTCAAGTCTCCGAGTCAAGTGTCTGAGTGAAGGCTCTGAGTCGAGTCTCCGAGACAAGTCTCCCTGTCAAGTCTCCAAGTCAAGTCTCTGAGTCCAGTCTCTGAGTCAAGTCTCCAAGTCGAGTCTCCAAGTCAAGTCTCTGAGTCAAGTCTCTGTGTCGACTCTCCGAGTCGAGTCTCTGAGTCAAGGCTCTGTGTTGAGTCTCTGAGTCGAGTCTCTGAGTCAAGTCTCCGAGTCGAGTCTCTGAGTCAATGCTCTGAGTCATGTCAATGAGTCGAGTCTCCGAGTTAAGTCTCCGTGTCGAGTCTCCGAGTCAAGTCTTCGAGTCAAGTCTCCAAGTCAAGTCTCCGAGTCGAGTGCCTGAGTCAAGGCTCTGAGTCGAGTCTCCGAGTCAAGTCTTCGTGTCGAGCCTCCGAGTCAAGTCTCTGAGTCGAGTCTCTGAGTCGAGTCCCTGAGTCAAGTCATTGAGTCGAGTCTCTGAGTCAAGTCTCCGAGTTGAGTCTCTGAGTCAAAGCTCTGAGTCAAGTCTACAAGTCAAGTCTCCGTGTCGAGTCTCCTAATCAAGTCTTCGAGTCAAGTCTCCAAGTCAAGTCTCCGAGTCGAGTCTCCGTGTCGAGTCTCCGAGTCAAGTCTTCGAGTCAAGTCTCCGTGTCGAGTCTCCGATTCAAGTCTCCGTGTCAAGTGTCTGAGTCAAGGCTCTGAGTTGAGTCTCCGAGTCAAGTCTCCCTGTCATGTCTCCAAGTCGAGTCTCCAAGTCAAGTCTCTGAGTCAAGTCTCTGTGTCGACTCTCCGAGTCGAGTCTCTGAGTCAAGGCTCTGTGTTGAGTCTCTGAGTCGAGTCTCTGAGTCAAGTCTCCGAGTCGAGTCTCTGAGTCAATGCTCTGAGTCATGTCAATGAGTCGAGTCTCCGAGTTAAGTCTCCGTGTCGAGTCTCTGAGTCAATGCTCTGAGTCGTGTCAATGAGTCGAGTCTCCGAGTTAAGTCTCCGTGTCGAGTCTCCGAGTCAAGTCTTCGAGTCAAGTGCCTGAGTCAAGGCTCTGAGTCGAGTCTCCGAGTCAATTCTTCGTGTCGAGCCTCCGAGTCAAGTCTCTGAGTCGAGTCTCTGAGTCGAATCTCAGAGTCAAGTCTCTGAGTCGAGTCCCTGAGTCAAGTCTTTGAGACGAGTCTCTGAGTCAAGTCTCCGAGTCGAGTCTCTGAGTCAAAGCTCTGAGTCGAGTCTCTGAGTCGAGTCTCCGAGTCGAGTCTCTGAGTCGAGTCTCTGAGTCAAGGCTCTGAGTTGTTTCTCCAAGTCAAGTCTCTGAGTCGAGTCTCCGAGTCGAGTCTCTGAGTCAAGTCTCTGTGTCGACTCTCCGAGTCGAGTCTCTGAGTCAAGGCTCTGTGTTGAGTCTCCGAGTCGAGTCTCTGAGTCGAGTCTGTGAGTCGTGACTACGAGTCAAGTCTCTGAGTCAAGGCTCTGAGTCGAGTCTCTGAGTCGAGTCTCCGCGTCAAGTCTCCCTGTCAAGTCTCCAAGTCAATTCTCTGAGTCGAGTCTCTGAGTCAAGACTCTGAGTCGAGTCTCCAAGTCAAGACTCCTTGTCAAGGCTCTGAATCAAGTCTCCAAGTCAAGTCTCCGAGTCAAGTCTCCGAGTCAAGTCTCTGAGTCAAGGCTCAGAGTTGAGTCTCCAAGCCAAGTCTCTGAGCCAAGGCTCTGAGTCAAGTCTCCGAGTCAAGTCTTCCAAGTCAAGTCTCCGAGTCAAGTCTCTGAGTCAAGGCTCAGAGTTGAGTCTCCAAGCCAAGTCTCTGAGCCAAGGCTCTGAGTCAAGTCTCCGAGTCAAGTCTTCCAAGTCAAGTCTCAGAGTCAAGTCTCTGAGTCGAGTCTGTCAGTCAAGTCTCCGAGTCAAGTCTCCAAGTCGAGTCTCCGAGTCAAGTCTCTGAATCGAGTCTCAGAGTCAAGTCTCCGAATCAAGTCTCTGAGTCGCGTCTCCAAGTCGAGTCTCCAAGTCAAGTCTCTGAGTCGAGTCTCTGAGTCAAGTCTCCGAGTTGAGTCTCTGAGTCAAGTCTCCAAGTCAAGGCTCTGAGTTGAGTCTCCAAGTCAAGTCTCTGAGCCAAGGCTCTGAGTCAAGTCTCTGAGTCGAGTCTCCGTGTCGAGTCTCCGATTCAAGTCTCTGTGTCGAGTCTCTGAGTCAAGTCTCTGAGTCGAGTCTCTGAGTCAAGGCTCTGAGTGGAGTCTCTCAGTGAAGTCTCAGAGTCGAGTCTCCGAGTCAAGTCTCTGAGTCGAGCCTCTGAGTGAAGTCTCGTAGTCAAGTCTCTGAGTCGAGTCTCCAAGTCACGTCTCCAAGTCCAGGCTCTGAGTTGACTCTCTGAGTCGAGTCTCCGAGTCAAGTCTCTGAGTCGAGCCTCTGAGTGAAGTCTCGTAGTCAAGTCTCTGAGTCGAGTCTCCAAGTCAAGGCTCTGATTCGAGTCTCTGAGTCAAGTCTCCAAGTCAAGGCTCTGAGTTGAGTCTCCAAGTTAAGTCTCTGAGCCAAGGCTCTGAGTCAAGTCTCCATGTCAAGTCTCCGAGTCAAGTCTCCGTGTCGAGTCTCCGAGTCAAGTCTTCGAGTCAAGTCTCCGTGTCGAGTCTCCGATTCAAGTCTCCGAGTCAATTGTCTGAGTCAAGGCTCTGAGTCGAGTCTCCGAGTCAAGTCTCCCTGTCAAGTCTCCAAGTCAAGTCTCTGAGTCGAGTCTCTGAGTCAAGTCTCCAAGTCGAGTCTCCAAGTCAAGTCTCTGAGTCAAGTCTCTGTGTCGACTCTCCGACTCGAGTCTCTGAGTCAAGGCTCTGTGTTGAGTCTCTGAGTCGAGTCTCTGAGTCAAGTCTCCGAGTCGAGTCTCTGAGTCAATGCTCTGAGTCATGTCAATGAGTCGAGTCTCCGAGTTAAGTCTCCGTGTCGAGTCTCCGAGTCAAGTCTTCGAGTCAAGTCTCCAAGTCAAGTCTCCGAGTCGAGTGCCTGAGTCAAGGCTCTGAGTTGAGTCTCCAAGTCAAGTCTTCGTGTCGAGCCTCCGAGTCAAGTCTCTGAGTCGAGTCTCTGAGTCGAGTCCCTGAGTCAAGTCTTTGAGTCGAGTCTCTGAGTCAAGTCTCCGAGTTGAGTCTCTGAGTCAAAGCTCTGAGTCAAGTCTACAAGTCAAGTCTCCGTGTCGAGTCTCCGAATCAAGTCTTCGAGTCAAGTCTCCAAGTCAAGTCTCCGAGTCGAGTCTCCGTGTCGAGTCTCCGAGTCAAGTCTTCGAGTCAAGTCTCCGTGTCGAGTCTCCGATTCAAGTCTCCGTGTCAAGTGTCTGAGTCAAGGCTCTGAGTCGAGTCTCCGAGTCAAGTCTCCCTGTCATGTCTCCAAGTCAAGTCTCTGAGTCGAGTCTCTGAGTCAAGTCTCCAAGTCGAGTCTCCAAGTCAAGTCTCTGAGTAAAGTCTCTGTGTCGACTCTCCGAGTCGAGTCTCTGAGTCAAGGCTCTGTGTTGAGTCTCTGAGTCGAGTCTCTGAGTCAAGTCTCCGAGTCGAGTCTCTGAGTCAATGCTCTGAGTCATGTCAATGAGTCGAGTCTCCGAGTTAAGTCTCCGTGTCGAGTCTCCGAGTCAAGTCTTCGAGTCAAGTCTCCAAGTCAAGTCTCCGAGTTGAGTGCCTGAGTCAAGGCTCTGAGTCGAGTCTCCGAGTCAAGTCTTCGTGTCGAGCCTCCGAGTCAAGTCTCTGAGTCGAGTCTCTGAGTCGAATCTCAGAGTCAAGTCTCTGAGTCGAGTCCCTGAGTCAAGTCTTTGAGTCGAGTCTCTGAGTCAAGTCTCCGAGTTGAGTCTCTGAGTCAAAGCTCTGAGTCGAGTCTCCAAGTCAAGTCTCCGTGTCGAGTCTCCGAATCAAGTCTTCGAGTCAAGTCTCCAAGTCAAGTCTCCGAGTCGAGTCTCCCAGTCGAGACTCTGAGTCAATTCTCTGTGTCGACTCTCCGAGTCGAGTCTGCGAGTCAAGTCTCTGAGTCGAGTCTCTGAGTCAAGTCTCCGAGTCGAGTCTCTGAGTCGAGCCTCTGAGTGAAGTCTCGTAGTCAAGTCTCTGAGTCGAGTCTCCAAGTCAAGGCTCTGATTCGAGTCTCTGAGTCAAGTCGCCAAGTCAAGGCTCTGAGTTGAGTCTCCAAGTCAAGTCTCTGAGCCAAGGCTCTGAGTCAAGTCTCGGTGTCAAGTCTCCGAGTCAAGTCTCCGTGTCGAGTCTCCGAGTCAAGTCTTCGAGTCAAGTCTCCGTGTCGAGTCTCCGATTCAAGTCTCCGAGTCAAGTGTCTGAGTCAAGGCTCTGAGTCGAGTCTCCGAGTCAAGTCTCCCTGTCAAGTCTACAAGTCAAGTCTCTGAGTCGAGTCTCTGAGTCAAGTCTCCGAGTTGAGTCTCTGAGTCAAAGCTCTGAGTCGAGTCTCCAAGTCAAGTCTCCTTGTCGAGTCTCCGAATCAAGTCTTCGAGTCAAGTCTCCAAGTCAAGTCTCCGAGTCGAGTCTCCGAGTCGAGTCTCTGAGTCAATTCTCTGTGTCGACTCTCCGAGTCGAGTCTCCGAGTCAAGTCTCTGAGTCGAGTCTCTGAGTCAAGTCTCCGAGTCGAGTCTCTGAGTCAAGTCTCCAAGTCAAGGCTCTGAGTTGAGTCTCCAAGTCAAGTCTCTGAGCCAAGGCTCTGAGTCAAGTCTCCGAGTCGAGTCTCCGTGTCGAGTCTCCGATTCAAGTCTCCGAGTCAAGTCTTCGAGTCAAGGCTCTGAGTCGAGTCTCCGAGTCAAGTCTCTGTGTCGAGTCTCTGAGTCAAGTCTCCAAGTCAAGTCGCCGATTCGAGTCTCTGAATCAAGGCTCTGAGTCGAGTCTCCAAGTCGAGTCTCCAAGTCAAGTCTCTGAGTCGAGTCTCTGAGTCAAGTCTCCGAGTCGAGTCTCTGAGTCAAGTCTCCAAGTCAAGGCTCTGAGTTGAGTCTCCAAGTCAAGTCTCTGAGCCAAGGCTCTGAGTCAAGTCTCCGTGTCGAGTCTCCGATTCAAGTCTCCGAGTCAAGTGTCTGAGTCAAGGCTCTGAGTCGAGTCTCCGAGTCAAGTCTCCCTGTCAAGTCTCCAAGTCAAGTCTCTGAGTCGAGTCTCTGAGTCAAGTCTCCGAGTCGAGTCTCCCTGTCAAGTCTCCAAGTCAATTCTCTGAGTCGAGTCTCTGAGTCAAGTCTCCGAGTCGAGTCTCCAAGTCAAGACTCCTTGTCAAGGCTCTGAATCAAGTCTCCAAGTCAAGTCTCCGAGTCAAGTCTCCGAGTCAAGTCTCTGAGTCAAGGCTCAGTGTTGAGTCTCCAAGCCAAGTCTCTGAGCCAAGGCTCTGAGTCAAGTCTCCGAGTCAAGTCTTCCAAGTCAAGTCTCCGAGTCAAGTCTCTGAGTCAAGGCTCAGAGTTGAGTCTCCAAGCCAAGTCTCTGAGCCAAGGCTCTGAGTCAAGTCTCCGAGTCAAGTCTTCCAAGTCAAGTCTCAGAGTCAAGTCTCTGAGTCGAGTCTGTCAGTCAAGTCTCCGAGTCAAGTCTCCAAGTCGAGTCTCCGAGTCAAGTCTCTGAATCGAGTCTCAGAGTCAAGTCTCCGAATCAAGTCTCTGAGTCACGTCTCCAAGTCGAGTCTCCAAGTCAAGTCTCTGAGTCGAGTCTCTGAGTCAAGTCTCCGAGTCGAGTCTCTGAGTCAAGTCTCCAAGTCAAGGCTCTGAGTTGAGTCTCCAAGTCAAGTCTCTGAGCCAAGGCTCTGAGTCAAGTCTCCGAGTCGAGTCTCCGTGTCGAGTCTCCGATTCAAGTCTCCGAGTCAAGTCTTCGAGTCAAGGCTCTGAGTCGAGTCTCCGAGTCAAGTCTCTGTGTCGAGTCTCTGAGTCAAGTCTCCAAGTCAAGTTGCCGATTCGAGTCTCTGAATCAAGGCTCTGAGTCGAGTCTCCAAGTCCAGTCTCTGAGTCGAGTCTCTGAGTCAAGGCTCTGAGTGGAGTCTCTGAGTGAAGTCTCAGAGTCAAGTCTCCAAGTCAAGTCTCCGAGTCGAGTCTCCAAGTCCAAACTCCGAGTCAAGGCTCTGAGTCAAGTCTCCGAGTCAAGTCTCCGAGTCACGTCTCCAAGTCCAGGCTCTGAGTTGACTCTCTGAGTCGAGTCTCCGAGTCAAGTCTCTGAGTCGAGCCTCTGAGTGAAGTCTCGTAGTCAAGTCTCTGAGTCGAGTCTCCAAGTCCAGGCTCTGAGTTGACTCTCTGAGTCGAGTGTCCGAGTCAAGTCTCTGAGTCGAGCCTCTGAGTGAAGTCTCGTAGTCAAGTCTCTGAGTCGAGTCTCCAAGTCAAGGCTCTGATTCGAGTCTCTGAGTCAAGTCGCCAAGTCAAGGCTCTGAGTTGAGTCTCCAAGTCAAGTCTCTGAGCCAAGGCTCTGAGTCAAGTCTCGGTGTCAAGTCTCCGAGTCAAGTCTCCGTGTCGAGTCTCCGAGTCAAGTCTTCGAGTCAAGTCTCCGTGTCGAGTCTCCGATTCAAGTCTCCGAGTCAAGTGTCTGAGTCAAGGCTCTGAGTCGAGTCTCCGAGTCAAGTCTCCCTGTCAAGTCTACAAGTCAAGTCTCTGAGTCGAGTCTCTGAGTCAAGTCTCCGAGTTGAGTCTCTGAGTCAAAGCTCTGAGTCGAGTCTCCAAGTCAAGTCTCCGTGTCGAGTCTCCGAATCAAGTCTTCGAGTCAAGTCTCCAAGTCAAGTCTCCGAGTCGAGTCTCCGAGTCGAGTCTCTGAGTCAATTCTCTGTGTCGACTCTCCGAGTCGAGTCTCCGAGTCAAGTCTCTGAGTCGAGTCTCTGAGTCAAGTCTCCGAGTCGAGTCTCTGAGTCAAGTCTCCAAGTCAAGGCTCTGAGTTGAGTCTCCAAGTCAAGTCTCTGAGCCAAGGCTCTGAGTCAAGTCTCCGAGTCGAGTCTCCGTGTCGAGTCTCCGATTCAAGTCTCCAAGTCAAGTCTTCGTGTCAAGGCTCTGAGTCGAGTCTCCGAGTCAAGTCTCTGTGTCGAGTCTCTGAGTCAAGTCTCCAAGTCAAGTCGCCGATTCGAGTCTCTGAATCAAGGCTCTGAGTCGAGTCTCCAAGTGCAGTCTCTGAGTCGAGTCTCTGAGTCAAGGCTCTGAGTCGAGTCTCTGAGTCAAGGCTCTGAGTGGAGTCTCTCAGTGAAGTCTCAGAGTCAAGTCTCCAAGTCAAGTCTCCGAGTCGAGTCTCCAAGTCCAAACTCCGAGTCAAGGCTCTGAGTCAAGTCTCCGAGTCATGTCTCCGAGTCACGTCTCCAAGTCCAGGCTCTGAGTTGGCTCTCTGAGTCGAGTCTCCGAGTCAAGTCTCTGAGTCGAGCCTCTGAGTGAAGTCTCGTAGTCAAGTCTCTTAGTCGAGTCTCCAAGTCACGTCTCCAAGTCCAGGCTCTGAGTTGACTCTCTGAGTCGAGTCTCCGAGTCAAGTCTCTGAGTCGAGCCTCTGAGTGAAGTCTCGTAGTCAAGTCTCTGAGTCGAGTCTCCAAGTCAAGGCTCTGATTCGAGTCTCTGAGTCAAGTCTCCAAGTCAAGGCTCTGAGTTGAGTCTCCAAGTCAAGTCTCTGAGCCAAGGCTCTGAGTCAAGTCTCCGTGTCAAGTCTCCGAGTCAAGTCTCCGAGTCAAGTCTCCGTGTCGAGTCTCCGAGTCAAGTCTTTGAGTCAAGTCTCCGTGTCGAGTCTCCGATTCAAGTCTCCGAGTCAAGTGTCTGAGTCAAGGCTCTGAGTCGAGTCTCCGAGTCAAGTCTCCCTGTCAAGTCTCCAAGTCAAGTCTCTGAGTCGAGTCTCTGAGTCGAGTCTCCGAGTCAAGTCTTCCAAGTCAAGTCTCAGAGTCAAGTCTCTGAGTCGAGTCTGTCAGTCAAGTCTCCGCGTCAAGTCTCCCTGTCAAGTCTCCAAGTCAATTCTATGAGTCGAGTCTCTGAGTCAAGTCTCCGAGTCGAGTCTCCAAGTCAAGACTCCTTGTCAAGGCTCTGAATCAAGTCTCCAAGTCAAGTCTCCGAGTCAAGTCTCCGAGTCAAGTCTCTGAGTCAAGGCTCAGAATTGAGTCTCCAAGCCAAGTCTCTGAGCCAAGGGTCTGAGTCAAGTCTCCGAGTCAAGTCTTCCAAGTCAAGTCCCCGAGTCAAGTCTCTGAGTCAAGGCTCAGAGTTGAGTCTCCAAGCCAAGTCTCTGAGCCAAGGCTCTGAGTCAAGTCTCCGAGTCAAGTCTTCCAAGTCAAGTCTCAGAGTCAAGTCTCTGAGTCGAGTCTGTCAGCCAAGTCTCCGAGTCAAGTCTCCAAGTCGAGTCTCCGAGTCAAGTCTCTGAATCGAGTCTCAGAGTCAAGTCTCCGAATCAAGTCTCTGAGTCACGTCTCCAAGTCGAGTCTCCAAGTCAAGTCTCTGAGTCGAGTCTCTGAGTCAAGTCTCCGAGTCGAGTCTCTGAGTCAAGTCTCCAAGTCAAGGCTCTGAGTTGAGTCTCCAAGTCAAGTCTCTGAGCCAAGGCTCTGAGTCAAGTCTCCGAGTCGAGTCTCCGTGTCAAGTCACCGATTCAAGTCTCCGAGTCAAGTCTTCGAGTCAAGGCTCTGAGTCGAGTCTCCGAGTCAAGTCTCTGTGTCGAGTCTCTGAGTCAAGTCTCCAAGTCAAGTTGCCGATTCGAGTCTCTGAATCAAGGCTCTGAGTCGAGTCTCCAAGTCCAGTCTCTGAGTCGAGTCTCTGAGTCAAGGCTCTGAGTCGAGTCTCTGAGTCAAGGCTCTGAGTGGAGTCTCTGAGTGAAGTCTCAGAGTCAAGTCTCCAAGTCAAGTCTCCGAGTCGAGTCTCCAAGTCCAGGCTCTGAGTTGACTCTCTGAGTCGAGTCTCCGAGTCAAGTATCTGAGTCAAGGCTCTGAGTCGAGTCTCTGAGTCGAGTCTGCGAGTCAAGTCTCCCTGTCAAGTCTCCAAGTCAAGTCTCTGAGTCGAGACTCTGAGTCAAGTCTCCGAGTCGAGTCTCCAAGTCCAAACTCCGAGTCAAGGCTCTGAGTCAAGTCTCCGAGTCACGTCTCCGAGTCACGTCTCCAAGTCCAGGCTCTGAGTTGACTCTCTGAGTCGAGTCTCCGAGTCAAGTCTCTGAGTCGAGCCTCTGAGTGAAGTCTCGTAGTCAAGTCTCTGAGTCGAGTCTCCAAGTCCAGGCTCTGAGTTGACTCTCTGAGTCGAGTCTCCAAGTCAAGGCTCTGATTCGAGTCTCTGAGTCAAGTCTCCAAGTCAAGGCTCTGAGTTGAGTCTCCAAGTCAAGTCTCTGAGCCAAGGCTCTGAGTCAAGTCTCGGTGTCAAGTCTCCGAGTCAAGTCTCCGTGTCGAGTCTCCGAGTCAAGTCTTCGAGTCAAGTCTCCGTGTCGAGTCTCCGATTCAAGTCTCCGAGTCAAGTGTCTGAGTCAAGGCTCTGAGTCGAGTCTCCGAGTCAACTGTCCCTGTCAAGTCTCCAAGTCAAGTCTCTGAGTCGTGTCTCTGAGTCAAGTCTCCGAGTCAAGTCTTCCAAGTCAAGGCTCTGAGTTGAGTCTCCAAGTCAAGTCTCTGAGCCAAGGCTCTGAGTCAAGTCTCCGAGTCGAGTCTCCGTGTCGAGTCTCCGATTCAAGTCTCCGAGTCAAGTCTTCGAGTCAAGGCTCTGAGTCGAGTCTCCGAGTCAAGTCTCTGTGTCGAGTCTCTGAGTCAAGTCTCCAAGTCAAGTCGCCGATTCGAGTCTCTGAATCAAGGCTCTGAGTCGAGTCTCCAAGTCCAGTCTCTGAGTCGAGTCTCTGAGTCAAGGCTCTGAGTCGAGTCTCTGAGTCAAGGCTCTGAGTGGAGTCTCTGAGTGAAGTCTCAGAGTCAAGTCTCCAAGTCAAGTCTCCGAGTCGAGTCTCCAAGTCCAGGCTCTGAATTGACTCTCTGAGTCGAGTCTCCGAGTCAAGTATCTGAGTCAAGGCTCTGAGTCGAGTCTCTGAGTCGAGTCTCCGAGTCAAGTCTCCCTGTCAAGTCTCCAAGTCAAGTCTCTGAGTCGAGTCTCTGAGTCAAGTCTCCGAGTCGAGTCTCCAAGTCCAAACTCCGAGTCAAGGCTCTGAGTCAAGTCTCCGAGTCAAGTCTCCGAGTCACGTCTCCAAGTCCAGGCTCTGAGTTGACTCTCTGAGTCGAGTCTCCGAGTCAAGTCTCTGAGTCGAGCCTCTGAGTGAAGTCTCGTAGTCAAGTCTCTGAGTCGAGTCTCCAAGTCCAGGCTCTGAGTTGACTCTCTGAGTCGAGTCTCCAAGTCAAGGCTCTGATTCGAGTCTCTGAGTCAAGTCTCCAAGTCAAGGCTCTGAGTTGAGTCTCCAAGTCAAGTCTCTGAGCCAAGGCTCTGAGTCAAGTCTCGGTGTCAAGTCTCCGAGTCAAGTCTCCGTGTCGAGTCTCCGAGTCAAGTCTTCGAGTCAAGTCTCCGTGTCGAGTCTCCGATTCAAGTCTCCGAGTCAAGTGTCTGAGTCAAGGCTCTGAGTCGAGTCTCCGAGTCAACTCTCCCTGTCAAGTCTCCAAGTCAAGTCTCTGAGTCGTGTCTCTGAGTCAAGTCTCCGAGTCAAGTCTTCCAAGTCAAGTCTCAGAGTCAAGTCTCTGAGTCGAGTCTGTCAGTCAAGTCTCCGAGTCAAGTCTCCAAGTCGAGTCTCTGAGTCAAGTCTCTGAATCGAGTCTCAGAGTCAAGTCTCCGAATCAAGTCTCTGAGTCGCGTCTCCAAGTCGAGGCTCCAAGTCAAGTCTCTGAGTCGAGTCTCTGAGTCAAGTCTCCGAGTCGAGTCTCTGAGTCAAGTCTCCAAGTCAAGGCTCTGAGTTGAGTCTCCAAGTCAAGTCTCTGAGCCAAGGCTCTGAGTCAAGTCTCCGAGTCGAGTCTCCATGTCGAGTCTCCGATTCAAGTCTCCGAGTCAAGTCTTCGAGTCAAGGCTCTGAGTCGAGTCTCCGAGTCAAGTCTCTGTGTTGAGTCTCTGAGTCAAGTCTCCAAGTCAAGTCGCCGATTCGAGTCTCTGAATCAAGGCTCTGAGTCGAGTCTCCAAGTCCAGTCTCTGAGTCGAGTCTCTGAGTCAAGGCTCTGAGTCGAGTCTCTGAGTCAAGGCTCTGAGTCGAGTCTCTCAGTGAAGTCTCAGAGTCAAGTCTCCAAGTCAAGTCTCCGAGTCGAGTCTCCAAGTCCAAACTCCGAGTCAAGGCTCTGAGTCAAGTCTCCGAGTCAAGTCTCCGAGTCACGTCTCCAAGTCCAGGCTCTGAGTTGGCTCTCTGAGTCGAGTCTCCGAGTCAAGTCTCTGAGTCGAGCCACTGAGTGAAGTCTCGTAGTCAAGGCTCTGATTCGAGTCTCTGAGTCAAGTCTCCAAGTCAAGGCTCTGAGTTGAGTCTCCAAGTCAAGTCTCTGAGCCAAGGCTCTGAGTCAAGTCTCCGTGTCAAGTCTCCGAGTCAAGTCTCCGAGTCAAGTCTCCGTGTCGAGTCTCCGAGTCAAGTCTTCGAGTCAAGTCTCCGTGTCGAATCTCCGATTCAAGTCTCCGAGTCAAGTGTCTGAGTCAAGGCTCTGAGTCGAGTCTCCGAGTCAAGTCTCCAAGTCAAGTCTCTGAGTCGAGTCTCTGAGTCAAGTCTCCGAGTCAAGTCTTCCAAGTCAAGTCTCAGAGTCAAGTCTCTGAGTCGAGTCTGTCAGTCAAGTCTCCGCGTCAAGTCTCCCTGTCAAGTCTCCAAGTCAATTCTCTGAGTCGAGTCTCTGAGTCAAGTCTCCGAGTCGAGTCTCCAAGTCAAGACTCCTTGTCAAGGCTCTGAATTAAGTCTCCAAGTCAAGTCTCCGAGTCATGTCTCCGTGTCGAGTCTCCGAGTCAAGTCTTCGAGTCAAGTCTCCGTGTCGAGTCTCCGATTCAAGTCTCCGAGTCAAGTGTCTGAGTGAAGGCTCTGAGTCGAGTCTCCGAGACAAGTCTCCCTGTCAAGTCTCCAAGTCAAGTCTCTGAGTCCAGTCTCTGAGTCAAGTCTCCAAGTCGAGTCTCCAAGTCAAGTCTCTGAGTCAAGTCTCTGTGTCGACTCTCCGAGTCGAGTCTCTGAGTCAAGGCTCTGTGTTGAGTCTCTGAGTCGAGTCTCTGAGTCAAGTCTCCGAGTCGAGTCTCTGAGTCAATGCTCTGAGTCATGTCAATGAGTCGAGTCTCCGAGTTAAGTCTCCGTGTCGAGTCTCCGAGTCAAGTCTTCGAGTCAAGTCTCCAAGTCAAGTCTCCGAGTCGAGTGCCTGAGTCAAGGCTCTGAGTCGAGTCTCCGAGTCAAGTCTTCGTGTCGAGCCTCCGAGTCAAGTCTTTAAGTCGAGTCTCAGAGTCAAGTCTCCGAGTTGAGTCTCTGAGTCAAAGCTCTGAGTCGAGTCTCCAAGTCAAGTCTCCGTGTCGAGTCTCCGAATCAAGTCTTTGAGTCGAGTCTCCAAGTCAAGGCTCTGATTCGAGTCTCTGAGTCAAGTCTCCAAGTCAAGGCTCTGAGTTGAGTCTCCAAGTCAAGTCTCTGAGCCAAGGCTCTGAGTCAAGTCTCCGTGTCAAGTCTCCGAGTCAAGTCTTCGAGTCAAGTCTCCGTGTCGAGTCTCCGATTCAAGTCTCCGAGTCAAGTGTCTGAGTCAAGGCTCTGAGTCGAGTCTCCGAGTCAAGTCTCCCTGTCAAGTCTCCAAGTCAAGTCTCTGAGTCGAGTCTCTGAGTCAAGTCTCCGAGTCAAGTCTTCCAAATCAAGTCTCAGAGTCAAGTCTCTGAGTCGAGTCTGTCAGTCAAGTCTCCGAGTCAAGTCTCCAAGTCGAGTCTCCGAGTCAAGTCTCTGAATCGAGTCTCAGAGTCAAGTCTCCGAATCAAGTCTCCGAGTCGAGTCTCTGAGTCAAGTCTCCAAGTCAAGGCTCTGAGTTGAGTCTCCAAGTCAAGTCTCTGAGCCAAGGCTCTGAGTCAAGTCTCCGAGTCGAGTCTCCGTGTCGAGTCTCCGATTCAAGTCTCCGAGTCAAGGCTTGGAGTCAAGGCTCTGAGTCGAGTCTCCGAGTCAAGTCTCTGTGTCGAGTCTCTGAGTCAAGTCTCCAAGTCAAGTCGCCGATTCGAGTCTCTGAGTCGCGTCTCCAAGTCCAGGCTCTGAGTTGGCTCTCTGAGTCGAGTCTCCGAGTCAAGTCTCTGAGTCGAGCCTCTGAGTGAAGTCTCGTAGTCAAGGCTCTGATTCGAGTCTCTGAGTCAAGTCTCCAAGTCAAGGCTCTGAGTTGAGTCTCCAAGTCAAGTCTCTGAGCCAAGGCTCTGAGTCAAGTCTCCGTGTCAAGTCTCCGAGTCAAGTCTCCGAGTCAAGTCTCCGTGTCGAGTCTCCGAGTCAAGTCTTCGAGTCAAGTCTCCGTGTCGAATCTCCGATTCAAGTCTCCGAGTCAAGTGTCTGAGTCAAGGCTCTGAGTCGAGTCTCCGAGTCAAGTCTCCAAGTCAAGTCTCTGAGTCGAGTCTCTGAGTCAAGTCTCCGAGTCAAGTCTTCCAAGTCAAGTCTCAGAGTCAAGTCTCTGAGTCGAGTCTGTCAGTCAAGTCTCCGCGTCAAGTCTCCCTGTCAAGTCTCCAAGTCAATTCTCTGAGTCGAGTCTCTGAGTCAAGTCTCCGAGTCGAGTCTCCAAGTCAAGACTCCTTGTCAAGGCTCTGAATCAAGTCCCCAAGTCAAGTCTCAGAGTCATGTCTCCGTGTCGAGTCTCCGAGTCAAGTCTTCGAGTCAAGTCTCCGTGTCGAGTCTCCGATTCAAGTCTCCGAGTCAAGTGTCTGAGTGAAGGCTCTGAGTCGAGTCTCCGAGACAAGTCTCCCTGTCAAGTCTCCAAGTCAAGTCTCTGAGTCCAGTCTCTGAGTCAAGTCTCCAAGTCGAGTCTCCAAGTCAAGTCTCTGAGTCAAGTCTCTGTGTCGACTTTCCGAGTCGAGTCTCTGAGTCAAGGCTCTGTGTTGAGTCTCTGAGTCGAGTCTCTGAGTCAAGTCTCCGAGTCGAGTCTCTGAGTCAATGCTCTGAGTCATGTCAATGAGTCGAGTCTCCGAGTTAAGTCTCCGTGTCGAGTCTCCGAGTCAAGTCTTCGAGTCAAGTCTCCAAGTCAAGTCTCCGAGTCGAGTGCCTGAGTCAAGGCTCTGAGTCGAGTCTCCGAGTCAAGTCTTCGTGTCGAGCCTCCGAGTCAAGTCTCTGAGTCGAGTCTCTGAGTCGAATCTCAGAGTCAAGTCTCTGAGTCGAGTCCCTGAGTCAAGTCTTTAAGTCGAGTCTCTGAGTCAAGTCTCCGAGTTGAGTCTCTGAGTCAAAGCTCTGAGTCGAGTCTCCAAGTCAAGTCTCCGTGTCGAGTCTCCGAATCAAGTCTTTGAGTCGAGTCTCCAAGTCAAGGCTCTGATTCGAGTCTCTGAGTCAAGTCTCCAAGTCAAGGCTCTGAGTTGAGTCTCCAAGTCAAGTCTCTGAGCCAAGGCTCTGAGTCAAGTCTCCGTGTCAAGTCTCCGAGTCAAGTCTCCGTGTCGAGTCTCCGAGTCAAGTCTTCGAGTCAAGTCTCCGTGTCGAGTCTCCGATTCAAGTCTCCGAGTCAAATGTCTGAGTCAAGGCTCTGAGTCGAGTCTCCGAGTCAAGTCTCCCTGTCAAGTCTCCAAGTCAAGTCTCTGAGTCGAGTCTCTGAGTCAAGTCTCCGAGTCAAGTCTTCCAAATCAAGTCTCAGAGTCAAGTCTCTGAGTCGAGTCTGTCAGTCAAGTCTCCGAGTCAAGTCTCCAAGTCGAGTCTCCGAGTCAAGTCTCTGAATCGAGTCTCAGAGTCAAGTCTCCGAATCAAGTCTCCGAGTCGAGTCTCTGAGTCAAGTCTCCAAGTCAAGGCTCTGAGTTGAGTCTCCAAGTCAAGTCTCTGAGCCAAGGCTCTGAGTCAAGTCTCCGAGTCGAGTCTCCGTGTCGAGTCTCCGATTCAAGTCTCCGAGTCAAGGCTTCCAGTCAAGGCTCTGAGTCGAGTCTCCGAGTCAAGTCTCTGTGTCGAGTCTCTGAGTCAAGTCTCCAAGTCAAGTCGCCGATTCGAGTCTCTGAATCAAGGCTCTGAGTCGAGTCTCCAAGTCCAGTTTCTGAGTCGAGTCTCTGAGTCAAGGCTCTGAGTCGAGCCTCTGAGTAAAGTCTCGTAGTCAAGTCTCTGAGTCGAGCCTCCAAGTCACGTCTCCAAGTCCAGGCTCTGAGTTGACTCTCTGAGTCGAATCTCTGAGTCAAGTCTCTGAGTCGAGCCTCTGAGTGAAGTCTCGTAGTCAAGTCTCTGAGTCGAGTCTCCAAGTCAAGGCTCTGATTCGAGTCTCTGAGTCAAGTCTCCAAGTCAAGGCTCTGAGTTGAGTCTCCAAGTCAAGTCTCTGAGCCAAGGCTCTGAGTCAAGTCTCCATGTCAAGTCTCCGAGTCAAGTCTCTGTGTCGAGTCTCCGAGTCAAGTCTTCGAGTCAAGTCTCCGTGTCGAGTCTCCGATTCAAGTCTCCGAGTCAAGTGTCTGAGTGAAGGCTCTGAGTCGAGTCTCCGAGTCAAGTCTCCCTGTCAAGTCTCCAAGTCAAGTCTCTGAGTCCAGTCTCTGAGTCAAGTCTCCAAGTCGAGTCTCCAAGTCAAGTCTCTGAGTCAAGTCTCTGTGTTGACTCTCCGAGTCGAGTCTCTGAGTCAAGTCTCCGAGTCGAGTCTCTGAGTCAATGCTCTGAGTCATGTCAATGAGTCGAGTCTCCGAGTTAAGTCTCCGTGTCGAGTCTCCGAGTCAAGTCTTCGAGTCAAGTCTCCAAGTCAAGTCTCCGAGTCGAGTGCCTGAGTCAAGGCTCTGAGTCGAGTCACCAAGTCAAGTCTTCGTGTCGAGCCTCCGAGTCAAGTCTTTGAGTCGAGTCTCTGAGTCAAGTCTCCGAGTTGAGTCTCTGAGTCAAAGCTCTGAGTCGAGTCTCCAAGTCAAGTCTCCGTGTCGAGTCTCCGAATCAAGTCTTCGAGTCAAGTCTCCAAGTCAAGTCTCCGAGTCGAGTCTCTGAGTCAAGGCTCTGAGTTGATTCTCCAAGTCAAGTCTCTGAGTCGAGTCTCCGAGTCGAGTCTCTGAGTCAAGTCTCTGTGTCGACTCTCCGAGTCGATTCTCTGAGTCAAGGCTCTGTGTTGAGTCTCCGAGTCGAGTCTCTGTGTCGAGTCTGTGAGTCGTGTCTACGAGTCAAGTCTCTGAGTCAAGGCTCTGAGTCGAGTCTCTGAATCGAGTCTCCGCGTCAAGTCTCCCTGTCAAGTCTCCAAGTCAATTCTCTGAGTCGAGTCTCTGAGTCAAGTCTCCGAGTCGAGTCTCCAAGTCAAGACTCCTTGTCAAGTCTCCGAGTCAAGTCTCCAAGTCGAGTCTCCGAGTCAAGTCTCCAAGTCAAGGCTCTGAGTTGAGTCTCCAAGTCGAGTCTCTGAGTCAAGTCTCCGAGTCGAGTCTCTGAGTCAATTCTCTGTGTCGACTCTCCGAGTCGAGTCTCCGAGTCAAGTCTCTGAGTCGAGTCTCTGAGTCAAGTCTCCGAGTCGAGTCTCTGAGTCAAGTCTCCAAGTCAAGGCTCTGAGTTGAGTCTCCAAGTCAAGTCTCTGAGCCAAGGCTCTGAGTCAAGTCTCCGAGTCGAGTCTCCGTGTCGAGTCTCCGATTCAAGTCTCCGAGTCAAGTCTTCGAGTCAAGGCTCTGAGTCGAGTCTCCGAGTCAAGTCTCTGTGTCGAGTCTCTGAGTCAAGTCTCCAAGTCAAGTCGCCGATTCGAGTCTCTGAATCAAGGCTCTGAGTCGAGTCTCCAAGTCCAGTCTCTGAGTCGAGTCTCTGAGTCAAGGCTCTGAGTCGAGTCTCTGAGTCAAGGCTCTGAGTGGAGTCTCTCAGTGAAGTCTCAGAGTCAAGTCTCCGAGTCGAGTCTCCAAGTCCAGGCTCTGAGTTGACTCTCTGAGTCGAGTCTCCGAGTCAAGTCTCTGAGTCGAGCCTCTGAGTGAAGTCTCATAGTCAAGTCTCTGAGTCGAGTCTCCAAGTCACGTCTCCAAGTCCAGGCTCTGAGTTGACTCTCTGAGTCGAGTCTCCGAGTCAAGTCTCTGAGTCGAGCCTCTGAGTGAAGTCTCGTAGTCAAGTCTCTGAGTCGAGTCTCCAAGTCAAGGCTCTGATTCGAGTCTCTGAGTCAAGTCTCCAAGTCAAGGCTCTGAGTTGAGTCTCCAAGTCAAGTCTCTGAGCCAAGGCTCTGAGTCAAGTCTCCGTGTCAAGTCTCCGAGTCAAGTCTCCGTGTCGAGTCTCCGAGTCAAGTCTTCGAGTCAAGTCTCCGTGTCGAGTCTCCGATTCAAGTCTCCGAGTCAAGTGACTGAGTCAAGGCTCTGAGTCGAGTCTCCGAGTCAAGTCTCCCTGTCAAGTGGCCAAGTCAAGTCTCTGAGTCGAGTCTCTGAGTCGTGTCTACGATTCAAGTCTCTGAGTCGAGTCTCTGAGTCGAGTCTCCGAGTCATGTCTCCCTGTCAAGTCTCCAAGTCAAGTCTCTGAGTCGAGTCTCTGAGTCAAGTCTCCGAGTCGAGTCTCCAAGTCAAGACTCTGAGTCAAGGCTCTGATTCGAGTCTCTGAGTCAAGTCTCCAAGTCAAGGCTCTGAGTTGAGTCTCCAAGTCAAGTCTCTGAGCCAAGGCTCTGAGTCAAGTCTCCGTGTCAAGTCTCCGAGTCAAGTCTCCGTGTCGAGTCTCCGAGTCAAGTCTTCGAGTCAAGTCTCCGTGTCGAGTCTCCGATTCAAGTCTCTGAGTCAAGTGACTGAGTCAAGGCTCTGAGTCGAGTCTCCGAGTCAAGTCTCCCTGTCAAGTCTCCAAGTCAAGTCTCTGAGTCGAGTCTCTGAGTCGTGTCTACGAGTCAAGTCTCTGAGTCAAGGCTCTGAGTCGAGTCTCTGAGTCGAGTCTCCGAGTCATGTCTCCCTGTCAAGTCTCCAAGTCAAGTCTCTGAGTCGAGTCTCTGAGTCAAGTCTCCGAGTCGAGTCTCCAAGTCAAGACTCTGAGTCAAGGCTCTGAATCAAGTCTCCAAGTCAAGTCTCCGAGTCAAGTCTCCGAGTCAAGTTTCTGAGTCAAGGCTCAGAGTTGAGTCTCCAAGCCAAGTCTCTGAGCCAAGGCTCTGAGTCAAGTCTCCGAGTCAAGTCTTCCAAGTCAAGTCTCAGAGTCAAGTCTCCAAGTCGAGTCTCCGAGTCAAGTCTCTGAATCGAGTCTCTGAGTCAAGTCTCCGAATCAAGTCTCTGAGTCGAGTCTCCAAGTCGAGTCTCCAAGTCAAGTCTCTGAGTCGAGTCTCTGAGTCCAGTCTCCAAGTCAAGGCTCCGAGTCAAGTCTCCAAGTCAAGTCTCTGAATCGAGTCTCAGAGTCAAGTCTCCGAATCAAGTCTCTGAGTCACGTCTCCAAGTCGAGTCTCCAAGTCAAGTCTCTGAGTCGAGTCTCTGAGTCAAGTCTCCGAGTCGAGTCTCTGAGTCAAGTCTCCAAGTCAAGGCTCTGAGTTGAGTCTCCAAGTCAAGTCTCTGAGCCAAGGCTCTGAGTCAAGTCTCCGAGTCGAGTCTCCGTGTCGAGTCACCGATTCAAGTCTCCGAGTCAAGTCTTCGAGTCAAGGCTCTGAGTCGAGTCTCCGAGTCAAGTCTCTGTGTCGAGTCTCTGAGTCAAGTCTCCAAGTCAAGTCGCCGATTCGAGTCTCTGAATCAAGGCTCTGAGTCGAGTCTCCAAGTCCAGTTTCTGAGTCGAGTCTCTGAGTCAAGGCTCTGAGTCGAGCCTCTGAGTAAAGTCTCGTAGTCAAGTCTCTGAGTCGAGCCTCCAAGTCACGTCTCCAAGTCCAGGCTCTGAGTTGACTCTCTGAGTCGAATCTCTGAGTCAAGTCTCTGAGTCGAGCCTCTGAGTGAAGTCTCGTAGTCAAGTCTCTGAGTCGAGTCTCCAAGTCAAGGCTCTGATTCGAGTCTCTGAGTCAAGTCTCCAAGTCAAGGCTCTGAGTTGAGTCTCCAAGTCAAGTCTCTGAGCCAAGGCTCTGAGTCAAGTCTCCATGTCAAGTCTCCGAGTCAAGTCTCTGTGTCGAGTCTCCGAGTCAAGTCTTCGAGTCAAGTCTCCGTGTCGAGTCTCCGATTCAAGTCTCCGAGTCAAGTGTCTGAGTGAAGGCTCTGAGTCGAGTCTCCGAGTCAAGTCTCCCTGTCAAGTCTCCAAGTCAAGTCTCTGAGTCCAGTCTCTGAGTCAAGTCTCCAAGTCGAGTCTCCAAGTCAAGTCTCTGAGTCAAGTCTCTGTGTTGACTCTCCGAGTCGAGTCTCTGAGTCAAGTCTCCGAGTCGAGTCTCTGAGTCAATGCTCTGAGTCATGTCAATGAGTCGAGTCTCCGAGTTAAGTCTCCGTGTCGAGTCTCCGAGTCAAGTCTTCGAGTCAAGTCTCCAAGTCAAGTCTCCGAGTCGAGTGCCTGAGTCAAGGCTCTGAGTCGAGTCACCAAGTCAAGTCTTCGTGTCGAGCCTCCGAGTCAAGTCTTTGAGTCGAGTCTCTGAGTCAAGTCTCCGAGTTGAGTCTCTGAGTCAAAGCTCTGAGTCGAGTCTCCAAGTCAAGTCTCCGTGTCGAGTCTCCGAATCAAGTCTTCGAGTCAAGTCTCCAAGTCAAGTCTCCGAGTCGAGTCTCTGAGTCAAGGCTCTGAGTTGATTCTCCAAGTCAAGTCTCTGAGTCGAGTCTCCGAGTCGAGTCTCTGAGTCAAGTCTCTGTGTCGACTCTCCGAGTCGATTCTCTGAGTCAAGGCTCTGTGTTGAGTCTCCGAGTCGAGTCTCTGTGTCGAGTCTGTGAGTCGTGTCTACGAGTCAAGTCTCTGAGTCAAGGCTCTGAGTCGAGTCTCTGAATCGAGTCTCCGCGTCAAGTCTCCCTGTCAAGTCTCCAAGTCAATTCTCTGAGTCGAGTCTCTGAGTCAAGTCTCCGAGTCGAGTCTCCAAGTCAAGACTCCTTGTCAAGTCTCCGAGTCAAGTCTCCAAGTCGAGTCTCCGAGTCAAGTCTCCAAGTCAAGGCTCTGAGTTGAGTCTCCAAGTCGAGTCTCTGAGTCAAGTCTCCGAGTCGAGTCTCTGAGTCAATTCTCTGTGTCGACTCTCCGAGTCGAGTCTCCGAGTCAAGTCTCTGAGTCGAGTCTCTGAGTCAAGTCTCCGAGTCGAGTCTCTGAGTCAAGTCTCCAAGTCAAGGCTCTGAGTTGAGTCTCCAAGTCAAGTCTCTGAGCCAAGGCTCTGAGTCAAGTCTCCGAGTCGAGTCTCCGTGTCGAGTCTCCGATTCAAGTCTCCGAGTCAAGTCTTCGAGTCAAGGCTCTGAGTCGAGTCTCCGAGTCAAGTCTCTGTGTCGAGTCTCTGAGTCAAGTCTCCAAGTCAAGTCGCCGATTCGAGTCTCTGAATCAAGGCTCTGAGTCGAGTCTCCAAGTCCAGTCTCTGAGTCGAGTCTCTGAGTCAAGGCTCTGAGTCGAGTCTCTGAGTCAAGGCTCTGAGTGGAGTCTCTCAGTGAAGTCTCAGAGTCAAGTCTCCGAGTCGAGTCTCCAAGTCCAGGCTCTGAGTTGACTCTCTGAGTCGAGTCTCCGAGTCAAGTCTCTGAGTCGAGCCTCTGAGTGAAGTCTCATAGTCAAGTCTCTGAGTCGAGTCTCCAAGTCACGTCTCCAAGTCCAGGCTCTGAGTTGACTCTCTGAGTCGAGTCTCCGAGTCAAGTCTCTGAGTCGAGCCTCTGAGTGAAGTCTCGTAGTCAAGTCTCTGAGTCGAGTCTCCAAGTCAAGGCTCTGATTCGAGTCTCTGAGTCAAGTCTCCAAGTCAAGGCTCTGAGTTGAGTCTCCAAGTCAAGTCTCTGAGCCAAGGCTCTGAGTCAAGTCTCCGTGTCAAGTCTCCGAGTCAAGTCTCCGTGTCGAGTCTCCGAGTCAAGTCTTCGAGTCAAGTCTCCGTGTCGAGTCTCCGATTCAAGTCTCCGAGTCAAGTGACTGAGTCAAGGCTCTGAGTCGAGTCTCCGAGTCAAGTCTCCCTGTCAAGTGGCCAAGTCAAGTCTCTGAGTCGAGTCTCTGAGTCGTGTCTACGATTCAAGTCTCTGAGTCGAGTCTCTGAGTCGAGTCTCCGAGTCATGTCTCCCTGTCAAGTCTCCAAGTCAAGTCTCTGAGTCGAGTCTCTGAGTCAAGTCTCCGAGTCGAGTCTCCAAGTCAAGACTCTGAGTCAAGGCTCTGATTCGAGTCTCTGAGTCAAGTCTCCAAGTCAAGGCTCTGAGTTGAGTCTCCAAGTCAAGTCTCTGAGCCAAGGCTCTGAGTCAAGTCTCCGTGTCAAGTCTCCGAGTCAAGTCTCCGTGTCGAGTCTCCGAGTCAAGTCTTCGAGTCAAGTCTCCGTGTCGAGTCTCCGATTCAAGTCTCTGAGTCAAGTGACTGAGTCAAGGCTCTGAGTCGAGTCTCCGAGTCAAGTCTCCCTGTCAAGTCTCCAAGTCAAGTCTCTGAGTCGAGTCTCTGAGTCGTGTCTACGAGTCAAGTCTCTGAGTCAAGGCTCTGAGTCGAGTCTCTGAGTCGAGTCTCCGAGTCATGTC
Organism: Hypanus sabinus; assembly: GCF_030144855.1. NCBI lineage: Eukaryota > Metazoa > Chordata > Chondrichthyes > Myliobatiformes > Dasyatidae > Hypanus > Hypanus sabinus. Next base: position 23,811,475 of record NC_082720.1, read on the forward strand.
TCCCTGTCAAGTCTCCAAGTCAAGTCTCTGAGTCGAGTCTCTGAGTCAAGTCTCCGAGTCGAGTCTCCAAGTCAAGACTCTGAGTCAAGGCTCTGAATCAAGTCTCCAAGTCAAGTCTCCGAGTCAAGTCTCCGAGTCAAGTTTCTGAGTCAAGGCTCAGAGTTGAGTCTCCAAGCCAAGTCTCTGAGCCAAGGCTCTGAGTCAAGTCTCCGAGTCAAGTCTTCCAAGTCAAGTCTCAGAGTCAAGTCTCCAAGTCGAGTCTCCGAGTCAAGTCTCTGAATCGAGTCTCTGAGTCAAGTCTCCGAATCAAGTCTCTGAGTCGAGTCTCCAAGTCGAGTCTCCAAGTCAAGTCTCTGAGTCGAGTCTCTGAGTCCAGTCTCCAAGTCAAGGCTCCGAGTCAAGTCTCCAAGTCAAGTCTCTGAATCGAGTCTCAGAGTCAAGTCTCCGAATCAAGTCTCTGAGTCACGTCTCCAAGTCGAGTCTCCAAGTCAAGTCTCTGAGTCGAGTCTCTGAGTCAAGTCTCCGAGTCGAGTCTCTGAGTCAAGTCTCCAAGTCAAGGCTCTGAGTTGAGTCTCCAAGTCAAGTCTCTGAGCCAAGGCTCTGAGTCAAGTCTCCGAGTCGAGTCTCCGTGTCGAGTCACCGATTCAAGTCTCCGAGTCAAGTCTTCGAGTCAAGGCTCTGAGTCGAGTCTCCGAGTCAAGTCTCTGTGTCGAGTCTCTGAGTCAAGTCTCCAAGTCAAGTTGCCGATTCGAGTCTCTGAGTCGAGTCTCCAAGTCCAGTCTCTGAGTCGAGTCTCTGAGTCAAGGCTCTGAGTCGAGTCTCTGAGTCAAGGCTCTGAGTGGAGACTCTGAGTGAAGTCTCAGAGTCAAGTCTCCAAGTCAAGTCTCCGAGTCGAGTCTCCAAGTCCAGGCTCTGAGTTGACTCTCTGAGTCGAGTCTCCGAGTCAAGTATCTGAGTCAAGGCTCTGAGTCGAGTCTCTGAGTCGAGTCTCCGAGTCAAGTCTCCCTGTCAAGTCTCCAAGTCAAGTCTCTGAGTCGAGTCTCTGAGTCAAGTCTCCGAGTCGAGTCTCCAAGTCCATACTCCGAGTCAAGGCTCTGAGTCAAGTCTCCGAGTCAAGTCTCTGAGTCGAGCCTCTGAGTGAAGTCTCGTAGTCAAGTCTCTGAGTCGAGTCTCCAAGTCACGTCTCTGAGTCGAGCCTCTGAGTGAAGTCTCGTAGTCAAGTCTCTGAGTCGAGTCTCCAAGTCACGTCTCCAAGTCCAGGCTCTGAGTTGACTCTCTGAGTCGAGTCTCCGAGTCAAGTCTCTGAGTCGAGCCTCTGAGTGAAGTCTCGTAGTCAAGTCTCTGAGTCGAGTCTCCAAGTCCAGGCTCTGAGTTGACTCTCTGAGTCGAGTCTCCGAGTAAAGTCTCTGAGTCGAGCCTCTGAGTGAAGTCTCGTAGTCAAGTCTCTGAGTCGAGTCTCCAAGTCAAGGCTCTGATTCGAGTCTCTGAGTCAAGTCTCCAAGTCAAGGCTCTGAGTTGAGTCTCCAAGTCAAGTCTCTGAGCCAAGGCTCTGACTCAAGTCTCGGTGTCAAGTCTCCGAGTCAATTCTCCGTGTCGAGTCTCCGAGTCAAGTCTTCGAGTCAAGTCTCCGTGTCGAGTCTCCGATTCAAGTCTCCGAGTCAAGTGTCTGAGTCAAGGCTCTGAGTCGAGTCTCCGAGTCAACTCTCCCTGTCAAGTCTCCAAGTCAAGTCTCTGAGTCGTGTCTCTGAGTCAAGTCTCCGAGTCAAGTCTTCCAAGTCAAGTCTCAGAGTCAAGTCTCTGAGTCGAGTCTGTCAGTCAAGTCTCCGAGTCAAGTCTCCAAGTCGAGTCTCTGAGTCAAGTCTCTGAATCGAGTCTCAGAGTCAAGTCTCCGAATCAAGTCTCTGAGTCGCGTCTCCAAGTCGAGGCTCCAAGTCAAGTCTCTGAGTCGAGTCTCTGAGTCAAGTCTCCGAGTCGAGTCTCTGAGTCAAGTCTCCAAGTCAAGGCTCTGAGTTGAGTCTCCAAGTCAAGTCTCTGAGCCAAGGCTCTGAGTCAAGTCTCCGAGTAGAGTCTCCGTGTCGAGTCTCCGATTCAAGTCTCCGAGTCAAGTCTTCGAGTCAAGGCTCTGAGTCGAGTCTCCGAGTCAAGTCTCTGTGTCGAGTCTCTGAGTCAAGTCTCCAAGTCAAGTCGCCGATTCGAGTCTCTGAATCAAGGCTCTGAGTCGAGTCTCCAAGTCCAGTCTCTGAGTCGAGTCTCTGAGTCAAGGCTCTGAGTCGAGTCTCTGAGTCAAGGCTCTGAGTGGAGTCTCTCAGTGAAGTCTCAGAGTCAAGTCTCCAATTCAAGTCTCCGAGTCGAGTCTCCAAGTCCAAACTCCGAGTCAAGGCTCTGAGTCAAGTCTCCGAGACAAGTCTCCGAGTCACGTCTCCAAGTCCAGGCTCTGAGTTGGCTCTCTGAGTCGAGTCTCCGAGTCAAGTCTCTGAGTCGAGCCTCTGAGTGAAGTCTCGTAGTCAAGTCTCTGAGTCGAGTCTCCAAGTCACGTCTCCAAGTCCAGGCTCTGAGTTGACTCTCTGAGTCGAGTCTCCGAGTCAAGTCTCTGAGTCGAGCCTCTGAGTGAAGTCTCGTAGTCAAGTCTCTGAGTCGAGTCTCCAAGTCAAGGCTCTGATTCGAGTCTCTGAGTCAAGTCTCCAAGTCAAGGCTCTGAGTTGAGTCTCCAAGTCAAGTCTCTGAGCCAAGGCTCTGAGTCAAGTCTCCGTGTCAAGTCTCCGAGTCAAGTCTCCGAGTCAATTCTCCGTGTCGAGTCTCCGAGTCAAGTCTTCGAGTCAAGTCTCCGTGTCGAGTCTCCGATTCAAGTCTCCGAGTCAAGTGTCTGAGTCAAGGCTCTGAGTCGAGTCTCCGAGTCAAGTCTCCAAGTCAAGTCTCTGAGTCGAGTCTCTGAGTCAAGTCTCCGAGTCAAGTCTTCCAAGTCAAGTCTCAGAGTCAAGTCTCTGAGTCGAGTCTGTCAGTCAAGTCTCCGCGTCAAGTCTCCCTGTCAAGTCTCCAAGTCAATTCTCTGAGTCGAGTCTCTGAGTCAAGTCTCCGAGTCGAGTCTCCAAGTCAAGTCTCCGAGTCAAGTCTCCGTGTCGAGTCTCCGAGTCAAGTCTTCGAGTCAAGTCTCCGTGTCGAGTCTCCGATTCAAGTCTCCGAGTCAAGTGTCTGAGTGAAGGCTCTGAGTCGAGTCTCCGAGACAAGTCTCCCTGTCAAGTCTCCAAGTCAAGTCTCTGAGTCCAGTCTCTGAGTCAAGTCTCTGAGTCAAGTCTCTGTGTCGACTCTCCGAGTCGAGTCTCTGAGTCAAGGCTCTGTGTTGAGTCTCTGAGTCGAGTCTCTGAGTCAAGTCTCCGAGTCGAGTCTCTGAGTCAATGCTCTGAGTCATGTCAATGAGTCGAGTCTCCGAGTTAAGTCTCCGTGTCGAGTCTCCGAGTCAAGTCTTCGAGTCAAGTCTCCAAGTCAAGTCTCCGAGTCGAGTGCCTGAGTCAAGGCTCTGAGTCGAGTCTCCGAGTCAAGTCTTCGTGTCGAGCCTCCGAGTCAAGTCTCTGAGTCGAGTCTCTGAGTCGAATCTCAGAGTCAAGTCTCTGAGTCGAGTCCCTGAGTCAAGTCTTTAAGTCGAGTCTCTGAGTCAAGTCTCCGAGTTGAGTCTCTGAGTCAAAGCTCTGAGTCGAGTCTCCAAGTCAAGTCTCCGTGTCGAGTCTCCGAATCAAGTCTTTGAGTCGAGTCTCCAAGTCAAGGCTCTGATTCGAGTCTCTGAGTCAAGTCTCCAAGTCAAGGCTCTGAGTTGAGTCTCCAAGTCAAGTCTCTGAGCCAAGGCTCTGAGTCAAGTCTCGGTGTCAAGTCTCCGAGTCAATTCTCCGTGTCGAGTCTCCGAGTCCAGTCTTCGAGTCAAGTCTCCGTGTCGAGTCTCCGATTCAAGTCTCCGAGTCAAGTGTCTGAGTCAAGGCTCTGAGTCGAGTCTCCGAGTCAACTCTCCCTGTCAAGTCTCCAAGTCAAGTCTCTGAGTCGTGTCTCTGAGTCAAGTCTCCGAGTCAAGTCTTCCAAGTCAAGTCTCAGAGTCAAGTCTCTGAGTCGAGTCTGTCAGTCAAGTCTCCGAGTCAAGTCTCCAAGTCGAGTCTCTGAGTCAAGTCTCTGAATCGAGTCTCAGAGTCAAGTCTCCGAATCAAGTCTCTGAGTCGCGTCTCCAAGTCGAGGCTCCAAGTCAAGTCTCTGAGTCGAGTCTCTGAGTCAAGTCTCCGAGTCGAGTCTCTGAGTCAAGTCTCCAAGTCAAGGCTCTGAGTTGAGTCTCCAAGTCAAGTCTCTGAGCCAAGGCTCTGAGTCAAGTCTCCGAGTAGAGTCTCCGTGTCGAGTCTCCGATTCAAGTCTCCGAGTCAAGTCTTCGAGTCAAGGCTCTGAGTCGAGTCTCCGAGTCAAGTCTCTGTGTCGAGTCTCTGAGTCAAGTCTCCAAGTCAAGTCGCCGATTCGAGTCTCTGAATCAAGGCTCTGAGTCGAGTCTCCAAGTCCAGTCTCTGAGTCGAGTCTCTGAGTCAAGGCTCTGAGTCGAGTCTCTGAGTCAAGGCTCTGAGTGGAGTCTCTCAGTGAAGTCTCAGAGTCAAGTCTCCAAGTCAAGTCTCCGAGTCGAGTCTCCAAGTCCAAACTCCGAGTCAAGGCTCTGAGTCAAGTCTTTAAGTCGAGTCTCTGAGTCAAGTCTCCGAGTTGAGTCTCTGAGTCAAAGCTCTGAGTCCAGTCTCCAAGTCAAGTCTCCGTGTCGAGTCTCCGAATCAAGTCTTTGAGTCGAGTCTCCAAGTCAAGGCTCTGATTCGAGTCTCTGAGTCAAGTCTCCAAGTCAAGGCTCTGAGTTGAGTCTCCAAGTCAAGTCTCTGAGCCAAGGCTCTGAGTCAAGTCTCGGTGTCAAGTCTCCGAGTCAATTCTCCGTGTCGAGTCTCCGAGTCAAGTCTTCGAGTCAAGTCTCCGTGTCGAGTCTCCGATTCAAGTCTCCGAGTCAAGTGTCTGAGTCAAGGCTCTGAGTCGAGTCTCCGAGTCAACTCTCCCTGTCAAGTCTCCAAGTCAAGTCTCTGAGTCGTGTCTCTGAGTCAAGTCTCCGAGTCAAGTCTTCCAAGTCAAGTCTCAGAGTCAAGTCTCTGAGTCGAGTCTGTCAGTCAAGTCTCCGAGTCAAGTCTCCAAGTCGAGTCTCTGAGTCAAGTCTCTGAATCGAGTCTCAGAGTCAAGTCTCCGAATCAAGTCTCTGAGTCGCGTCTCCAAGTCGAGGCTCCAAGTCAAGTCTCTGAGTCGAGTCTCTGAGTCAAGTCTCCGAGTCGAGTCTCTGAGTCAAGTCTCCAAGTCAAGGCTCTGAGTTGAGTCTCCAAGTCAAGTCTCTGAGCCAAGGCTCTGAGTCAAGTCTCCGAGTAGAGTCTCCGTGTCGAGTCTCCGATTCAAGTCTCCGAGTCAAGTCTTCGAGTCAAGGCTCTGAGTCGAGTCTCCGAGTCAAGTCTCTGTGTCGAGTCTCTGAGTCAAGTCTACAAGTCAAGTCGCCGATTCGAGTCTCTGAATCAAGGCTCTGAGTCGAGTCTCCAAGTCCAGTCTCTGAGTCGAGTCTCTGAGTCAAGGCTCTGAGTCGAGTCTCTGAGTCAAGGCTCTGAGTGGAGTCTCTCAGTGAAGTCTCAGAGTCAAGTCTCCAAGTCAAGTCTCCGAGTCGAGTCTCCAAGTCCAAACTCCGAGTCAAGGCTCTGAGTCAAGTCTCCGAGTCAAGTCTCCGAGTCACGTCTCCAAGTCCAGGCTCTGAGTTGGCTCTCTGAGTCGAGTCTCCGAGTCAAGTCTCTGAGTCGAGCCTCTGAGTGAAGTCTCGTAGTCAAGTCTCTGAGTCGAGTCTCCAAGTCACGTCTCCAAGTCCAGGCTCTGAGTTGACTCTCTGAGTCGAGTCTCCGAGTCAAGTCTCTGAGTCGAGCCTCTGAGTGAAGTCTCGTAGTCAAGTCTCTGAGTCGAGTCTCCAAGTCAAGGCTCTGATTCGAGTCTCTGAGTCAAGTCTCCAAGTCAAGGCTCTGAGTTGAGTCTCCAAGTCAAGTCTCTGAGCCAAGGCTCTGAGTCAAGTCTCCGTGTCAAGTCTCCGAGTCAAGTCTCCGAGTCAAGTCTCCATGTCGAGTCTCCGAGTCAAGTCTTCGAGTCAAGTCTCCGTGTCGAGTCTCCGATTCAAGTCTCCGAGTCAAGTGTCTGAGTCAAGGCTCTGAGTCGAGTCTCCGAGTCAAGTCTCCAAGTCAAGTCTCTGAGTCGAGTCTCTGAGTCAAGTCTCCGAGTCAAGTCTTCCAAGTCAAGTCTCAGAGTCAAGTCTCTGAGTCGAGTCTGTCAGTCAAGTCTCCGCGTCAAGTCTCCCTGTCAAGTCTCCAAGTCAATTCTCTGAGTCGAGTCTCTGAGTCAAGTCTCCGAGTCGAGTCTCCAAGTCAAGTCTCCGAGTCAAGTCTCCGTGTCGAGTCTCCGAGTCAAGTCTTCGAGTCAAGTCTCCGTGTCGAGTCTCCGATTCAAGTCTCCGAGTCAAGTGTCTGAGTGAAGGCTCTGAGTCGAGTCTCCGAGACAAGTCTCCCTGTCAAGTCTCCAAGTCAAGTCTCTGAGTCCAGTCTCTGAGTCAAGTCTCTGAGTCAAGTCTCTGTGTCGACTCTCCGAGTCGAGTCTCTGAGTCAAGGCTCTGTGTTGAGTCTCTGAGTCGAGTCTCTGAGTCAAGTCTCCGAGTCGAGTCTCTGAGTCAATGCTCTGAGTCATGTCAATGAGTCGAGTCTCCGAGTTAAGTCTCCGTGTCGAGTCTCCGAGTCAAGTCTTCGAGTCAAGTCTCCAAGTCAAGTCTCCGAGTCGAGTGCCTGAGTCAAGGCTCTGAGTCGAGTCTCCGAGTCAAGTCTTCGTGTCGAGCCTCCGAGTCAAGTCTCTGAGTCGAGTCTCTGAGTCGAATCTCAGAGTCAAGTCTCTGAGTCGAGTCCCTGAGTCAAGTCTTTAAGTCGAGTCTCTGAGTCAAGTCTCCGAGTTGAGTCTCTGAGTCAAAGCTCTGAGTCGAGTCTCCAAGTCAAGTCTCCGTGTCGAGTCTCCGAATCAAGTCTTTGAGTCGAGTCTCCAAGTCAAGGCTCTGATTCGAGTCTCTGAGTCAAGTCTCCAAGTCAAGGCTCTGAGTTGAGTCTCCAAGTCAAGTCTCTGAGCCAAGGCTCTGAGTCAAGTCTCCGTGTCAAGTCTCCGAGTCAAGTCTCCGTGTCGAGTCTCCGAGTCAAGTCTTCGAGTCAAGTCTCCGTGTCGAGTCTCCGATTCAAGTCTCCGAGTCAAGTGTCTGAGTCAAGGCTCTGAGTCGAGTCTCCGAGTCAAGTCTCCCTGTCAAGTCTCCAAGTCAAGTCTCTGAGTCGAGTCTCTGAGTCAAGTCTCCGAGTCAAGTCTTCCAAATCAAGTCTCAGAGTCAAGTCTCTGAGTCGAGTCTGTCAGTCAAGACTCCGAGTCAAGTCTCCAAGTCGAGTCTCCGAGTCAAGTCTCTGAATCGAGTCTCAGAGTCAAGTCTCCGAATCAAGTCTCCGAGTCGAGTCTCTGAGTCAAGTCTCCAAGTCAAGGCTCTGAGTTGAGTCTCCAAGTCAAGTCTCTGAGCCAAGGCTCTGAGTCAAGTCTCCGAGTCGAGTCTCCGTGTCGAGTCTCCGATTCAAGTCTCCGAGTCAAGGCTTGGAGTCAAGGCTCTGAGTCGAGTCTCCGAGTCAAGTCTCTGTGTCGAGTCTCTGAGTCAAGTCTCCAAGTCAAGTCACCGATTCGAGTCTCTGAATCAAGGCTCTGAGTCGAGTCTCCAAGTCCAGTCTCTGAGTCGAGTCTCTGAGTCAAGGCTCTGAGTCGAGCCTCTGAGTGAAGTCTCGTAGTCAAGTCTCTGAGTCGAGTCTCCAAGTCAAGGCTCTGATTCGAGTCTCTGAGTCAAGTCTCCAAGTCAAGGCTCTGAGTTGAGTCTCCAAGTCAAGTCTCTGAGCCAAGGCTCTGAGTCAAGTCTCCATGTCAAGTCTGCGAGTCAAGTCTCTGTGTCGAGTCTCCGAGTCAAGTCTTCGAGTCAAGTCTCCGTGTCGAGTCTCCGATTCAGGTCTCCGAGTCAAGTGTCTGAGTGAAGGCTCTGAGTCGAGTCTCCGAGTCAAGTCTCCCTGTCAAGTCTCCAAGTCAAGTCTCTGAGTCCAGTCTCTGAGTCAAGTCTCCAAGTCGAGTCTCCAAGTCAAGTCTCTGAGTCAAGTCTCTGTGTCGACTCTCCGAGTCGAGACTCTGAGTCAAGTCTCCGAGTCGAGTCTCTGAGTCAATGCTCTGAGTCATGTCAATGAGTCGAGTCTCCGAGTTAAGTCTCCGTGTCGAGTCTCCGAGTCAAGTCTTCGAGTCAAGTCTCCAAGTCAAGTCTCCTAGTCGAGTGCCTGAGTCAAGGCTCTGAGTCGAGTCACCAAGTCAAGTCTTCGTGTCGAGCCTCCGAGTCAAGTCTTTGAGTCGAGTCTCTGAGTCAAGTCTCCGAGTTGAGTCTCTGAGTCAAAGCTCTGAGTCGACTCTCCAAGTCAAGTCTCCGTGTCGAGTCTCCGAATCAAGTCTTCGAGTCAAGTCTCCAAGTCAAGTCTCCGAGTCGAGTCTCTGAGTCAAGGCTCTGAGTTGATTCTCCAAGTCAAGTCTCTGAGTCGAGTCTCCGAGTCGAGTCTCTGAGTCAAGTCTCTGTGTCGTCTCTCCGAGTCGATTCTCTGAGTCAAGGCTCTGTGTTGAGTCTCCGAGTCGAGTCTCTGTGTCGAGTCTGTGAGTCGTGTCTACGAGTCAAGTCTCTGAGTCAAGGCTCTGAGTCGAGTCTCTGAGTCGAGTCTCCGCGTCAAGTCTCCCTGTCAAGTCTCCAAGTCAATTCTCTGAGTCGAGTCTCTGAGTCAAGTCTCCGAGTCGAGTCTCCAAGTCAAGACTCCTTGTCAAGGCTCTGAATCAAGTCTCCAAGTCAAGTCTCCGAGTCAAGTCTCCGAGTCAAGTCTCTGAGTCAAGGCTCAGAGTTGAGTCTCCAAGCCAAGTCTCTGAGCCAAGGCTCTGAGTCAAGTCTCCGAGTCAAGTCTTCCAAGTCAAGTCTCCGAGTCAAGTCTCTGAGTCAAGGCTCAGAGTTGAGTCTCCAAGCCAAGTCTCTGAGCCAAGGCTCTGAGTCAAGTCTCCGAGTCAAGTCTTCCAAGTCAAGTCTCAGAGTCAAGTCTCTGAGTCGAGTCTGTCAGTCAAGTCTCCGAGTCAAGTCTCCAAGTCGAGTCTCCGAGTCAAGTCTCTGAATCGAGTCTCAGAGTCAAGTCTCCGAATCAAGTCTCTGAGTCGCGTCTCCAAGTCGAGTCTCCAAGTCAAGTCTCTGAGTCGAGTCTCTGAGTCAGGTCTCCGAGTCGAGTCTCTGAGTCAAGTCTCCAAGTCAAGGCTCTGAGTTGAGTCTCCAAGTCAAGTCTCTGAGCCAAGGCTCTGAGTCAAGTCTCCGAGTCGAGTCTCCGTGTCGAGTCTCCGATTCAAGTCTCCGAGTCAAGTCTTCGAGTCAAGGCTCTGAGTCGAGTCTCCGAGTCAAGTCTCTGTGTCGAGTCTCTGAGTCAAGTCTCCAAGTCAAGTCGCCGATTCGAGTCTCTGAATCAAGGCTCTGAGTCGAGTCTCCAAGTCCAGTCTCTGAGTCGAGTCTCTGAGTCAAGGCTCTGAGTCGAGTCTCTGAGTCAAGGCTCTGAGTGGAGTCTCTCAGTGAAGTCTCAGAGTCAAGTCTCCAAGTCAAGTCTCCGAGTCGAGTCTCCAAGTCCAGGCTCTGAGTTGACTCTCTGAGTCGAGTCTCCGAGTCAAGTCTCTGAGTCGAGCCTCTGAGTGAAGTCTTGTAGTCAAGTCTCTGAGTCGAGTCTCCAAGTCAAGGCTCTGATTCGAGTCTCTGAGTCAAGTCTCCAAGTCAAGGCTCTGAGTTGAGTCTCCAAGTCAAGTCTCTGAGCCAAGGCTCTGAGTCAAGTCTCCGTGTCAAGTCTCCGAGTCAAGTCTCCGTGTCGAGTCTCCGATTCAAGTCTCCGAGTCAAGTGTCTGAGTCAAGGCTCTGAGTCGAGTCTCCGAGTCAAGTCTCCCTGTCAAGTCTCCAAGTCAAGTCTCTGAGTCGAGTCTCTGAGTCGTGTCTACGAGTCAAGTCTCTGAGTCAAGGCTCTGAGTCGAGTCTCTGAGTCGAGTCTCCGAGTCATGACTCCCTGTCAAGTCTCCAAGTCAAGTCTCTGAGTCGAGGCTCTGAGTCAAGTCTCCGAGTCGAGTCTCCAAGTCAAGACTCTGAGTCAAGGCTCTGAATCAAGTCTCCAAGTCAAGTCTCCGAGTCAAGTCTCCGAGTCAAGTTTCTGAGTCAAGGCTCAGAGTTGAGTCTCCAAGCCAAGTCTCTGAGCCAAGGCTCTGAGTCAAGTCTCCGAGTCAAGTCTTCCAAGTCAAGTCTCAGAGTCAAGTCTCCAAGTCGAGTCTCCGAGTCAAGTCTCTGAATCGAGTCTCTGAGTCAAGTCTCCGAATCAAGTCTCTGAGTCGAGTCTCCAAGTCGAGTCTCCAAGTCAAGTCTCTGAGTCGAGTCTCTGAGTCCAGTCTCCAAGTCAAGGCTCCGAGTCAAGTCTCCAAGTCGAGTCTCCGAGTCAAGTCTCTGAATCGAGTCTCAGAGTCAAGTCTCCGAATCAAGTCTCTGAGTCGCGTCTCCAAGTCGAGTCTCCAAGTCAAGTCTCTGAGTCGAGTCTCTGAGTCAAGTCTCCGAGTCGAGTCTCCGTGTCGAGTCTCCGATTCAAGTCTCCGAGTCAAGTCTTCCAAGTCAAGTCTCCGAGTCAAGGCTCTGAGTCGAGTCTCCGAGTCAAGTCTCTGTGTCGAGTCTCTGAGTCAAGTCTCCAAGTCAAGTCGCCCATTCGAGTCTCTGAATCAAGGCTCTGAGTCGAGTCTCCAAGTCCAGGCTCTGAGTTGACTCTCTGAGTCGAGTCTCCGAGTCAAGTATCTGAGTCGAGCCTCTGAGTGAAGTCTCGTAGTCAAGTCTCTGAGTCGAGTCTCCAAGTCACGTCTCCAAGTCCAGGCTCTGAGTTGACTCTCTGAGTCGAGTCTCCGAGTCAAGTCTCTGAGTCGAGCCTCTGAGTGAAGTCTCGTAGTCAAGTCTCTGAGTCGAGTCTCCAAGTCAAGGCTCTGATTCGAGTCTCTGAGTCAAGTCTCCAAGTCAAGGCTCTGAGTTGAGTCTCCAAGTCAAGTCTCTGAGCCAAGGCTCTGAGTCAAGTCTCCGTGTCAAGTCTCCGAGTCAAGTCTCCGTGTCGAGTCTCCGAGTCAAGTCTTCGAGTCAAGTCTCCGTGTCGAGTCTCCGATTCAAGTCTCCGAGTCAAGTGTCTGAGTCAAGGCTCTGAGTCGAGTCTCCGAGTCAAGTCTCCCTGTCAAGTCTCCAAGTCAAGTCTCTGAGTCGAGTCTCTGAGTCAAGTCTCCGAGTCGAGTCTCTGAGTCAATGCTCTGAGTCGTGTCAATGAAACGAGTCTCCGAGTTAAGTCTCCGTGTTGAGTCTCCGAGTCAAGTGTTCGAGTCAAGTCTCCAAGTCAAGTCTCCGAGTCGAGTGCCTGAGTCAAGGCTCTGAGTCGAGTTTCCGAGTCAAGTCTTCGTGTCAAGCCTCCGAGTCAAGTCTCTGAGTCGAGTCTCTGAGTCGAATCTCAGAGTCAAGTCTCTGAGTCGAGTCCCTGAGTCAAGTCTTTGAGTAGAGTCTCTGAGTCAAGTCTCCAAATCAAGTCTCCGTGTCGAGTCTCCGAATCAAGTCTTCGAGTCAAGTCTCCAAGTCAAGTCTCCGAGTCGAGTCTCTGAGTCAAGGCTCTGAGTTGATTCTCCAAGTCAAGTCTCTGAGTCGAGTCTCCGAGTCGAGTCTCTGAGTCAAGTCTCTGTGTCGACTCTCCGAGTCGAGTCTCTGAGTCAAGGCTCTGTGTTGAGTCTCCGAGTCGAGTCTCTGAGTCGAGTCTCCGAGTCAAGTCTCCCTGTCAAGTCTCCAAGTCAAGTCTCTGAGTCGAGTCTCGGAGTCAAGTCTCCGAGTCGAGTCTCCAAGTCAAGACTCTGAGTCAAGGCTCTGAATCAAGTCTCCAAGTCAAGTCTCCGAGTCAAGTCTCCGAGTCAAGTTTCTGAGTCAAGGCTCAGAGTTGAGTCTCCAAGCCAAGTCTCTGAGCCAAGGCTCTGAGTCAAGTCTCCGAGTCAAGTCTTCCAAGTCAAGTCTCAGAGTCAAGTCTCTGAGTCGAGTCTGTCAGTCAAGTCTCCGAGTCAAGTCTCCAAGTCGAGTCTCCGAGTCAAGTCTCTGAATCGAGTCTCTGAGTCAAGTCTCCGAATCAAGTCTCTGAGTCGAGTCTCCAAGTCGAGTCTCCAAGTCAAGTATCTGAGTCGAGTCTCTGAGTCCAGTCTCCAAGTCAAGGCTCTGAGTCAAGTCTCCAAGTCAAGGCTCTGAGTTAAGTCTCCGAGTCAAGTCTCCGAGTCAAGTCTCTGAGTCGAGTCTCTGAGTCGAATCTCAGAGTCAAGTCTCTGAGTCGAGTCCCTGAGTCAAGTCTTTGAGTAGAGTCTCTGAGTCAAGTCTCCGAGTCGAGTCTCTGAGTCAAGTCTCCAAATCAAGTCTCCGTGTCGAGTCTCCGAATCAAGTCTTCGAGTCAAGTCTCCAAGTCAAGTCTCCGACTCGAGTCTCTGAGTCAAGGCTCTGAGTTGATTCTCCAAGTCAAGTCTCTGAGTCGAGTCTCCGAGTCGAGTCTCTGAGTCAAGTCTCTGTGTCGACTCTCCGAGTCGAGTCTCTGAGTCAAGGCTCTGTGTTGAGTCTCCGAGTCGAGTCTCTGAGTCGAGTCTCTGAGTCGTGTCTACGAGTCAAGTCTCTGAGTCAAGGCTCTGAGTCGAGTCTCTGAGTCGAGTCTCCGAGTCAAGTCTCCCTGTCAAGTCTCCAAGTCAAGTCTCTGAGTCGAGTCTCTGAGTCAAGTCTCCGAGTCGAGTCTCCAAGTCAAGACTCTGAGTCAAGGCTCTGAATCAAGTCTCCAAGTCAAGTCTCCGAGTCAAGTCTCCGAGTCAAGTTTCTGAGTCAAGGCTCAGAGTTGAGTCTCCAAGCCAAGTCTCTGAGCCAAGGCTCTGAGTCAAGTCTCCGAGTCAAGTCTTCCAAGTCAAGTCTCAGAGTCAAGTCTCTGAGTCGAGTCTGTCAGTCAAGTCTCCGAGTCAAGTCTCCAAGTCGAGTCTCCGAGTCAAGTCTCTGAAACGAGTCTCTGAGTCAAGTCTCCGAATCAAGTCTCTGAGTCGAGTCTCCAAGTCGAGTCTCCAAGTCAAGTATCTGAGTCGAGTCTCTGAGTCCAGTCTCCAAGTCAAGGCTCTGAGTCAAGTCTCCAAGTCAAGGCTCTGAGTTAAGTCTCCGAGTCAAGTCTCCGAGTCAAGTCTCCAAGTCGAGTCTCCGAGTCAAGTCTCTGAATCGAGTCTCAGAGTCAAGTCTCCGAATCAAGTCTCTGAGTCGCGTCTCCAAGTCGAGTCTCCAAGTCAAGTCTCTGAGTCGAGTCTCTGAGTCAAGTCTCCGAGTCGAGTCTCCGTGTCGAGTCTCCGATTCAAGTCTCCGAGTCAAGTCTTCCAAGTCAAGTCTCCGAGTCAAGGCTCTGAGTCGAGTCTCTGAGTCAAGTCTCTGTGTCGAGTCTCTGAGTCAAGTCTCCATGTCAAGTCGCCGATTCGAGTCTCTGAATCAAGGCTCTGAGTCGAGTCTCCAAGTCCAGTCTCTGAGTCGAGTCTCTGAGTCAAGGCTTTGAGTCGAGTCTCTGAGTCAAGGCTCTGAGTCGAGTCTTTCAGTGAAGTCTCAGAGTCAAGTCTCCAAGTCAAGTCTCCGAGTCGAGTCTTCAAGTCCAAACTCCGAGTCAAGGCTCTGATTCAAGTCTCCAAGTCAAGACTCCCAGTCAAGTCTCCGTGTCAAGTCTCCGAGTCAAGTCTCCGAGTCACGTCTCCAAGTCCAGGCTCTGAGTCGACTCTCTGAGTCGAGTCTCCGAGTCAAGTCTCTGAGTCAAGCCTCTGAGTGAAGTCTCGTAGTCAAGTCTCTGAGTCGAGTCTCCAAGTCAAGGCTCTGATTCGAGTCTCTGAGTCAAGTCTCCAAGTCAAGGCTCTGAGTTGAGTCTCCAAGTCAAGTCTCTGAGCCAAGGCTCTGAGTCAAGTCTCCGAGTCGAGTCTCCGTGTCGAGTCTCCGATTCAAGTCTCCGAGTCAAGTCTTCCAAGTCACGTCTCCGAGTCAAGGCTCTGAGTCGAGTCTCCGAGTCAAGTCTCTGTGTCGAGTCTCTGAGTCAAGTCTCCAAGTCAAGTCGCCGATTCGAGTCTCTGAATCAAGGCTCTGAGTTTAGTCTCCAAGTCCAGTCTCTGAGTCGAGTCTCTGAGTCAAGGTTCTGAGTCGAGTCTTTCAGTGAAGTCTCAGAGTCAAGTCTCCAAGTCAAGTCTCCGAGTCGAGTCTTCAAGTCCAAACTCCGAGTCAAGGCTCTGAGTCAAGTCTCCAAGTCAAGACTCCCAGTCAAGTCTCCGTGTCAAGTCTCCGAGTCAAGTCTCCGAGTCACGTCTCCAAGTCCAGGCTCTGAGTCGAGTCTCCGAGTCAAGTCTCTGAGTCAAGCCTCTGAGTGAAGTCTCGTAGTCAAGTCTCTGAGTCGAGTCTCCAAGTCAAGGCTCTGATTCGAGTCTCTGAGTCAAGTCTCCAAGTCAAGGCTCTGAGTTGAGTCTCCAAGTCAAGTCTCTGAGCCAAGGCTCTGAGTCAAGTCTCCGTGTCAAGTCTCCGATTCAAGTCTCCGAGTCAAGTCTTCCAAGTCAAATCTCCGAGTCAAGGCTCTGAGTCAAGTCTCCAAGTCAAGGCTCTGAGTTAAGTCTCTGAATCGAGTCTCTGAGTCGAGTCTCCAAGTCGAGTCTCCAAGTCAAGTCTCTGAGTCGAGTCTCCAAGTCGAGTCTCCAAGTCAAGGCTCTGAGTCAAGTCTCCGAGTCGAGTCTCCTTGTCGAGTCTCCGATTCAAGTCTCCGAGTCAAGTCTTCCAAGTCAAGTCTCCGAGTCAAGGCTCTGAGTCGAGTCTCCGAGTCAAGTCTCTGTGTCGAGTCTCTGAGTCAAGTCTCCGTGTCAAGTCTCCGAGTCAAGTCTCCGAGTCAAGTCTTCCAAGTCAAGTCTCCAAGTCAAGGCTCTGAGTTGAGTCTCCAAGTCAAGTCTCTGAGCCAAGGCTCTGAGTCAAGTCTCCGTGTCAAGTCTCCGAGTCAAGTCTCCGTGTCAAGTCTCCGATTCAAGTCTCCGAGTCAAGTCTTCCAAGTCAAATCTCCGAGTCAAGGCTCTGAGTCAAGTCTCCAAGTCAAGGCTCTGAGTTAAGTCTCTGAATCGAGTCTCTGAGTCGAGTCTCCAAGTCGAGTCTCCAAGTCAAGTCTCTGAGTCGAGTCTCTGAGTCAAGTCTCCGAGTCGAGTCTCTGAGTCACGTCTCCAAGTCAAGTCTCTGAGTCGAGTCTCTGAGTCAAGGCTCTGAGTTGAGTCTCCAAGTCAAGACTCTGAGCCAAGGCTCTGAGTCAAGTCTCCGAGTCGAGTCTCCGTGTCGAGTCTCCGATTCAAGTCTCCGAGTCAAGTCTTCCAAGTCAAGTCTCCGAGTCAAGGCTCTGAGTCGAGTCTCCGAGTCAAGTCTCTGTGTCGAGTCTCTGAGTCAAGTCTCCAAGTCAAGGCTCTAAGTTAAGTCTCCGAGTCAAGTCTCCAAGTCGAGTCTCCGAGTCAAGTCTCTGAATCGAGTCTCTGAGTCAAGTCTCCGAATCAAGTCTCTGAGTAGAGTCTCCAAGTCGAGTCTCCAAGTCAAGTCTCTGAGTCGAGTCTCTGTCCAGTCTCCGAGTCGAGTCTCCAAGTCAAGGCTCTGAGTCAAGTCTACAAGTCAAGACTCCGAGTCGAGTCTCCGAGTCAAGTCTCTGAGTCGAGTCTCCAAGTCAAGTCTCTGAGTCGAGTCTCTGAGTCAAGGCTCTGAGTCGAGTCTCCAAGTCTAGGCTCTGAGTAAAGTCTCCGATTCGAGTCGCTGAGTCAAGGCTCTGAGTCGAGTCTCTGAGTCGAGTCTCCCAGTCAAGACTTCGAGTCAAGTCTGCAAGTCAAGTCTCTGAGTCGAGTCTCTGAGTCAAGGCTCTGAGTCGAGTCTCTGAGTCAAGTCTCCGAGTCGAGTCTCCGAGTCGAGTCTCTGAGTCAAGTCTCTGTGTAGACTCTCCGAGTCGCGTCTCTGAGTCAAGGCTCTGTGTTGAGTCTCCGAGTCGAGTCTCTGAGTCGAGTCTCTGAGTCGTGTCTACGAGTCAAGTCTCTGAGTCAAGGCTCTGAGTCGAGTCTCTGAGTCGAGTCTCCGAGTCAAGTCTCCCTGTCAAGTCTCCAAGTCAAGTCTCTGAGTCGAGTCTCTGAGTCAAGTCTCCGAGTCAAGTCTCCGAGTCAAGTTTCTGAGTCAAGGCTCAGAGTTGAGTCTCCAAGCCAAGTCTCTGAGCCAAGGCTCTGAGTCAAGTCTCCGAGTCAAGTCTTCCAAGTCAAGTCTCAGAGTCAAGTCTCTGAGTCGAGTCTGTCAGTCAAGTCTCCGAGTCAAGTCTCCAAGTCGAGTCTCCGAGTCAAGTCTCTGAATCGAGTCTCAGAGTCAAGTCTCCGAATCAAGTCTCTGAGTCGAGTCTCCAAGTCGAGTCTCCAAGTCAAGTCTCTGAGTCCAGTCTCCAAGTCAAGGCTCTGAGTCAAGTCTCCAAGTCAAGGCTCTGAGTTAAGTCTCCGAGTCAAGTCTCCGAGTCAAGTCTCCAAGTCGAGTCTCCGAGTCAAGTCTCTGAATCGAGTCTCAGAGTCAAGTCTCCGAATCAAGTCTCTGAGTCGCGTCTCCAAGTCGAGTCTCCAAGTCAAGTCTCTGAGTCGAGTCTCTGAGTCAAGTCTCC
Organism: Hypanus sabinus; assembly: GCF_030144855.1. Taxonomy (NCBI): domain Eukaryota; kingdom Metazoa; phylum Chordata; class Chondrichthyes; order Myliobatiformes; family Dasyatidae; genus Hypanus; species Hypanus sabinus. The sequence continues at coordinate 23,828,319 of NC_082720.1, forward strand.
GAGTCGAGTCTCTGAGTCAAGTCTCCAAGTCAAGGCACTGAGTTGAGTCTCCAAGTCAAGTCTCTGAGCCAAGGCTCTGAGTCAAGTCTCCGAGTCGAGTCTCCGTGTCGAGTCTCCGATTCAAGTCTCCGAGTCAAGTCTTCCAAGTCACGTCTCCGAGTCAAGGCTCTGAGTCGAGTCTCCGAGTCAAGTCTCTGTGTCGAGTCTCTGAGTCAAGTCTCCAAGTCAAGTCGCCGATTCGAGTCTCTGAATCAAGGCTCTGAGTTTAGTCTCCAAGTCCAGTCTCTGAGTCGAGTCTCTGAGTCAAGGTTCTGAGTCGAGTCTTTCAGTGAAGTCTCAGAGTCAAGTCTCCAAGTCAAGTCTCCGAGTCGAGTCTTCAAGTCCAAACTCCGAGTCAAGGCTCTGAGTCAAGTCTCCAAGTCAAGACTCCCAGTCAAGTCTCCGTGTCAAGTCTCCGAGTCAAGTCTCCGAGTCACGTCTCCAAGTCCAGGCTCTGAGTCGAGTCTCCGAGTCAAGTCTCTGAGTCAAGCCTCTGAGTGAAGTCTCGTAGTCAAGTCTCTGAGTCGAGTCTCCAAGTCAAGGCTCTGATTCGAGTCTCTGAGTCAAGTCTCCAAGTCAAGGCTCTGAGTTGAGTCTCCAAGTCAAGTCTCTGAGCCAAGGCTCTGAGTCAAGTCTCCGTGTCAAGTCTCCGAGTCAAGTCTCCGTGTCAAGTCTCCGATTCAAGTCTCCGAGTCAAGTCTTCCAAGTCAAATCTCCGAGTCAAGGCTCTGAGTCAAGTCTCCAAGTCAAGGCTCTGAGTTAAGTCTCTGAATCGAGTCTCTGAGTCGAGTCTCCAAGTCGAGTCTCCAAGTCAAGTCTCTGAGTCGAGTCTCCAAGTCGAGTCTCCAAGTCAAGGCTCTGAGTCAAGTCTCCGAGTCGAGTCTCCTTGTCGAGTCTCCGATTCAAGTCTCCGAGTCAAGTCTTCCAAGTCAAGTCTCCGAGTCAAGGCTCTGAGTCGAGTCTCCGAGTCAAGTCTCTGTGTCGAGTCTCTGAGTCAAGTCTCCAAGTCAAGTCGCCGATTCGAGTCTCTGAATCAAGGATCTGAGTCGAGTCTCCAAGTCCAGTCTCTGAGTCGAGTCTCTGAGTCAAGGCTCTGAGTCGAGTCTTTCAGTGAAGTCTCAGAGTCAAGTCTCCAAGTCAAGTCTCCGAGTCGAGTCTCCAAGTCCAAACTCCGAGTCAAGGCTCTGAGTCAAGTCTCCAAGTCAAGACTCCCAGTCAAGTCTCCGTGTCAAGTCTCCGAGTCAAGTCTCCAAGTCTAGGCTCTGAGTCAAGTCTCTGAGTCAAGTCTCCGATTTGAGTCGCTGAGTCAAGGCTCTGAGTCGAGTCTCTGAGTCGAGTCTCCCAGTCAAGACTTCGAGTCAAGTCTGCAAGTCAAGTCTCCGAGTCGAGTCTCTGAGTCAAGGCTCTGAGTCGAGTCTCTGAGTCAAGTCTCCGAGTCGAGTCTCTGAGTCAAGTCTCCAAGTCAAGGCACTGAGTTGAGTCTCCAAGTCAAGTCTCTGAGCCAAGGCTCTGAGTCAAGTCTCCGAGTCGAGTCTCTGAGTCGCGTCTCCAAGTCGAGTCTCCAAGTCAAGTCTCCGAGTCGAGTCTCTGAGTCAAGGCTCTGAGTCGAGTCTCTGAGTCAAGTCTCCGAGTCGAGTCTCTGATTCAAGTCTCCAAGTCAAGGCACTGAGTTGAGTCTCCAAGTCAAGTCTCTGAGCCAAGGCTCTGAGTCAAGTCTCTGAGTCGAGTCTCCGTGTCGAGTCTCCGATTCAAGTCTCCAAGTCAAGTCTCCGAGTTGAGTCTCCAAGTCCAAACTCCGAGTCAAGGCTCTGAGTCAAGTCTCCAAGTCAAGACTCCCAGTCAAGTCTCCGTGTCAAGTCTCCGAATCAAGTCTCCAAGTCTAGGCTCTGAGTCAAGTCTCTGAGTCAAGTCTCCGATTCGAGTAGCTGAGTCAAGGCTCTGAGTCGAGTCTCTGAGTCGAGTCTCCCAGTCAATACTTCGAGTCAAGTCTGCAAGTCAAGTCTCCGAGTCGAGTCTCTGAGTCAAGGCTCTGAGTCGAGTCTCTGAGTCAAGTCTCCGAGTCGAGTCTCTGAGTCAAGTCTCCAAGTCAAGGCACTGAGTTGAGTCTCCAAGTCAAGTCTCTGAGCCAAGGCTCTGAGTCAAGTCTCCGAGTCGAGTCTCTGAGTCGCGTCTCCAAGTCGAGTCTCCAAGTCAAGTCTCCGAGTCGAGTCTCTGAGTCAAGTCTCCAAGTCAAGGCACTGAGTTGAGTCTCCAAGTCAAGTCTCTGAGCCAAGGCTCTGAGTCAATTCTCGGAGTCGAATCTCCGTGTCGAGTCTCCGATTCAAGTCTCCGAGTCAAGTCTTCCAAGTCAAGTCTCCGAGTCAAGGCTCTGAGTCGAGTCTCCGAGTCAAGTCTCTGTGTCGAGTCTCTGAGTCAAGTCTCCAAGTCAAGTCGCCGATTCGAGTCTCTGAATCAAGGATCTGAGTCGAGTCTCCAAGTCCAGTCTCTGAGTCGAGTCTCTGAGTCAAGGCTCTGAGTCGAGTCTCTGAGTCAAGGCTCTGAGTCGAGTCTTTCAGTGAAGTCTCAGAGTCAAGTCTCCAAGTCAAGTCTCCGAGTCGAGTCTCCAAGTCCAAACTCCGAGTCAAGGCTCTGAGTCAAGTCTCCAAGTCAAGACTCCCAGTCAAGTCTCCGTGTCAAGTCTCCGAGTCAAGTCTCCGAGTCACGTCTCCAAGTCCAGGCTCTGAGTCGACTCTCTGAGTCGAGTCTCCGAGTCAAGTCTCTGAGTCGAGCCTCTGAGTGAAGTCTCGTAGTCAAGTCTCTGATTCGAGTCTCCAAGTCAAGGCTCTGATTCGAGTCTCTGAGTCAAGTCTCCAAGTCAAGGCTCTGAGTTGAGTCTCCAAGTCAAGTCTCTGAGCCAAGGCTCTGAGTCAAGTCTCCGTGTCAAGTCTCCGAGTCAAGTCTCCGTGTCAAGTCTCCGATTCAAGTCTCCGAGTCAAGTCTTCCAAGTCAAATCTCCGAGTCAAGGCTCTGAGTCAAGTATCCAAGTCAAGGCTCTGAGTTAAGTCTCTGAATCGAGTCTCTGAGTCGAGTCTCCAAGTCGAGTCTCCAAGTCAAGTCTCCAAGTCGAGTCTCTGAGTCGAGTCTCTGAGTCAAGTCTCTGAGTCGAGTCTCTGAGTCACGTCTCCAAGTCAAGTCTCTGAGTCGAGTCTCTGAGTCAAGTCTCCAAGTCAAGGCTCTGAGTTGAGTCTCTGAGTCAAGTCTCCGTGTCGAGTCTCGGATTCAAGTCTCCGAGTCAAGTCTTCCAAGTCAAGTCTCCGAGTCAAGGCTCTGAGTCGAGTCTCCGAGTCAAGTCTCTGTGTCGAGTCTCTGAGTCAAGTCTCCAAGTCAAGGCTCTAAGTTAAGTCTCCGAGTCAAGTCTCCAAGTCGAGTCTCCGAGTCAAGTCTCTGAATCGAGTCTCTGTCCAGTCTCCGAGTCGAGTCTCCAAGTCAAGGCTCTGAGTCAAGTCTACAAGTCAAGACTCCGAGTCGAGTCTCCGAGTCAAGTCTCTGAGTCAAGTCTCCAAGTCTAGGCTCTGAGTCAAGTCTCTGAGTCAAGTCTCCGATTTGAGTCGCTGAGTCAAGGCTCTGAGTCGAGTCTCTGAGTCGAGTCACCCAGTCAAGACTTCGAGTCAAGTCTGCAAGTCAAGTCTCCGAGTCGAGTCTCTGAGTCAAGGCTCTGAGTCGAGTCTCTGAGTCAAGTCTCCGAGTCGAGTCTCTGAGTCAAGTCTCCAAGTCAAGGCACTGAGTTGAGTCTCCAAGTCAAGTCTCTGAGCCAAGGCTCTGAGTCAAGTCTCCGAGTCGAGTCTCTGAGTCGCGTCTCCAAGTCGAGTCTCCAAGTCAAGTCTCCGAGTCGAGTCTCTGAGTCAAGGCTCTGAGTCGAGTCTCTGAGTCAAGTCTCCGAGTCGAGTCTCTGAGTCAAGTCTCCAAGTCAAGGCACTGAGTTGAGTCTCCAAGTCAAGTCTCTGAGCCAAGGCTCTGAGTCAAGTCTCTGAGTCGAGTCTCCGTGTCGAGTCTCCGATTCAAGTCTCCAAGTCAAGTCTCCGAGTTGAGTCTCCAAGTCCAAACTCCGAGTCAAGGCTCTGAGTCAAGTCTCCAAGTCAAGACTCCCAGTCAAGTCTCCGTGTCAAGTCTCCGAATCAAGTCTCCAAGTCTAGGCTCTGAGTCAAGTCTCTGAGTCAAGTCTCCGATTCGAGTAGCTGAGTCAAGGCTCTGAGTCGAGTCTCTGAGTCGAGTCTCCCAGTCAATACTTCGAGTCAAGTCTGCAAGTCAAGTCTCCGAGTCGAGTCTCTGAGTCAAGGCTCTGAGTCGAGTCTCTGAGTCAAGTCTCCGAGTCGAGTCTCTGAGTCAAGTCTCCAAGTCAAGGCACTGAGTTGAGTCTCCAAGTCAAGTCTCTGAGCCAAGGCTCTGAGTCAAGTCTCCGAGTCGAGTCTCTGAGTCGCGTCTCCAAGTCGAGTCTCCAAGTCAAGTCTCCGAGTCGAGTCTCTGAGTCAAGTCTCCAAGTCAAGGCACTGAGTTGAGTCTCCAAGTCAAGTCTCTGAGCCAAGGCTCTGAGTCAAGTCTCTGAGTCGAATCTCCGTGTCGAGTCTCCGATTCAAGTCTCCGAGTCAAGTCTTCCAAGTCAAGTCTCCGAGTCAAGGCTCTGAGTCGAGTCTCCGAGTCAAGTCTCTGTGTCGAGTCTCTGAGTCAAGTCTCCAAGTCAAGTCGCCGATTCGAGTCTCTGAATCAAGGATCTGAGTCGAGTCTCCAAGTCCAGTCTCTGAGTCGAGTCTCTGAGTCAAGGCTCTGAGTCGAGTCTCTGAGTCAAGGCTCTGAGTCGAGTCTTTCAGTGAAGTCTCAGAGTCAAGACTCCAAGTCAAGTCTCCGAGTCGAGTCTCCAAGTCCAAACTCCGAGTCAAGGCTCTGAGTCAAGTCTCCAAGTCAAGACTCCCAGTCAAGTCTCCGTGTCAAGTCTCCGAGTCAAGTCTCCGAGTCACGTCTCCAAGTCCAGGCTCTGAGTCGACTCTCTGAGTCGAGTCTCCGAGTCAAGTCTCTGAGTCGAGCCTCTGAGTGAAGTCTCGTAGTCAAGTCTCTGATTCGAGTCTCCAAGTCAAGGCTCTGAGTTGAGTCTCCAAGTCAAGTCTCTGAGCCAAGGCTCTGAGTCAAGTCTCCGTGTCAAGTCTCCGATTCAAGTCTCCGAGTCAAGTCTTCCAAGTCAAATCTCCGAGCCAAGGCTCTGAGTCAAGTCTCCGTGTCAAGTCTCCGATTCAAGTCTCCGAGTCAAGTCTTCCAAGTCAAGTCTCCAAGTCAAGGCTCTGAGTTAAGTCTCTGAATCGAGTCTCTGAGTCGAGTCTCCAAGTCGAGTCTCCAAGTCAAGTCTCCAAGTCGAGTCTCTGAGTCGAGTCTCTGAGTCAAGTCTCTGAGTCGAGTCTCTGAGTCACGTCTCCAAGTCAAGTCTCTGAGTCGAGTCTCTGAGTCAAGTCTCCAAGTCAAGGCTCTGAGTTGAGTCTCTGAGTCAAGTCTCCGTGTCGAGTCTCTGATTCAAGTCTCCGAGTCAAGTCTTCCAAGTCAAGTCTCCGAGTCAAGGCTCTGAGTCGAGTCTCCGAGTCAAGTCTCTGTGTCGAGTCTCTGAGTCAAGTCTCCAAGTCAAGGCTCTAAGTTAAGTCTCCGAGTCAAGTCTCCAAGTCGAGTCTCTGAGTCAAGTCTCTGAATCGAGTCTCTGTCCAGTCTCCGAGTCGAGTCTCCAAGTCAAGGCTCTGAGTCAAGTCTACAAGTCAAGACTCCGAGTCGAGTCTCCGAGTCAAGTCTCTGAGTCGAGTCTCCAAGTCAAGTCTCTGAGTCGAGTCTCTGAGTCAAGGCTCTGAGTCGAGTCTCCAAGTCGAGTCTCCAAGTCTAGGCTCTGAGTCAAGTCTCTGAGTCAAGTCTCCGATTCGAGTCGCTGAGTCAAGGCTCTGAGTCGAGTGTCTGAGTCGAGTCTCCCAGTCAAGACGTCGAGTCAAGTCTGCAAGTCAATTCTCCGAGTCGAGTCTCTGAGTCAAGGCTCTGAGTCGAGTCTCTGAGTCAAGTCTCCGAGTCGAGTCTCTGAGTCAAGTCTCCAAGTCAAGGCACTGAGTTGAGTCTCCAAGTCAAGTCTCTGAGCCAAGGCTCTGAGTCAAGTCTCCGAGTCGAGTCTCCTTGTCGAGTCTCCGATTCAAGTCTCCGAGTCAAGTCTTCCAAGTCAAGTCTCCGAGTCAAGGCTCTGAGTCGAGTCTCCGAGTCAAGTCTCTGTGTCGAGTCTCTGAGTCAAGTCTCCAAGTCAAGTCGCCGATTCGAGTCTCTGAATCAAGGATCTGAGTCGAGTCTCCAAGTCCAGTCTCTGAGTCGAGTCTCTGAGTCAAGGCTCTGAGTCGAGTCTTTCAGTGAAGTCTCAGAGTCAAGTCTCCAAGTCAAGTCTCCGAGTCGAGTCTCCAAGTCCAAACTCCGAGTCAAGGCTCTGAGTCAAGTCTCCAAGTCAAGACTCCCAGTCAAGTCTCCGTGTCAAGTCTCCGAGTCAAGTCTCCAAGTCTAGGCTCTGAGTCAAGTCTCTGAGTCAAGTCTCCGATTTGAGTCGCTGAGTCAAGGCTCTGAGTCGAGTCTCTGAGTCGAGTCTCCCAGTCAAGACTTCGAGTCAAGTCTGCAAGTCAAGTCTCCGAGTCGAGTCTCTGAGTCAAGGCTCTGAGTCGAGTCTCTGAGTCAAGTCTCCGAGTCGAGTCTCTGAGTCAAGTCTCCAAGTCAAGGCACTGAGTTGAGTCTCCAAGTCAAGTCTCTGAGCCAAGGCTCTGAGTCAAGTCTCCGAGTCGAGTCTCTGAGTCGCGTCTCCAAGTCGAGTCTCCAAGTCAAGTCTCCGAGTCGAGTCTCTGAGTCAAGTCTCCAAGTCAAGGCACTGAGTTGAGTCTCCAAGTCAAGTCTCTGAGCCAAGGCTCTGAGTCAAGTCTCTGAGTCGAGTCTCCGTGTCGAGTCTCCGATTCAAGTCTCCGAGTCAAGTCTTCCAAGTCAAGTCTCCGAGTCAAGGCTCTGAGTCGAGTCTCCGAGTCAAGTCTCTGTGTCGAGTCTCTGAGTCAAGTCTCCAAGTCCAGTCTCTGAGTCGAGTCTCTGAGTCAAGGCTCTGAGTCGAGTCTCTGAGACAAGGCTCTGAGTCGAGTCTTTCAGTGAAGTCTCAGAGTCAAGTCTCCAAGTCAAGTCTCCGAGTTGAGTCTCCAAGTCCAAACTCCGAGTCAAGGCTCTGAGTCAAGTCTCCAAGTCAAGACTCCCAGTCAAGTCTCCGTGTCAAGTCTCCGAATCAAGTCTCCAAGTCTAGGCTCTGAGTCAAGTCTCTGAGTCAAGTCTCCGATTCGAGTCGCTGAGTCAAGGCTCTGAGTCGAGTCTCTGAGTCGAGTCTCCCAGTCAATACTTCGAGTCAAGTCTCCAAGTCAAGTCTCTGAGCCAAGGCTCTGAGTCAAGTCTCCGAGTCGAGTCTCTGAGTCGCGTCTCCAAGTCGAGTCTCCAAGTCAAGTCTCCGAGTCGAGTCTCTGAGTCAAGTCTCCAAGTCAAGGCACTGAGTTGAGTCTCCAAGTCAAGTCTCTGAGCCAAGGCTCTGAGTCAAGTCTCTGAGTCGAATCTCCGTGTCGAGACTCCGATTCAAGTCTCCGAGTCAAGTCTTCCAAGTCAAGTCTCCGAGTCAAGGCTCTGAGTCGAGTCTCCGAGTCAAGTCTCTGTGTCGAGTCTCTGAGTCAAGTCTCCAAGTCAAGTCGCCGATTCGAGTCTCTGAATCAAGGATCTGAGTCGAGTCTCCAAGTCCAGTCTCTGAGTCGAGTCTCTGAGTCAAGGCTCTGAGTCGAGTCTCTGAGTCAAGGCTCTGAGTCGAGTCTTTCAGTGAAGTCTCAGAGTCAAGTCTCCAAGTCAAGTCTCCGAGTCGAGTCTCCAAGTCCAAACTCCGAGTCAAGGCTCTGAGTCAAGTCTCCAAGTCAAGACTCCCAGTCAAGTCTCCGTGTCAAGTCTCCGAGTCAAGTCTCCGAGTCACGTCTCCAAGTCCAGGCTCTGAGTCGACTCTCTGAGTCGAGTCTCCGAGTCAAGTCTCTGAGTCGAGCCTCTGAGTGAAGTCTCGTAGTCAAGTCTCTGAGTCGAGTCTCCAAGTCAAGGCTCTGATTCGAGTCTCTGAGTCAAGTCTCCAAGTCAAGGCTCTGAGTTGAGTCTCCAAGTCAAGTCTCTGAGCCAAGGCTCTGAGTCAAGTCTCCGTGTCAAGTCTCCGAGTCAAGTCTCCGTGTCAAGTCTCCGATTCAAGTCTCCGAGTCAAGTCTTCCAAGTCAAATCTCCGAGTCAAGGCTCTGAGTCAAGTCTCCAAGTCAAGGCTCTGAGTTAAGTCTCTGAATCGAGTCTCTGAGTCGAGTCTCCAAGTCGAGTCTCCAAGTCAAGTCTCTGAGTCGAGTCTCTGAGTCAAGTCTCCGAGTCGAGTCTCTGAGTCACGTCTCCAAGTCAAGTCTCTGAGTCGAGTCACTGAGTCAAGTCTCCAAGTCAAGGCTCTGAGTCGAGTCTCTGAGTCGAGTCTCCCAGTCAAGACTTCGAGTCAAGTCTGCAAGTCAAGTCTCCGAGTCGAGTCTCTGAGTCAAGGCTCTGAGTCGAGTCTCTGAGTCAAGTCTCCGAGTCGAGTCTCTGAGTCAAGTCTCCAAGTCAAGGCACTGAGTTGAGTCTCCAAGTCAAGTCTCTGAGCCAAGGCTCTGAGTCAAGTCTCCGAGTCGAGTCTCTGAGTCGCGTCTCCAAGTCGAGTCTCCAAGTCAAGTCTCCGAGTCGAGTCTCTGAGTCAAGGCTCTGAGTCGAGTCTCTGAGTCAAGTCTCCGAGTCGAGTCTCTGAGTCAAGTCTCCAAGTCAAGGCACTGAGTTGAGTCTCCAAGTCAAGTCTCTGAGCCAAGGCTCTGAGTCAAGTCTCTGAGTCGAGTCTCCGTGTCGAGTCTCCGATTCAAGTCTCCAAGTCAAGTCTCCGAGTTGAGTCTCCAAGTCCAAACTCCGAGTCAAGGCTCTGAGTCAAGTCTCCAAGTCAAGACTCCCAGTCAAGTCTCCGTGTCAAGTCTCCGAATCAAGTCTCCAAGTCTAGGCTCTGAGTCAAGTCTCTGAGTCAAGTCTCCGATTCGAGTAGCTGAGTCAAGGCTCTGAGTCGAGTCTCTGAGTCGAGTCTCCCAGTCAATACTTCGAGTCAAGTCTGCAAGTCAAGTCTCCGAGTCGAGTCTCTGAGTCAAGGCTCTGAGTCGAGTCTCTGAGTCAAGTCTCCGAGTCGAGTCTCTGAGTCAAGTCTCCAAGTCAAGGCACTGAGTTGAGTCTCCAAGTCAAGTCTCTGAGCCAAGGCTCTGAGTCAAGTCTCCGAGTCGAGTCTCTGAGTCGCGTCTCCAAGTCGAGTCTCCAAGTCAAGTCTCCGAGTCGAGTCTCTGAGTCAAGTCTCCAAGTCAAGGCACTGAGTTGAGTCTCCAAGTCAAGTCTCTGAGCCAAGGCTCTGAGTCAAGTCTCTGAGTCGAATCTCCGTGTCGAGTCTCCGATTCAAGTCTCCGAGTCAAGTCTTCCAAGTCAAGTCTCCGAGTCAAGGCTCTGAGTCGAGTCTCCGAGTCAAGTCTCTGTGTCGAGTCTCTGAGTCAAGTCTCCAAGTCAAGTCGCCGATTCGAGTCTCTGAATCAAGGATCTGAGTCGAGTCTCCAAGTCCAGTCTCTGAGTCGAGTCTCTGAGTCAAGGCTCTGAGTCGAGTCTCTGAGTCAAGGCTCTGAGTCGAGTCTTTCAGTGAAGTCTCAGAGTCAAGTCTCCAAGTCAAGTCTCCGAGTCGAGTCTCCAAGTCCAAACTCCGAGTCAAGGCTCTGAGTCAAGTCTCCAAGTCAAGACTCCCAGTCAAGTCTCCGTGTCAAGTCTCCGAGTCAAGTCTCCGAGTCACGTCTCCAAGTCCAGGCTCTGAGTCGACTCTCTGAGTCGAGTCTCCGAGTCAAGTCTCTGAGTCGAGCCTCTGAGTGAAGTCTCGTAGTCAAGTCTCTGATTCGAGTCTCCAAGTCAAGGCTCTGAGTTGAGTCTCCAAGTCAAGTCTCTGAGCCAAGGCTCTGAGTCAAGTCTCCGTGTCAAGTCTCCGAGTCAAGTCTCTGAGTCAAGGCTCTGAGTCGAGTCTCTGAGTCAAGTCTCCGAGTCGAGTCTCTGTGTCAAGTCTCCAAGTCAAGGCACTGAGTTGAGTCTCCAAGTCAAGTCACTGAGCCAAGGCTCTGAGTCAAGTCTCCGAGTCGAGTCTCCTTGTCGAGTCTCCGATTCAAGTCTCCGAGTCAAGTCTTCCAAGTCAAGTCTCCGAGTCAAGGCTCTGAGTCGAGTCTCCGAGTCAAGTCTCTGTGTCGAGTCTCTGAGTCAAGTCTCCAAGTCAAGTCGCCGATTCGAGTCTCTGAATCAAGGATCTGAGTCGAGTCTCCAAGTCCAGTCTCTGAGTCGAGTCTCTGAGTCAAGGCTCTGAGTCGAGTCTTTCAGTGAAGTCTCAGAGTCAAGTCTCCAAGTCAAGTCTCCGAGTCGAGTCTCCAAGTCCAAACTCCGAGTCAAGGCTCTGAGTCAAGTCTCCAAGTCAAGACTCCCAGTCAAGTCTCCGTGTCAAGTCTCCGAGTCAAGTCTCCAAGTCTAGGCTGTGAGTCAAGTCTCTGAGTCAAGTCTCCGATTTGAGTCGCTGAGTCAAGGCTCTGAGTCGAGTCTCTGAGTCGAGTCTCCCAGTCAAGACTTCGAGTCAAGTCTGCAAGTCAAGTCTCCGAGTCGAGTCTCTGAGTCAAGTCTCCGAGTCGAGTCTCTGAGTCAAGTCTCCAAGTCAAGGCACTGAGTTGAGTCTCCAAGTCAAGTCTCTGAGCCAAGGCTCTGAGTCAAGTCTCCGAGTCGAGTCTCTGAGTCGCGTCTCCAAGTCGAGTCTCCAAGTCAAGTCTCCGAGTCGAGTCTCTGAGTCAAGTCTCCAAGTCAAGGCACTGAGTTGAGTCTCCAAGTCAAGTCTCTGAGCCAAGGCTCTGAGTCAAGTCTCTGAGTCGAGTCTCCGTGTCGAGTCTCCGATTCAAGTCTCCGAGTCAAGTCTTCCAAGTCAAGTCTCCGAGTCAAGGCTCTGAGTCGAGTCTCCGAGTCAAGTCTCTGTGTCGAGTCTCTGAGTCAAGTCTCCAAGTCCAGTCTCTGAGTCGAGTCTCTGAGTCAAGGCTCTGAGTCGAGTCTCTGAGTCAAGGCTCTGAGTCGAGTCTTTCAGTGAAGTCTCAGAGTCAAGTCTCCAAGTCAAGTCTCCGAGTTGAGTCTCCAAGTCCAAACTCCGAGTCAAGGCTCTGAGTCAAGTCTCCAAGTCAAGACTCCCAGTCAAGTCTCCGTGTCAAGTCTCCGAATCAAGTCTCCAAGTCTAGGCTCTGAGTCAAGTCTCTGAGTCAAGTCTCCGATTCGAGTCGCTGAGTCAAGGCTCTGAGTCGAGTCTCTGAGTCGAGTCTCCCAGTCAATACTTCGAGTCAAGTCTCCAAGTCAAGTCTCTGAGCCAAGGCTCTGAGTCAAGTCTCCGAGTCGAGTCTCTGAGTCGCGTCTCCAAGTCGAGTCTCCAAGTCAAGTCTCCGAGTCGAGTCTCTGAGTCAAGTCTCCAAGTCAAGGCACTGAGTTGAGTCTCCAAGTCAAGTCTCTGAGCCAAGGCTCTGAGTCAAGTCTCTGAGTCGAATCTCCGTGTCGAGTCTCCGATTCAAGTCTCCGAGTCAAGTCTTCCAAGTCAAGTCTCCGAGTCAAGGCTCTGAGCCGAGTCTCCGAGTCAAGTCTCTGTGTCGAGTCTCTGAGTCAAGTCTCCAAGTCAAGTCGCCGATTCGAGTCTCTGAATCAAGGATCTGAGTCGAGTCTCCAAGTCCAGTCTCTGAGTCGAGTCTCTGAGTCAAGGCTCTGAGTCGAGTCTCTGAGTCAAGGCTCTGAGTCGAGTCTTTCAGTGAAGTCTCAGAGTCAAGTCTCCAAGTCAAGTCTCCGAGTCGAGTCTCCAAGTCCAAACTCCGAGTCAAGGCTCTGAGTCAAGTCTCCAAGTCAAGACTCCCAGTCAAGTCTCCGTGTCAAGTCTCCGAGTCAAGTCTCCGAGTCACGTCTCCAAGTCCAGGCTCTGAGTCGACTCTCTGAGTCGAGTCTCCGAGTCAAGTCTCTGAGTCGAGCCTCTGAGTGAAGTCTCGTAGTCAAGTCTCTGAGTCGAGTCTCCAAGTTAAGGCTCTGATTCGAGTCTCTGAGTCAAGTCTCCAAGTCAAGGCTCTGAGTTGAGTCTCCAAGTCAAGTCTCTGAGCCAAGGCTCTGAGTCAAGTCTCCGTGTCAAGTCTCCGAGTCAAGTCTCCGTGTCAAGTCTCCGATTCAAGTCTCCGAGTCAAGTCTTCCAAGTCAAATCTCCGAGTCAAGGCTCTGAGTCAAGTCTCCAAGTCAAGGCTCTGAGTTAAGTCTCTGAATCGAGTCTCTGAGTCGAGTCTCCAAGTCGAGTCTCCAAGTCAAGTCTCTGAGTCGAGTCTCTGAGTCAAGTCTCCGAGTCGAGTCTCTGAGTCACGTCTCCAAGTCAAGTCTCTGAGTCGAGTCACTGAGTCAAGTCTCCAAGTCAAGGCTCTGAGTCGAGTCTCTGAGTCGAGTCTCCCAGTCAAGACTTCGAGTCAAGTCTGCAAGTCAAGTCTCCGAGTCGAGTCTCTGAGTCAAGGCTCTGAGTCGAGTCTCTGAGTCAAGTCTCCGAGTCGAGTCTCTGAGTCAAGTCTCCAAGTCAAGGCACTGAGTTGAGTCTCCAAGTCAAGTCTCTGAGCCAAGGCTCTGAGTCAAGTCTCCGAGTCGAGTCTCTGAGTCGCGTCTCCAAGTCGAGTCTCCAAGTCACGTCTCCGAGTCGAGTCTCTGAGTCAAGGCTCTGAGTCGAGTCTCTGAGTCAAGTCTCCGAGTCGAGTCTCTGAGTCAAGTCTCCAAGTCAAGGCACTGAGTTGAGTCTCCAAGTCAAGTCTCTGAGCCAAGGCTCTGAGTCAAGTCTCTGAGTCGAGTCTCCGTGTCGAGTCTCCGATTCAAGTCTCCAAGTCAAGTCTCCGAGTTGAGTCTCCAAGTCCAAACTCCGAGTCAAGGCTCTGAGTCAAGTCTCCAAGTCAAGACTCCCAGTCAAGTCTCCGTGTCAAGTCTCCGAATCAAGTCTCCAAGTCTAGGCTCTGAGTCAAGTCTCTGAGTCAAGTCTCCGATTCGAGTAGCTGAGTCAAGGCTCTGAGTCGAGTCTCTGAGTCGAGTCTCCCAGTCAATACTTCGAGTCAAGTCTGCAAGTCAAGTCTCCGAGTCGAGTCTCTGAGTCAAGGCTCTGAGTCGAGTCTCTGAGTCAAGTCTCCGAGTCGAGTCTCTGAGTCAAGTCTCCAAGTCAAGGCACTGAGTTGAGTCTCCAAGTCAAGTCTCTGAGCCAAGGCTCTGAGTCAAGTCTCCGAGTCGAGTCTCTGAGTCGCGTCTCCAAGTCGAGTCTCCAAGTCAAGTCTCCGAGTCGAGTCTCTGAGTCAAGTCTCCAAGTCAAGGCACTGAGTTGAGTCTCCAAGTCAAGTCTCTGAGCCAAGGCTCTGAGTCAAGTCTCTGAGTCGAATCTCCGTGTCGAGTCTCCGATTCAAGTCTCCGAGTCAAGTCTTCCAAGTCAAGTCTCCGAGTCAAGGCTCTGAGTCGAGTCTCCGAGTCAAGTCTCTGTGTCGAGTCTCTGAGTCAAGTCTCCAAGTCAAGTCGCCGATTCGAGTCTCTGAATCAAGGATCTGAGTCGAGTCTCCAAGTCCAGTCTCTGAGTCGAGTCTCTGAGTCAAGGCTCTGAGTCGAGTCTCTGAGTCAAGGCTCTGAGTCGAGTCTTTCAGTGAAGTCTCAGAGTCAAGTCTCCAAGTCAAGTCTCCGAGTCGAGTCTCCAAGTCCAAACTCCGAGTCAAGGCTCTGAGTCAAGTCTCCAAGTCAAGACTCCCAGTCAAGTCTCCGTGTCAAGTCTCCTAGTCAAGTCTCCGAGTCACGTCTCCAAGTCCAGGCTCTGAGTCGACTCTCTGAGTCGAGTCTCCGAGTCAAGTCTCTGAGTCGAGCCTCTGAGTGAAGTCTCGTAGTCAAGTCTCTGATTCGAGTCTCCAAGTCAAGGCTCTGAGTTGAGTCTCCAAGTCAAGTCTCTGAGCCAAGGCTCTGAGTCAAGTCTCCGTGTCAAGTCTCCGAGTCAAGTCTCCGTGTCAAGTCTCCGATTCAAGTCTCCGAGTCAAGTCTTCCAAGTCAAATCTCCGAGTCAAGGCTCTGAGTCAAGTCTCCAAGTCAAGGCTCTGAGTTAAGTCTCTGAATCGAGTCTCTGAGTCGAGTCTCCAAGTCGAGTCTCCAAGTCAAGTCTCCAAGTCGAGTCTCTGAGTCGAGTCTCTGAGTCAAGTCTCTGAGTCGAGTCTCTGAGTCACGTCTCCAAGTCAAGTCTCTGAGTCGAGTCTCTGAGTCAAGTCTCCAAGTCAAGGCTCTGAGTTGAGTCTCTGAGTCAAGTCTCCGTGTCGAGTCTCTGATTCAAGTCTCCGAGTCAAGTCTTCCAAGTCAAGTCTCCGAGTCAAGGCTCTGAGTCGAGTCTCCGAGTCAAGTCTCTGTGTCGAGTCTCTGAGTCAAGTCTCCAAGTCAAGGCTCTAAGTTAAGTCTCCGAGTCAAGTCTCCAAGTCGAGTCTCTGAGTCAAGTCTCTGAATCGAGTCTCTGTCCAGTCTCCGAGTCGAGTCTCCAAGTCAAGGCTCTGAGTCAAGTCTACAAGTCAAGACTCTGAGTTGAGTCTCCGAGTCAAGTCTCTGAGTCGAGTCTCTGAGTCAAGGCTCTGAGTCGAGTCTCTGAGTCAAGGCTCTGAGTCGAGTCTCCAAGTCGAGTCTCCAAGTCTAGGCTCTGAGTCAAGTCTCTGAGTCAAGTCTCCGATTCGAGTCGCTGAGTCAAGGCTCTGAGTCGAGTGTCTGAGTCGAGTCTCCCAGTCAAGACGTCGAGTCAAGTCTGCAAGTCAAGTCTCCGAGTCGAGTCTCTGAGTCAAGGCTCTGAGTCGAGTCTCTGAGTCAAGTCTCCGAGTCGAGTCTCTGAGTCAAGTCTCCAAGTCAAGGCACTGAGTTGAGTCTCCAAGTCAAGTCTCTGAGCCAAGGCTCTGAGTCAAGTCTCCGAGTCGAGTCTCCTTGTCGAGTCTCCGATTCAAGTCTCCGAGTCAAGTCTTCCAAGTCAAGTCTCCGAGTCAAGGCTCTGAGTCAAGTCTCCGAGTCAAGTCTCTGTGTCGAGTCTCTGAGTCAAGTCTCCAAGTCAAGTCGCCGATTCGAGTCTCTGAATCAAGGATCTGAGTCGAGTCTCCAAGTCCAATCTCTGAGTCGAGTCTCTGAGTCAAGGCTCTGAGTCGAGTCTTTCAGTGAAGTCTCAGAGTCAAGTCTCCAAGTCAAGTCTCCGAGTCGAGTCTCCAAGTCCAAACTCCGAGTCAAGGCTCTGAGTCAAGTCTCCAAGTCAAGACTCCCAGTCAAGTCTCCGTGTCAAGTCTCCGAGTCAAGTCTCCAAGTCTAGGCTCTGAGTCAAGTCTCTGAGTCAAGTCTCCGATTTGAGTCGCTGAGTCAAGGCTCTGAGTCGAGTCTCTGAGTCGAGTCTCCCAGTCAAGACTTCGAGTCAAGTCTGCAAGTCAAGTCTCCGAGTCGAGTCTCTGAGTCAAGGCTCTGAGTCGAGTCTCTGAGTCAAGTCTCCGAGTCGAGTCTCTGAGTCAAGTCTCCAAGTCAAGGCACTGAGTTGAGTCTCCAAGTCAAGTCTCTGAGCCAAGGCTCTGAGTCAAGTCTCCGAGTCGAGTCTCTGAGTCGCGTCTCCAAGTCGAGTCTCCAAGTCAAGTCTCCGAGTCGAGTCTCTGAGTCAAGTCTCCAAGTCAAGGCACTGAGTTGAGTCTCCAAGTCAAGTCTCTGAGCCAAGGCTCTGAGTCAAGTCTCTGAGTCGAGTCTCCGTGTCGAGTCTCCGATTCAAGTCTCCGAGTCAAGTCTTCCAAGTCAAGTCTCCGAGTCAAGGCTCTGAGTCGAGTCTCCGAGTCAAGTCTCTGTGTCGAGTCTCTGAGTCAAGTCTCCAAGTCCAGTCTCTGAGTCGAGTCTCTGAGTCAAGGCTCTGAGTCGAGTCTCTGAGTCAAGGCTCTGAGTCGAGTCTTTCAGTGAAGTCTCAGAGTCAAGTCTCCAAGTCAAGTCTCCGAGTTGAGTCTCCAAGTCCAAACTCCGAGTCAAGGCTCTGAGTCAAGTCTCCAAGTCAAGACTCCCAGTCAAGTCTCCGTGTCAAGTCTCCGAATCAAGTCTCCAAGTCTAGGCTCTGAGTCAAGTCTCTGAGTCAAGTCTCCGATTCGAGTCGCTGAGTCAAGGCTCTGAGTCGAGTCTCTGAGTCGAGTCTCCCAGTCAATACTTCGAGTCAAGTCTCCAAGTCAAGTCTCTGAGCCAAGGCTCTGAGTCAAGTCTCCGAGTCGAGTCTCTGAGTCGCGTCTCCAAGTCGAGTCTCCAAGTCAAGTCTCCGAGTCGAGTCTCTGAGTCAAGTCTCCAAGTCAAGGCACTGAGTTGAGTCTCCAAGTCAAGTCTCTGAGCCAAGGCTCTGAGTCAAGTCTCTGAGTCGAATCTCCGTGTCGAGTCTCCGATTCAAGTCTCCGAGTCAAGTCTTCCAAGTCAAGTCTCCGAGTCAAGGCTCTGAGTCGAGTCTCCGAGTCAAGTCTCTGTGTCGAGTCTCTGAGTCAAGTCTCCAAGTCAAGTCGCCGATTCGAGTCTCTGAATCAAGGATCTGAGTCGAGTCTCCAAGTCCAGTCTCTGAGTCGAGTCTCTGAGTCAAGGCTCTGAGTCGAGTCTCTGAGTCAAGGCTCTGAGTCGAGTCTTTCAGTGAAGTCTCAGAGTCAAGTCTCCAAGTCAAGTCTCCGAGTCGAGTCTCCAAGTCCAAACTCCGAGTCAAGGCTCTGAGTCAAGTCTCCAAGTCAAGACTCCCAGTCAAGTCTCCGTGTCAAGTCTCCGAGTCAAGTCTCCGAGTCACGTCTCCAAGTCCAGGCTCTGAGTCGACTCTCTGAGTCGAGTCTCCGAGTCAAGTCTCTGAGTCGAGCCTCTGAGTGAAGTCTCGTAGTCAAGTCTCTGAGTCGAGTCTCCAAGTCAAGGCTCTGATTCGAGTCTCTGAGTCAAGTCTCCAAGTCAAGGCTCTGAGTTGAGTCTCCAAGTCAAGTCTCTGAGCCAAGGCTCTGAGTCAAGTCTCCGTGTCAAGTCTCCGAGTCAAGTCTCCGTGTCAAGTCTCCGATTCAAGTCTCCGAGTCAAGTCTTCCAAGTCAAATCTCCGAGTCAAGGCTCTGAGTCAAGTCTCCAAGTCAAGGCTCTGAGTTAAGTCTCTGAATCGAGTCTCTGAGTCGAGTCTCCAAGTCGAGTCTCCAAGTCAAGTCTCTGAGTCGAGTCTCTGAGTCAAGTCTCCGAGTCGAGTCTCTGAGTCACGTCTCCAAGTCAAGTCTCTGAGTCGAGTCACTGAGTCAAGTCTCCAAGTCAAGGCTCTGAGTTGAGTCTCCAAGTCAAGACTCTGAGCCAAGGCTCTGAGTCAAGTCTCCGAGTCGAGTCTCCGTGTCGAGTCTCCGATTCAAGTCTCCGAGTCAAGTCTTCCAAGTCAAGTCTCCGAGTCAAGGCTCTGAGTCGAGTCTCCGAGTCAAGTCTCTGTGTCGAGTCTCTGAGTCAAGTCTCCAAGTCAAGGCTCTAAGTTAAGTCTCCGAGTCAAGTCTCCAAGTCGAGTCTCCGAGTCAAGTCTCTGAATCGAGTCTCTGAGTCAAGTCTCCGAATCAAGTCTCTGAGTAGAGTCTCCAAGTCGAGTCTCCAAGTCAAGTCTCTGAGTCGAGTCTCTGTCCAGTCTCCGAGTCGAGTCTCCAAGTCAAGGCTCTGAGTCAAGTCTACAAGTCAAGACTCCGAGTCGAGTCTCCGAGTCAAGTCTCTGAGTCGAGTCTCCAAGTCAAGTCTCTGAGTCGAGTCTCTGAGTCAAGGCTCTGAGTCGAGTCTCCAAGTCGAGTCTCCAAGTCTAGGCTCTGAGTCAAGTCTCTGAGTCAAGTCTCCGATTCGAGTCGCTGAGTCAAGGCTCTGAGTCCAGTCTCTGAGTCGAGTCTCCCAGTCAAGACTTCGAGTCAAGTCTGCAAGTCAAGTCTCCGAGTCGAGTCTCTGAGTCAAGGCTCTGGGTCGAGTCTCTGAGTCATGGCTCTGAGCCAAGGCTCTGAGTCAAGTCTCCGAGTCGAGTCTCCGTGTCGAGTCTCCGATTCAAGTCTCCGAGTTAAGTCTTCCAAGTCAATTCTCCGAGTCAAGGCTCTGATTCGAGTCTCCGAGTCAACTCTCTGTTTTGAGTCAATTCTCCGAGTCAAGTCACCACGTCAATGCTCTTAGTCAAGTCTCCGAGTCGAGTCTCCAAGTCAAGGCTCTGAGTCAAGTCTACAAGTCAAGACTCCGAGTCGAGTCTCCGAGTCAAGTCTCTGAGTCGAGTCTCCAAGTCAAGTCTCTGAGTCGAGTCTATGAGTCAAGGCTATGAGTCGAGTCTCCAAGTCGAGTCTCCAAGTCTAGGCTCTGAGTCAAGTCTCTGAGTCAAGTCTCCGATTCGAGTCGCTGAGTCATGGCTCTGAGTCGAGTCTCTGAGTCGAGTCTCCGAGTCAACTCTCTGTTTTGAGTCAATTCTCCCAGTCAAGTCGCCACGTCAATGCTCTTAGTCAAGTCTCCGAGTTAAGTCTCCAAGTCAAGGCTCTGAGTCAAGTCTCTGTGTCGAGTCTCTGAGTCGAGTCTCTGAGTCAAGTCTCCGACTCGAGTCTCTGAGTCAAATCTCCGAGTCGAGTCTCCGAGTCAAGTCTCTGAGTCGAGTCTCTGAGTCAAGGCTCTGAGTCAAGTCTCCGAGTCAAGGCTCAGATTTGAGTCTCCAAGCCAAGTCTCTGAGCCAAGGCTCTGAGTCAAGTCTCCGAGTCGAGTCTCCGTGTCGAGTCTCCGATTCAAGTCTCCGAGTTAAGTCTTCCAAGTCAAGTCTCCGAGTCAAGGCTCTGAGTCGAGTCTCCGAGTCAACTCTCTGTGTTAAGTCAATTTTCCGAGTCAAGTCGCCACGTTAATGCTCTGAGTCAAGTCTCCAAGTCAAGGCTCTGAGTCAAGTCTCTGAGTCGTGTCTCTGAGTCAAGTCTCCGAGTCAAGTCGCCGAGTCGATTCTCTGAGTCAAGTCTCTGAGTCGAGTCTCTGAGTCAAATCTCCAAGTCGACTCTCCAAGTCAAGTTTCTGAGTCGAGTCTCCGAGTCTTCAGTCTTCAGTCAGAGCTGCAGCGGCTGCTCAGGGAGGGGATCATTGAGCCAAGCACAAGTCCTTGGAGGGCCCAGGTGGTTGTTGTTCGGACAGGGCAGAAAGATAGGATGTTGGTGGACTATAGTCTAACCATCATCGAACCGAGTCAAGTCTTCAAGTCAAGGCTCTGAGTCAAGTCTCCGAGTCAAGTATCTGAGTCAAGTCTCTGAGTCAAGTCTCCGAGTCAAGTCTCCGAGTCGAGTCTCCGAATCAAGGCTCTGAGTCAAGTCTCTGAGTCAAGGCTCTGAGTCGAGTCTCTCAGTAGTCTCCGAGTAAAGTCTCCAAGTCAAGTCTCTGAGTCGAGTCTCTGAGTCAAGTCTCAGAGTCGAGTCTTCAAGTCAAGACTCCGAGTCAAGGCTCTGAGTCAAGTCTCCAAGTCAAGTCTCCGAGTCAAGTCTCCGAGTCACGTCTCTGAGTCGAGTGTCTGAGTCATGTCTCCGAGTGAAGTCTCCGAGTCAAGTCTCTGAGTCAAGTCTCCAAGTCAAGGCTCTGAGTCGAGTCTCTGAGTCAAGTCTCCAAGTCAAGTCTCTGAGTCAAGTCTCCGAGTCAAGTGTCCGAGTCGAGTCTCCGAATCAAGTCTCTGAGTCGAGTCTCTGAGTCATGTCTCCGAGTGAAGTCTCCGAGTCAAGTCTCTGAGTCAAGTCTCCAAGTCAAGTCTCCAAGTCAAGGCTCTGAGTCGAGTCTCTGAGTCAAGTCTCCAAATCAAGTCTCTGAGTCGAGTCTCCGAGTCAAGGCTCTGAGTCAAGTCTCTGAGTCGAGTCGCTGAGTCAAGGCTCTGAGTCGAGTCTCTGAGTCGAGTCTCTGAGTCGAGTCTCCAAGTCAAGTCTCTGAGTCGAGTCTCTGAGTCAAGGCTCTGAGTCGAGCCTCCAAGTCTAGTCTCCAAGTCTAGGCTCTGAGTCGAGTCTGTGAGTCGCGTCTCCGAGTCAAGGCTCTGAGTCAAGTCTCCAAGTCAAGTCTCCGATTCGAGTCGCTGAGTCAAGGCTCTGAGTCGAGTCTCTGAGTCCAGTCTACGAGTCAAGCCTTCGAGTCAAGTCTGCAAGTCACGTCTCCGAGTCGAGTCTCTGAATCAAGGCTCTGAGTCGAGTCTCCAAGTCAAGTCTCTGAGTCGAGTCTCTGAGTCAAGGCTGAGTCGAGTCTCTCAGTCGTCTCCGAGTAAAGTCTCCAAGTCAAGTCTCTGAGTCGAGTCTCTGTGTCAAGTCTCAGAGTCGAGTCTTCAAGTCAAGACTCCGAGTCAAGGCTCTGAGTCAAGTCTCCAAGTCAAGTCTCCGAGTCAAGTCTCCGAGTCACGTCTCCGAGTCAAGGCTCAGAGTTGAGTCTCCAAGCCAAGTCTCTGAGCCAAGGCTCTGAGTCAAGTCCCCGAGTCGAGTCTCCGTGTCGAGTCTCCGATTCAAGTCTCCGAGTTAAGTCTTCCAAGTCAAGTCTCCGAGTCAAGGCTCTGAGTTGAGTCTCCGAGTCAACTCTCTGTGTTGAGTCAATTTTCCGAGTCAAGTCGCCACTTCAATGCTCTGAGTCAAGTCTCTGAGTCAAGTCTCCAAGTCAAGGCTCTGAGTCAAGTCTCTGTGTCGTGTCTCTGAGTCAAGTCTCCGAGTCAAGTCGCCGAGTCGAGTCTCTGAGTCAAGGCTCTGAGTCAAGTCTCTGAGTCCAGTCTACGAGTCAAGCCTTTGAGTCAAGTCTGCAAGTCACGTCTACGAGTCGAGTCTCTGAATCAAGGCTCTGAGTCGAGTCTCCAAGTCAAGTCTCTGAGTCGAGTCTCTGAGTCAAGGCTCTGAGTCGAGTCTCTGAGTCAAGGCTCTGAGTCAAGTCTCCAAGTCAAGTCTCCGAGTCAAGTCTCCGAGTCACGTCTCCGAGTCAAGGCTCAGAGTTGAGTCTCCAAGTCAAGTCTCTGAGCCAAGGCTCTGAGTCAAGTCTCCGAGTCGAGTCTCCGTGTCGAGTCTCCGATTCAAGTCTCCGAGTTAAGTCTTCCAAGTCAAGTCTCCGAGTCAAGGCTCTGAGTCGAGTCTCCGAGTCAACTCTCTGTGTTGAGTCAATTTTCCGAGTCAAGTCGCCACGTCAATGCTCTGAGTCAAGTCTCCAAGTCAAGGCTCTGAGTCAAGTCTCTGTGTCGTGTCTCTGAGTCAAGTCGCCGAGTCGAGTCTCTGAGTCAAGTCTCCGAGTCGAGTCTCTGAGTCAAATCTCCAAGTCGAGTCTCCAAGTCAAGTTTCTGAGTCGAGTCTCCGAGTCTTCAGTCTTCATTCAGAGGTGCAGCGGCTGCTCAGGGAGGGGATCATTGAGCCAAGCACAAGTCCTTGGAGGGCCCAGGTGGTTGTTGTTCGGACTGGGCAGAAAGATAGGATGTTGGTGTACTATAGTCTAACCATCATCGAACCGAGTCAAGTCTTCAAGTCAAGGCTCTGAGTCAAGTCTCCGAGTCAAGTATCTGAGTCAAGTCTCTGAGTCAAGTCTCTGAGTCAAGTGTCCGAGTCGAGTCTCCGAGTCGAGTCTCCGAGTCAAGGCTCTGAGTCAAGTCTCTGAGTCAAG
Source organism: Hypanus sabinus (assembly GCF_030144855.1). Classification (NCBI taxonomy): domain Eukaryota; kingdom Metazoa; phylum Chordata; class Chondrichthyes; order Myliobatiformes; family Dasyatidae; genus Hypanus; species Hypanus sabinus. The sequence continues at coordinate 23,850,108 of NC_082720.1, forward strand.
GCTTTGAGTCGAGTCTCTCAGTCGTCTCCGAGTAAAGTCTCCAAGTCAAGTCTCTGAGTCGAGTCTCTGAGTCAAGTCTCAGAGTCGAGTCTTCAAGTCAAGACTCCGAGTCAAGGCTCTGAGTCAAGTCTCCAAGTCAAGTCTCCGAGTCAAGTCTCCGAGTCACCTCTCTGAGTCGAGTCTCTGAGTCAAGTCTCTGAGTCGAGTCTCTGAGTCAAATCTCCAAGTCGACTCTCCAAGTCAAGTTTCTGAGTCGAGTCTCCGAGTCTTCAGTCTTCAGTCAGAGCTGCAGCGGCTGCTCAGGGAGGGGATCATTGAGCCAAGCACAAGTCCTTGGAGGGCCCAGGTGGTTGTTGTTCGGACAGGGCAGAAAGATAGGATGTTGGTGGACTATAGTCTAACCATCATCGAACCGAGTCAAGTCTTCAAGTCAAGGCTCTGAGTCAAGTCTCCGAGTCAGGTATCTGAGTCAAGTCTCTGAGTCAAGTCTCCGAGTCAAGTCTCCGAGTCGAGTCTCCGAATCAAGGCTCTGAGTCAAGTCTCTGAGTCAAGGCTCTGAGTCGAGTCTCTCAGTAGTCTCCGAGTAAAGTCTCCAAGTCAAGTCTCTGAGTCGAGTCTCTGAGTCAAGTCTCAGAGTCGAGACTTCAAGTCAAGACTCCGAGTCAAGGCTCTGAGTCAAGTCTCCAAGTCAAGTCTCCGAGTCAAGTCTCCGAGTCACGTCTCTGAGTCGAGTGTCTGAGTCATGTCTCCGAGTGAAGTCTCCGAGTCAAGTCTCTGAGTCAAGTCTCCAAGTCAAGGTTCTGAGTCGAGTCTCTGAGTCAAGTCTCCAAATCAAGTCTCTGAGTCGAGTCTCCGAGTCAAGGCTCTGAGTCAAGTCTCTGAGTCGAGTCTCTGAGTCGAGTCTCTGAGTCGAGTCTCCAAGTCAAGTCTCTGAGTCGAGTCTCTGAGTCAAGGCTCTGAGTCGAGCCTCCAAGTCGAGTCTCCAAGTCTAGGCTCTGAGTCGAGTCTGTGAGTCGCGTCTCCGAGTCAAGGCTCTGAGTCAAGTCTCCAAGTCAAGTCTCCGATTCGAGTCGCTGAGTCAAGGCTCTGAGTCGAGTCTCTGAGTCCAGTCTATGAGTCAAGTCTTCGAGTCAAGTCTGCAAGTCACGTCTCCGAGTCGAGTCTCTGAATCAAGGCTCTGAGTCGAGTCTCCAAGTCAAGTCTCTGAGTCGAGTCTCTGAGTCAAGTCTCAGAGTCGAGTCTTCAAGTCAAGACTCCGAGTCAAGGCTCTGAGTCAAGTCTTCAAGTCAAAACTCCGAGTCAAGTCTCCGAGTCACGTCTCTGAGTCGAGTCTCTGAGTCATGTCTCCGAGTGAAGTCTCCGAGTCAAGTCTCTGTGTCGTGTCTCTGAGTCAAGTCTCCGAGTCAAGTCGCCGAGTCGAGTCTCTGAGTCAAGGCTCTGAGTCAAGTCTCTGAGTCCAGTCTACGAGTCAAGCCTTTGAGTCAAGTCTGCAAGTCACGTCTACGAGTCGAGTCTCTGAATCAAGGCTCTGAGTCGAGTCTCCAAGTCAAGTCTCTGAGTCGAGTCTCTGAGTCAAGGCTCTGAGTCGAGTCTCTGAGTCAAGGCTCTGAGTCAAGTCTCCAAGTCAAGTCTCCGAGTCAAGTCTCCGAGTCACGTCTCCGAGTCAAGGCTCAGAGTTGAGTCTCCAAGTCAAGTCTCTGAGCCAAGGCTCTGAGTCAAGTCTCCGAGTCGAGTCTCCGTGTCGAGTCTCCGATTCAAGTCTCCGAGTTAAGTCTTCCAAGTCAAGTCTCCGAGTCAAGGCTCTGAGTCGAGTCTCCGAGTCAACTCTCTGTGTTGAGTCAATTTTCCGAGTCAAGTCGCCACGTCAATGCTCTGAGTCAAGTCTCCAAGTCAAGGCTCTGAGTCAAGTCTCTGTGTCGTGTCTCTGAGTCAAGTCGCCGAGTCGAGTCTCTGAGTCAAGTCTCCGAGTCGAGTCTCTGAGTCAAATCTCCAAGTCGAGTCTCCAAGTCAAGTTTCTGAGTCGAGTCTCCGAGTCTTCAGTCTTCATTCAGAGGTGCAGCGGCTGCTCAGGGAGGGGATCATTGAGCCAAGCACAAGTCCTTGGAGGGCCCAGGTGGTTGTTGTTCGGACTGGGCAGAAAGATAGGATGTTGGTGGACTATAGTCTAACCATCATCGAACCGAGTCAAGTCTTCAAGTCAAGGCTCTGAGTCAAGTCTCCGAGTCAAGTATCTGAGTCAAGTCTCTGAGTCAAGTCTCTGAGTCAAGTGTCCGAGTCGAGTCTCCGAGTCGAGTCTCCGAGTCAAGGCTCTGAGTCAAGTCTCTGAGTCAAGGCTTTGAGTCGAGTCTCTCAGTCGTCTCCGAGTAAAGTCTCCAAGTCAAGTCTCTGAGTCGAGTCTCTGAGTCAAGTCTCAGAGTCGAGTCTTCAAGTCAAGACTCCGAGTCAAGGCTCTGAGTCAAGTCTCCAAGTCAAGTCTCCGAGTCAAGTCTCCGAGTCACCTCTCTGAGTCGAGTCTCTGAGTCAAGTCTCTGAGTCGAGTCTCTGAGTCAAATCTCCAAGTCGACTCTCCAAGTCAAGTTTCTGAGTCGAGTCTCCGAGTCTTCAGTCTTCAGTCAGAGCTGCAGCGGCTGCTCAGGGAGGGGATCATTGAGCCAAGCACAAGTCCTTGGAGGGCCCAGGTGGTTGTTGTTCGGACTGGGCAGAAAGATAGGATGTTGGTGGACTATAGTCTAACCATCATCGAACCGAGTCAAGTCTTCAAGTCAAGGCTCTGAGTCAAGTCTCCGAGTCAAGTATCTGAGTCAAGTCTCTGAGTCAAGTCTCCGAGTCAAGTCTCCGAGTCGAGTCTCCGAATCAAGGCTCTGAGTCAAGTCTCTGAGTCAAGGCTCTGAGTCGAGTCTCTGAGTCAAGTGTCCGAGTCGAGTCTCCGAGTCGAGTCTCCGAGTCAAGGCTCTGAGTCAAGTCTCTGAGTCAAGGCTTTGAGTCGAGTCTCTCAGTCGTCTCCGAGTAAAGTCTCCAAGTCAAGTCTCTGAGTCGAGTCTCTGAGTCAAGTCTCAGAGTCGAGTCTTCAAGTCAAGACTCCGAGTCAAGGCTCTGAGTCAAGTCTCCAAGTCAAGTCTCCGAGTCAAGTCTCCGAGTCACCTCTCTGAGTCGAGTCTCTGAGTCAAGTCTCTGAGTCGAGTCTCTGAGTCAAATCTCCAAGTCGACTCTCCAAGTCAAGTTTCTGAGTCGAGTCTCCGAGTCTTCAGTCTTCAGTCAGAGCTGCAGCGGCTGCTCAGGGAGGGGATCATTGAGCCAAGCACAAGTCCTTGGAGGGCCCAGGTGGTTGTTGTTCGGACTGGGCAGAAAGATAGGATGTTGGTGGACTATAGTCTAACCATCATCGAACCGAGTCAAGTCTTCAAGTCAAGGCTCTGAGTCAAGTCTCCGAGTCAGGTATCTGAGTCAAGTCTCTGAGTCAAGTCTCCGAGTCAAGTCTCCGAGTCGAGTCTCCGAATCAAGGCTCTGAGTCAAGTCTCTGAGTCAAGGCTCTGAGTCGAGTCTCTCAGTAGTCTCCGAGTAAAGTCTCCAAGTCAAGTCTCTGAGTCGAGTCTCTGAGTCAAGTCTCAGAGTCGAGACTTCAAGTCAAGACTCCGAGTCAAGGCTCTGAGTCAAGTCTCCAAGTCAAGTCTCCGAGTCAAGTCTCCGAGTCACGTCTCTGAGTCGAGTGTCTGAGTCATGTCTCCGAGTGAAGTCTCCGAGTCAAGTCTCTGAGTCAAGTCTCCAAGTCAAGGTTCTGAGTCGAGTCTCTGAGTCAAGTCTCCAAATCAAGTCTCTGAGTCGAGTCTCCGAGTCAAGGCTCTGAGTCAAGTCTCTGAGTCGAGTCTCTGAGTCGAGTCTCTGAGTCGAGTCTCCAAGTCAAGTCTCTGAGTCGAGTCTCTGAGTCAAGGCTCTGAGTCGAGCCTCCAAGTCGAGTCTCCAAGTCTAGGCTCTGAGTCGAGTCTCTGAGTCGAGTCTCCAAGTCAAGTCTCTGAGTCGAGTCTCTGAGTCGAGTCTCTGTGTCAAGTCTCAGAGTCGAGTCTTCAAGTCAAGACTCCGAGTCAAGGCTCTGAGTCAAGTCTCCAAGTCAAGTCTCCGAGTCAAGTCTCCAAGTCACGTCTCCGAGTCAAGGCTCAGAGTTGAGTCTCCAAGCCAAGTCTCTGAGCCAAGGCTCTGAGTCAAGTCCCCGAGTCGAGTCTCCGTGTCGAGTCTCCGATTCAAGTCTCCGAGTTAAGTCTTCCAAGTCAAGTCTCCGAGTCAAGGCTCTGAGTTGAGTCTCCGAGTCAACTCTCTGTGTTGAGTCAATTTTCCGAGTCAAGTCGCCACTTCAATGCTCTGAGTCAAGTCTCTGAGTCAAGTCTCCAAGTCAAGGCTCTGAGTCAAGTCTCTGTGTCGTGTCTCTGAGTCAAGTCTCCGAGTCAAGTCGCCGAGTCGAGTCTCTGAGTCAAGGCTCTGAGTCAAGTCTCTGAGTCCAGTCTACGAGTCAAGCCTTTGAGTCAAGTCTGCAAGTCACGTCTACGAGTCGAGTCTCTGAATCAAGGCTCTGAGTCGAGTCTCCAAGTCAAGTCTCTGAGTCGAGTCTCTGAGTCAAGGCTCTGAGTCGAGTCTCTGAGTCAAGGCTCTGAGTCAAGTCTCCAAGTCAAGTCTCCGAGTCAAGTCTCCGAGTCACGTCTCCGAGTCAAGGCTCAGAGTTGAGTCTCCAAGTCAAGTCTCTGAGCCAAGGCTCTGAGTCAAGTCTCCGAGTCGAGTCTCCGTGTCGAGTCTCCGATTCAAGTCTCCGAGTTAAGTCTTCCAAGTCAAGTCTCCGAGTCAAGGCTCTGAGTCGAGTCTCCGAGTCAACTCTCTGTGTTGAGTCAATTTTCCGAGTCAAGTCGCCACGTCAATGCTCTGAGTCAAGTCTCCAAGTCAAGGCTCTGAGTCAAGTCTCTGTGTCGTGTCTCTGAGTCAAGTCGCCGAGTCGAGTCTCTGAGTCAAGTCTCCGAGTCGAGTCTCTGAGTCAAATCTCCAAGTCGAGTCTCCAAGTCAAGTTTCTGAGTCGAGTCTCCGAGTCTTCAGTCTTCATTCAGAGGTGCAGCGGCTGCTCAGGGAGGGGATCATTGAGCCAAGCACAAGTCCTTGGAGGGCCCAGGTGGTTGTTGTTCGGACTGGGCAGAAAGATAGGATGTTGGTGGACTATAGTCTAACCATCATCGAACCGAGTCAAGTCTTCAAGTCAAGGCTCTGAGTCAAGTCTCCGAGTCAAGTATCTGAGTCAAGTCTCTGAGTCAAGTCTCTGAGTCAAGTGTCCGAGTCGAGTCTCCGAGTCGAGTCTCCGAGTCAAGGCTCTGAGTCAAGTCTCTGAGTCAAGGCTTTGAGTCGAGTCTCTCAGTCGTCTCCGAGTAAAGTCTCCAAGTCAAGTCTCTGAGTCGAGTCTCTGAGTCAAGTCTCAGAGTCGAGTCTTCAAGTCAAGACTCCGAGTCAAGGCTCTGAGTCAAGTCTCCAAGTCAAGTCTCCGAGTCAAGTCTCCGAGTCACCTCTCTGAGTCGAGTCTCTGAGTCAAGTCTCTGAGTCGAGTCTCTGAGTCAAATCTCCAAGTCGACTCTCCAAGTCAAGTTTCTGAGTCGAGTCTCCGAGTCTTCAGTCTTCAGTCAGAGCTGCAGCGGCTGCTCAGGGAGGGGATCATTGAGCCAAGCACAAGTCCTTGGAGGGCCCAGGTGGTTGTTGTTCGGACTGGGCAGAAAGATAGGATGTTGGTGGACTATAGTCTAACCATCATCGAACCGAGTCAAGTCTTCAAGTCAAGGCTCTGAGTCAAGTCTCCGAGTCAGGTATCTGAGTCAAGTCTCTGAGTCAAGTCTCCGAGTCAAGTCTCCGAGTCGAGTCTCCGAATCAAGGCTCTGAGTCAAGTCTCTGAGTCAAGGCTCTGAGTCGAGTCTCTCAGTAGTCTCCGAGTAAAGTCTCCAAGTCAAGTCTCTGAGTCGAGTCTCTGAGTCAAGTCTCAGAGTCGAGACTTCAAGTCAAGACTCCGAGTCAAGGCTCTGAGTCAAGTCTCCAAGTCAAGTCTCCGAGTCAAGTCTCCGAGTCACGTCTCTGAGTCGAGTGTCTGAGTCATGTCTCCGAGTGAAGTCTCCGAGTCAAGTCTCTGAGTCAAGTCTCCAAGTCAAGGTTATGAGTCGAGTCTCTGAGTCAAGTCTCCAAATCAAGTCTCTGAGTCGAGTCTCCGAGTCAAGGCTCTGAGTCAAGTCTCTGAGTCGAGTCTCTGAGTCGAGTCTCTGAGTCGAGTCTCCAAGTCAAGTCTCTGAGTCGAGTCTCTGAGTCAAGGCTCTGAGTCGAGCCTCCAAGTCGAGTCTCCAAGTCTAGGCTCTGAGTCGAGTCTCTGAGTCGAGTCTCCAAGTCAAGTCTCTGAGTCGAGTCTCTGAGTCGAGTCTCTGTGTCAAGTCTCAGAGTCGAGTCTTCAAGTCAAGACTCCGAGTCAGGGCTCTGAGTCAAGTCTCCAAGTCAAGTCTCCGAGTCAAGTCTCCGAGTCACGTCTCCGAGTCAAGGCTCAGTGTTGAGTCTCCAAGCCAAGTCTCTGAGCCAAGGCTCTGAGTCAAGTCCCCGAGTCGAGTCTCCGTGTCGAGTCTCCGATTCAAGTCTCCGAGTTAAGTCTTCCAAGTCAAGTCTCCGAGTCAAGGCTCTGAGTTGAGTCTCCGAGTCAACTCTCTGTGTTGAGTCAATTTTCCGAGTCAAGTCGCCACTTCAATGCTCTGAGTCAAGTCTCTGAGTCAAGTCTCCAAGTCAAGGCTCTGAGTCAAGTCTCTGTGTCGTGTCTCTGAGTCAAGTCTCCGAGTCAAGTCGCCGAGTCGAGTCTCTGAGTCAAGGCTCTGAGTCAAGTCTCTGAGTCCAGTCTACGAGTCAAGCCTTTGAGTCAAGTCTGCAAGTCACGTCTACGAGTCGAGTCTCTGAATCAAGGCTCTGAGTCGAGTCTCCAAGTCAAGTCTCTGAGTCGAGTCTCTGAGTCAAGGCTCTGAGTCGAGTCTCTGAGTCAAGGCTCTGAGTCAAGTCTCCAAGTCAAGTCTCCGAGTCAAGTCTCCGAGTCACGTCTCCGAGTCAAGGCTCAGAGTTGAGTCTCCAAGTCAAGTCTCTGAGCCAAGGCTCTGAGTCAAGTCTCCGAGTCGAGTCTCCGTGTCGAGTCTCCGATTCAAGTCTCCGAGTTAAGTCTTCCAAGTCAAGTCTCCGAGTCAAGGCTCTGAGTCGAGTCTCCGAGTCAACTCTCTGTGTTGAGTCAATTTTCCGAGTCAAGTCGCCACGTCAATGCTCTGAGTCAAGTCTCCAAGTCAAGGCTCTGAGTCAAGTCTCTGTGTCGTGTCTCTGAGTCAAGTCGCCGAGTCGAGTCTCTGAGTCAAGTCTCCGAGTCGAGTCTCTGAGTCAAATCTCCAAGTCGAGTCTCCAAGTCAAGTTTCTGAGTCGAGTCTCCGAGTCTTCAGTCTTCATTCAGAGGTGCAGCGGCTGCTCAGGGAGGGGATCATTGAGCCAAGCACAAGTCCTTGGAGGGCCCAGGTGGTTGTTGTTCGGACTGGGCAGAAAGATAGGATGTTGGTGGACTATAGTCTAACCATCATCGAACCGAGTCAAGTCTTCAAGTCAAGGCTCTGAGTCAAGTCTCCGAGTCAAGTATCTGAGTCAAGTCTCTGAGTCAAGTCTCTGAGTCAAGTGTCCGAGTCGAGTCTCCGAGTCGAGTCTCCGAGTCAAGGCTCTGAGTCAAGTCTCTGAGTCAAGGCTTTGAGTCGAGTCTCTCAGTCGTCTCCGAGTAAAGTCTCCAAGTCAAGTCTCTGAGTCGAGTCTCTGAGTCAAGTCTCAGAGTCGAGTCTTCAAGTCAAGACTCCGAGTCAAGGCTCTGAGTCAAGTCTCCAAGTCAAGTCTCCGAGTCAAGTCTCCGAGTCACCTCTCTGAGTCGAGTCTCTGAGTCAAGTCTCTGAGTCGAGTCTCTGAGTCAAATCTCCAAGTCGACTCTCCAAGTCAAGTTTCTGAGTCGAGTCTCCGAGTCTTCAGTCTTCAGTCAGAGCTGCAGCGGCTGCTCAGGGAGGGGATCATTGAGCCAAGCACAAGTCCTTGGAGGGCCCAGGTGGTTGTTGTTCGGACTGGGCAGAAAGATAGGATGTTGGTGGACTATAGTCTAACCATCATCGAACCGAGTCAAGTCTTCAAGTCAAGGCTCTGAGTCAAGTCTCCGAGTCAAGTATCTGAGTCAAGTCTCTGAGTCAAGTCTCCGAGTCAAGTCTCCGAGTCGAGTCTCCGAATCAAGGCTCTGAGTCAAGTCTCTGAGTCAAGGCTCTGAGTCGAGTCTCTCAGTAGTCTCCGAGTAAAGTCTCCAAGTCAAGTCTCTGAGTCGAGTCTCTGAGTCAAGTCTCAGAGTCGAGACTTCAAGTCAAGACTCCGAGTCAAGGCTCTGAGTCAAGTCTCCAAGTCAAGTCTCCGAGTCAAGTCTCCGAGTCACGTCTCTGAGTCGAGTGTCTGAGTCATGTCTCCGAGTGAAGTCTCCGAGTCAAGTCTCTGAGTCAAGTCTCCAAGTCAAGGTTCTGAGTCGAGTCTCTGAGTCAAGTCTCCAAATCAAGTCTCTGAGTCGAGTCTCCGAGTCAAGGCTCTGAGTCAAGTCTCTGAGTCGAGTCGCTGAGTAAAGGCTCTGAGTCGAGTCTCTGAGTCGAGTCTCTGAGTCGAGTCTCCAAGTCAAATCTCTGAGTCGAGTCTCTGAGTCAAGGCTCTGAGTCGAGCCTCCAAGTCGAGTCTCCAAGTCTAGGCTCTGAGTCGAGTCTGTGAGTCGCGTCTCCGAGTCAAGGCTCTGAGTCAAGTCTCCAAGTCAAGTCTCCGATTCGAGTCGCTGAGTCAAGGCTCTGAGTCGAGTCTCTGAGTCCAGTCTACGAGTCAAGTCTTCGAGTCAAGTCTGCAAGTCACGTCTCCGAGTCGAGTCTCTGAATCAAGGCTCTGAGTCGAGTCTCCAAGTCAAGTCTCTGAGTCGAGTCTCTGAGTCAAGTCTCAGAGTCGAGTCTTCAAGTCAAGACTCCGAGTCAAGGCTCTGAGTCAAGTCTTCAAGTCAAAACTCCGAGTCAAGTCTCCGAGTCACGTCTCTGAGTCGAGTCTCTGAGTCATGTCTCCGAGTGAAGTCTCCGAGTCAAGTCTCTGAGTCAAGTCTCCAAGTCAAGTCTCCAAGTCAAGGCTCTGAGTCGAGTCTCTGAGTCAAGTCTCCAAGTCAAGTCTCCGAGTCGAGTCTCCGAGTCAACGCTCTGAGTCAAGTCTCTGAGTCGAGTCGCTGAGTCAAGGCTCTGAGTCGAGTCTCTGAGTCGAGTCTCCGAGTCAAGCCTTCGAGTCAAGTCTGCAAGTCAAGTCTCCGAGTCGAGTCTCCAAGTCAAGTCTCTGAGTCGAGTCTCCTAGTCAAGTCTCTGAGTCGAGTCTCTGAGTGAAGGCTCTGAGTCGAGTCTCCAAGTCGAGTCTCCAAGTCTAGGCTCTGAGTTGAGTCTGTGAGTTGAGTCTCCGAGTCAAGGCTCTGAGTCAAGTCTCCAAATCAAGTCTCCGATTCGAGTCGCTGAGTCAAGGCTCTGAGTCGAGTCTCTGAGTCCAGTCTACGAGTCAAGCCTTTGAGTCAAGTCTGCAAGTCACGTCTCCGAGTCGAGTCTCTGAATCAAGGCTCTGAGTCAAGTCTCCAAGTCAAGTCTCTGAGTCGAGTCTCTGAGTCAAGGCTCTGAGTCGAGTCTCTGAGTCAAGGCTCTGAGTCGAGTCTCCCAGTCGTCTCCGAGTAAAGTCTCCAAGTCAAGTCTCTGAGTCGAGTCTCTGAGTCAAGTCTCAGAGTCAAGTCTCCAAATCAAGTCTCCGAGTCAAGTCTCCGAGTCACGTCTCCGAGTCAAGGCTCAGAGTTGAGTCTCCAAGCCAAGTCTCTGAGCCAAGGCTCTGAGCCAAGTCTCCGAGTCAAGTCTCTGTGTTGAGTCTCCGATTCAAGTCTCTGAGTTAAGTCTTCCAAGTCAAGACTCCGAGTCAAGGCTCTGAGTCAAGTCTCCAAGTCAAGTCTCCGAGTCAAGTCTCCGAGTCAAGTCTCTGAGTCAAGGCTCAGAGTTGAGTCTCCAAGCCAAGTCTCTGAGCCAAGGCTCTGAGTCAAGTCTCCGAGTCAAGTCTTCCAAGTCAAGTCTCAGAGTCAAGTCTCTGAGTCGAGTCTGTCAGTCAAGTCTCCGAGTCAAGTCTCCAAGTCGAGTCTCCGAGTCAAGTCTCTGAATCGAGTCTCTGAGTCAAGTCTCCGAATCAGGTCTCTGAGTCGAGTCTCCAAGTCGAGTCTCCAAGTCAAGGCTCTGAGTCAAGTCTCCAAGTCAAGGCTCTGCGTTAAGTCTCCGAGTCAAGTCTCCAAGTCGAGTCTCCGAGTCAAGTCTCTGAATCGAGTCTCTGAGTCAAGTCTCCAAGTCAAGGCTCTGAGTTGAGTCTCCAAGTCAAGTCTCTGAGCCAAGGCTCTGAGTCAAGTCTCCGAGTCAAGTCTCCAAGTCGAGTCTCCGAGTCAAGTCTCTGAATCGAGTCTCTGAGTCAAGTCTCCGAATCAGGTCTCTGAGTCGAGTCTCCAAGTCGAGTCTCCAAATCAAGGCTCTGAGTCAAGTCTCCAAGTCAAGGCTCTGAGTTAAGTCTCCGTGTCAAGTCTCCAAGTCGAGTCTCCAAGTCTAGGCTCTGAGTCGAGTCTGTGAGTTGAGTCTCCGAGTCAAGGCTCTGAGTCAAGTCTCCAAGTCAAGTCTCCGATTCGAGTCGCTGAGTCAAGGCTCTGAGTCAAGTCTCTGAGTCCAGTCTACGAGTCAAGCCTTTGAGTCAAGTCTGCAAGTCACGTCTCCGAGTCGAGTCTCTGAATCAAGGCTCTGAGTCGAGTCTCCAAGTCAAGTCTCTGAGTCGAGTCTCTGAGTCAAGGCTCTGAGTCGAGTCTCTGAGTCAAGGCTCTGAGTCGAGTCTCTCAGTCGTCTCCGAGTAAAGTCTCCAAGTCAAGTCTCTGAGTCGAGTCTCTGAGTCAAGTCTCAGAGTCGAGTCTCCAAGTCAAGACTCCGAGTCAAGGCTCTGAGTCAAGTCTCCAAGTCAAGTCTCCGAGTCAAGTCTCCGAGTCACGTCTCCGAGTCAAGGCTCTGAGTCGAGTCTCCAAGTCGATTCTCCAAGTCTAGGCTCTGAGTCGAGTCTGTGAGTCGCGTCTCCGAGTCAAGGCTCTGAGTCAAGTCTCCAAGTCAAGTCTCCGATTCGAGTCGCTGAGTCAAGGCTCTGAGTCGAGTCTCTGAGTCCAGTCTACGAGTCAAGCCTTCGAGTCAAGTCTGCAAGTCACGTCTCCGAGTCAAGACTCAGAGTTGAGTCTCCAAGCCAAGTCTCTGAGCCAAGGCTCTGAGTCAAGTCTCCGAGTCGAGTCTCCGAGTCAAGGCTCTGAGTCAAGTCTCTGAGTCGAGTCGCTGAGTCAAGGCTCCGAGTCGAGTCTCCGTGTCGAGTCTCCGATTCAAGTCTCCGAGTTAAGTCTTCCAAGTCAAGTCTCCGAGTCAAGGCTCTGAGTCGAGTCTCCGAGTCAACTCTCTGTGTTGAGTCAATTTTCCGAGTCAAGTCGCCACGTCAATGCTCTGAGTCAAGTCTCTGAGTCAAGTCTCCAAGTCAAGGCTCTGAGTCAAGTCTCTGTGTCGTGTCTCTGAGTCAAGTCTCCGAGTCAAGTCGCCGAGTCGAGTCTCTGAGTCAAGGCTCTGAGTCGAGTCTCTGAGTCCAGTCTACGAGTCAAGCCTTTGAGTCAAGTCTGCAAGTCACGTCTACGAGTCGAGTCTCTGAATCAAGGCTCTGAGTCGAGTCTCCGAGTCTTCAGTCTTCATTCAGAGGTGCAGCGGCTGCTCAGGGAGGGGATCATTGAGCCAAGCACAAGTCCTTGGAGGGCCCAGGTGGTTGTTGTTCGGACTGGGCAGAAAGATAGGATGTTGGTGGACTATAGTCTAACCATCATCGAACCGAGTCAAGTCTTCAAGTCAAGGCTCTGAGTCAAGTCTCCGAGTCAAGTATCTGAGTCAAGTCTCTGAGTCAAGTCTCTGAGTCAAGTGTCCGAGTCGAGTCTCCGAGTCGAGTCTCCGAGTCAAGGCTCTGAGTCAAGTCTCTGAGTCAAGGCTTTGAGTCGAGTCTCTCAGTCGTCTCCGAGTAAAGTCTCCAAGTCAAGTCTCTGAGTCGAGTCTCTGAGTCAAGTCTCAGAGTCGAGTCTTCAAGTCAAGACTCCGAGTCAAGGCTCTGAGTCAAGTCTCCAAGTCAAGTCTCCGAGTCAAGTCTCCGAGTCACCTCTCTGAGTCGAGTCTCTGAGTCAAGTCTCTGAGTCGAGTCTCTGAGTCAAATCTCCAAGTCGACTCTCCAAGTCAAGTTTCTGAGTCGAGTCTCCGAGTCTTCAGTCTTCAGTCAGAGCTGCAGCGGCTGCTCAGGGAGGGGATCATTGAGCCAAGCACAAGTCCTTGGAGGGCCCAGGTGGTTGTTGTTCGGACTGGGCAGAAAGATAGGATGTTGGTGGACTATAGTCTAACCATCATCGAACCGAGTCAAGTCTTCAAGTCAAGGCTCTGAGTCAAGTCTCCGAGTCAAGTATCTGAGTCAAGTCTCTGAGTCAAGTCTCCGAGTCAAGTCTCCGAGTCGAGTCTCCGAATCAAGGCTCTGAGTCAAGTCTCTGAGTCAAGGCTCTGAGTCGAGTCTCTCAGTAGTCTCCGAGTAAAGTCTCCAAGTCAAGTCTCTGAGTCGAGTCTCTGAGTCAAGTCTCAGAGTCGAGACTTCAAGTCAAGACTCCGAGTCAAGGCTCTGAGTCAAGTCTCCAAGTCAAGTCTCCGAGTCAAGTCTCCGAGTCACGTCTCTGAGTCGAGTGTCTGAGTCATGTCTCCGAGTGAAGTCTCCGAGTCAAGTCTCTGAGTCAAGTCTCCAAGTCAAGGTTCTGAGTCGAGTCTCTGAGTCAAGTCTCCAAATCAAGTCTCTGAGTCGAGTCTCCGAGTCAAGGCTCTGAGTCAAGTCTCTGAGTCGAGTCGCTGAGTAAAGGCTCTGAGTCGAGTCTCTGAGTCGAGTCTCTGAGTCGAGTCTCCAAGTCAAATCTCTGAGTCGAGTCTCTGAGTCAAGGCTCTGAGTCGAGCCTCCAAGTCGAGTCTCCAAGTCTAGGCTCTGAGTCGAGTCTGTGAGTCGCGTCTCCGAGTCAAGGCTCTGAGTCAAGTCTCCAAGTCAAGTCTCCGATTCGAGTCGCTGAGTCAAGGCTCTGAGTCGAGTCTCTGAGTCCAGTCTACGAGTCAAGTCTTCGAGTCAAGTCTGCAAGTCACGTCTCCGAGTCGAGTCTCTGAATCAAGGCTCTGAGTCGAGTCTCCAAGTCAAGTCTCTGAGTCGAGTCTCTGAGTCAAGTCTCAGAGTCGAGTCTTCAAGTCAAGACTCCGAGTCAAGGCTCTGAGTCAAGTCTTCAAGTCAAAACTCCGAGTCAAGTCTCCGAGTCACGTCTCTGAGTCGAGTCTCTGAGTCATGTCTCCGAGTGAAGTCTCCGAGTCAAGTCTCTGAGTCAAGTCTCCAAGTCAAGTCTCCAAGTCAAGGCTCTGAGTCGAGTCTCTGAGTCAAGTCTCCAAGTCAAGTCTCCGAGTCGAGTCTCCGAGTCAACGCTCTGAGTCAAGTCTCTGAGTCGAGTCGCTGAGTCAAGGCTCTGAGTCGAGTCTCTGAGTCGAGTCTCCGAGTCAAGCCTTCGAGTCAAGTCTGCAAGTCAAGTCTCCGAGTCGAGTCTCCAAGTCAAGTCTCTGAGTCGAGTCTCCTAGTCAAGTCTCTGAGTCGAGTCTCTGAGTGAAGGCTCTGAGTCGAGTCTCCAAGTCGAGTCTCCAAGTCTAGGCTCTGAGTTGAGTCTGTGAGTTGAGTCTCCGAGTCAAGGCTCTGAGTCAAGTCTCCAAATCAAGTCTCCGATTCGAGTCGCTGAGTCAAGGCTCTGAGTCGAGTCTCTGAGTCCAGTCTACGAGTCAAGCCTTTGAGTCAAGTCTGCAAGTCACGTCTCCGAGTCGAGTCTCTGAATCAAGGCTCTGAGTCAAGTCTCCAAGTCAAGTCTCTGAGTCGAGTCTCTGAGTCAAGGCTCTGAGTCGAGTCTCTGAGTCAAGGCTCTGAGTCGAGTCTCCCAGTCGTCTCCGAGTAAAGTCTCCAAGTCAAGTCTCTGAGTCGAGTCTCTGAGTCAAGTCTCAGAGTCGAGTCTCCAAGTCAAGGCTCTGAGTCAAGTCTCCAAATCAAGTCTCCGAGTCAAGTCTCCGAGTCACGTCTCCGAGTCAAGGCTCAGAGTTGAGTCTCCAAGCCAAGTCTCTGAGCCAAGGCTCTGAGCCAAGTCTCCGAGTCAAGTCTCTGTGTTGAGTCTCCGATTCAAGTCTCTGAGTTAAGTCTTCCAAGTCAAGACTCCGAGTCAAGGCTCTGAGTCAAGTCTCCAAGTCAAGTCTCCGAGTCAAGTCTCCGAGTCAAGTCTCTGAGTCAAGGCTCAGAGTTGAGTCTCCAAGCCAAGTCTCTGAGCCAAGGCTCTGAGTCAAGTCTCCGAGTCAAGTCTTCCAAGTCAAGTCTCAGAGTCAAGTCTCTGAGTCGAGTCTGTCAGTCAAGTCTCCGAGTCAAGTCTCCAAGTCGAGTCTCCGAGTCAAGTCTCTGAATCGAGTCTCTGAGTCAAGTCTCCGAATCAGGTCTCTGAGTCGAGTCTCCAAGTCGAGTCTCCAAGTCAAGGCTCTGAGTCAAGTCTCCAAGTCAAGGCTCTGCGTTAAGTCTCCGAGTCAAGTCTCCAAGTCGAGTCTCCGAGTCAAGTCTCTGAATCGAGTCTCTGAGTCAAGTCTCCAAGTCAAGGCTCTGAGTTGAGTCTCCAAGTCAAGTCTCTGAGCCAAGGCTCTGAGTCAAGTCTCCGAGTCAAGTCTCCAAGTCGAGTCTCCGAGTCAAGTCTCTGAATCGAGTCTCTGAGTCAAGTCTCCGAATCAGGTCTCTGAGTCGAGTCTCCAAGTCGAGTCTCCAAATCAAGGCTCTGAGTCAAGTCTCCAAGTCAAGGCTCTGAGTTAAGTCTCCGTGTCAAGTCTCCAAGTCGAGTCTCCAAGTCTAGGCTCTGAGTCGAGTCTGTGAGTTGAGTCTCCGAGTCAAGGCTCTGAGTCAAGTCTCCAAGTCAAGTCTCCGATTCGAGTCTCCAAGTCAAGTCTCTGAGCCAAGGCTCTGAGTCAAGTCTCCGAGTCAAGTCTCCAAGTCGAGTCTCCGAGTCAAGTCTCTGAATCGAGTCTCTGAGTCAAGTCTCCGAATCAGGTCTCTGAGTCGAGTCTCCAAGTCGAGTCTCCAAATCAAGGCTCTGAGTCAAGTCTCCAAGTCAAGGCTCTGAGTTAAGTCTCCGTGTCAAGTCTCCAAGTCGAGTCTCCAAGTCTAGGCTCTGAGTCGAGTCTGTGAGTTGAGTCTCCGAGTCAAGGCTCTGAGTCAAGTCTCCAAGTCAAGTCTCCGATTCGAGTCGCTGAGTCAAGGCTCTGAGTCAAGTCTCTGAGTCCAGTCTACGAGTCAAGCCTTTGAGTCAAGTCTGCAAGTCACGTCTCCGAGTCGAGTCTCTGAATCAAGGCTCTGAGTCGAGTCTCCAAGTCAAGTCTCTGAGTCGAGTCTCTGAGTCAAGGCTCTGAGTCGAGTCTCTGAGTCAAGGCTCTGAGTCGAGTCTCTCAGTCGTCTCCGAGTAAAGTCTCCAAGTCAAGTCTCTGAGTCGAGTCTCTGAGTCAAGTCTCAGAGTCGAGTCTCCAAGTCAAGACTCCGAGTCAAGGCTCTGAGTCAAGTCTCCAAGTCAAGTCTCCGAGTCAAGTCTCCGAGTCACGTCTCCGAGTCAAGGCTCTGAGTCGAGTCTCCAAGTCGATTCTCCAAGTCTAGGCTCTGAGTCGAGTCTGTGAGTCGCGTCTCCGAGTCAAGGCTCTGAGTCAAGTCTCCAAGTCAAGTCTCCGATTCGAGTCGCTGAGTCAAGGCTCTGAGTCGAGTCTCTGAGTCCAGTCTACGAGTCAAGCCTTCGAGTCAAGTCTGCAAGTCACGTCTCCGAGTCAAGACTCAGAGTTGAGTCTCCAAGCCAAGTCTCTGAGCCAAGGCTCTGAGTCAAGTCTCCGAGTCGAGTCTCCGAGTCAAGGCTCTGAGTCAAGTCTCTGAGTCGAGTCGCTGAGTCATGGCTCCGAGTCGAGTCTCCGTGTCGAGTCTCCGATTCAAGTCTCCGAGTTAAGTCTTCCAAGTCAAGTCTCCGAGTCAAGGCTCTGAGTCGAGTCTCCGAGTCAACTCTCTGTGTTGAGTCAATTTTCCGAGTCAAGTCGCCACGTCAATGCTCTGAGTCAAGTCTCTGAGTCAAGTCTCCAAGTCAAGGCTCTGAGTCAAGTCTCTGTGTCGTGTCTCTGAGTCAAGTCTCCGAGTCAAGTCGCCGAGTCGAGTCTCTGAGTCAAGGCTCTGAGTCGAGTCTCTGAGTCCAGTCTACGAGTCAAGCCTTTGAGTCAAGTCTGCAAGTCACGTCTACGAGTCGAGTCTCTGAATCAAGGCTCTGAGTCGAGTCTCCAAGTCAAGTCTCCAAGTCAAGGCTCTGAGTCAAGTCTCTGTGTCGTGTCTCTGAGTCAAGTCTCCGAGTCAAGTCGCCGAGTCGAGTCTCTGAGTCAAGTCTCCGAGTCAAGTCTCTGAGTCAAATCTCCAAGTCGAGTCTCCAAGTCAAGTTTCTGAGTCGAGTCTCCGAGTCTTCAGTCTTCAGTCAGAGGTGCAGCGGCTGCTCAGGGAGGGGATCATTGAGCCAAGCACAAGTCGTTGGAGGGCCCAGGTGGTTGTTGTTCGGACTGGGCAGAAAGATAGGATGTTGGTGGACTATAGTCTAACCATCATCGAACCGAGTCAAGTCTTCAAGTCAAGGCTCTGAGTCAAGTCTCCGAGTCAAGTATCTGAGTCAAGTCTCTGAGTCAAGTCTCCGAGTCAAGTGTCCGAGTCGAGTCTCCGAGTCGAGTCTCCGAGTCAAGGCTCTGAGTCAAGTCTCTGAGTCAAGGCTCTGAGTCGAGTCTCTCAGTCGTCTCCGAGTAAAGTCTCCAAGTCAAGTCTCTGAGTCGAGTCTCTGAGTCAATTCTCCAAGTCAAGGCTCTGAGTCAAGTCTCTGTGTCGTGTCTCTGAGTCAAGGCTCTGAGTCGAGTCTCCAAGTTGAGTCTCCAAGTCTAGGCTCTGAGTCGAGTCTGTGAGTTGAGTCTCCGAGTCAAGGCTCTGAGTCAAGTCTCCAAGTCAAGTCTCCGATTCGAGTCTCCAAGTCAAGTCTCTGAGTCAAGGCTCTGAGTCGAGTCTCCAAGTTGAGTCTCCAAGTCTAGGCTCTGAGTCGAGTCTGTGAGTTGAGTCTCCGAGTCAAGGCTCTGAGTCAAGTCTCCATGTCAAGTCTCCGATTCGAGTCGCTGAGTCAAGGCTCTGAGTCGAGTCTCTGAGTCCAGTTTACGAGTCAAGCCTTTGAGTCAAGTCTGCAAGTCACGTCTCCGAGTCGAGTCTCTGAATCAAGGCTCTGAGTCAAGTCTCCAAGCCAAGTCTCCAAGTCGAGTCTCCGAGTCAAGTCTCTGAATCGAGTCTCTGAGTCAATTCTCCAAATCAGGTCTCTGAGTCGAGTCTCCAAGTCGAGTCTCCAAGTCAAGGCTCTGAGTCAAGTCTCCAAGTCAACGCTCTGAGTTAAGTCTCCGAGTCAAGTCTCCAAGTCGAGTCTCCGAGTCAAGTCTCTGAATCGAGTCTCTGAGTCAAGTCTCCAAGTCAAGGCTCTGAGTTGAGTCTCCAAGTCAAGTCTCCAAGTCAAGGCTCTGAGTCAAGTCTCTGAGTCGAGTCGCTGAGTCAAGGCTCTGAGTCGAGTCTCTGAGTCGAGTCTCCGAGTCAAGCCTTCGAGTCAAGTCTGCAAGTCAGGTCTCCGAGTCGAGTCTCCAAGTCAAGTCTCTGAGTCGAGTCTCCAAGTCAAGTCTCTGAGTCGAGTCTCTGAGTCAAGGCTCTGAGTCGAGTCTCTGAGTCAAGGCTCTGAGTGGAGTCTCTCAGTCGTCTCCGAGTAAAGTCTCCAAGTCAAGTCTCTGAGTCGAGTCTCTGAGTCAAGTCTCAGAGTCGAGTCTCCAAGTCAAGACTCTGAGTCAAGGCTCTGAGTCAAGTCTCCAAATCAAGTCTCCGAGTCAAGTCTCCTAGTCACGTCTCCGAGTCAAGGCTCTGAGTCAAGTCTCTGAGTCGAGTCGCTGAGTCATGGCTCTGAGTCGAGTCTCCAAGTCAAGTCTCTGAGTCGAGTCTCTGAGTCAAGGCTCTGAGTCGAGTCTCTGAGTCAAGGCTCTGAGTCGAGTCTCCAAGTTGAGTCTCCAAGTCTAGGCTCTGAGTCGAGTCTGTGAGTTGAGTCTCCGAGTCAAGGCTCTGAGTCAAGTCTCCATGTCAAGTCTCCGATTCGAGTCGCTGAGTCAAGGCTCTGAGTCGAGTCTCTGAGTCCAGTCTACGAGTCAAGCCTTTGAGTCAAGTCTGCAAGTCACGTCTCCGAGTCGAGTCTCTGAATCAAGGCTCTGAGTCAAGTCTCCAAGCCAAGTCTCCAAGTCGAGTCTCCGAGTCAAGTCTCTGAATCGAGTCTCTGAGTCAATTCTCCAAATCAGGTCTCTGAGTCGAGTCTCCAAGTCGAGTCTCCAAGTCAAGGCTCTGAGTCAAGTCTCCAAGTCAACGCTCTGAGTTAAGTCTCCGAGTCAAGTCTCCAAGTCGAGTCTCCGAGTCAAGTCTCTGAATCGAGTCTCTGAGTCAAGTCTCCAAGTCAAGGCTCTGAGTTGAGTCTCCAAGTCAAGTCTCCATGTCAAGGCTCTGAGTCAAGTCTCTGAGTCGAGTCGCTGAGTCAAGGCTCTGAGTCGAGTCTCTGAGTCGAGTCTCCGAGTCAAGCCTTCGAGTCAAGTCTGCAAGTCAGGTCTCCGAGTCGAGTCTCCAAGTCAAGTCTCTGAGTCGAGTCTCCAAGTCAAGTCTCTGAGTCGAGTCTCTGAGTCAAGGCTCTGAGTCGAGTCTCTGAGTCAAGGCTCTGAGTGGAGTCTCTCAGTCGTCTCCGAGTAAAGTCTCCAAGTCAAGTCTCTGAGTCGAGTCTCTGAGTCAAGTCTCAGAGTCGAGTCTCCAAGTCAAGACTCCGAGTCAAGGCTCTGAGTCAAGTCTCCAAATCAAGTCTCCGAGTCAAGTCTCCGAGTCACGTCTCTGAGTCAAGGCTCTGAGTCAAGTCTCTGAGTCGAGTCGCTGAGTCATGGCTCTGAGTCGAGTCTCCAAGTCAAGTCTCTGAGTCGAGTCTCTGAGTCAAGGCTCTGAGTCGAGTCTCTGAGTCAAGGCTCTGAGTCGAGTCTCCAAGTTGAGTCTCCAAGTCTAGGCTCTGAGTCGAGTCTGTGAGTTGAGTCTCCGAGTCAAGGCTCTGAGTCAAGTCTCCATGTCAAGTCTCCGATTCGAGCCGCTGAGTCAAGGCTCTGAGTCGAGTCTCTGAGTCCAGTCTACGAGTCAAGCCTTTGAGTCAAGTCTGCAAGTCACGTCTCCGAGTCGAGTCTCTGAATCAAGGCTCTGAGTCAAGTCTCCAAGCCAAGTCTCCAAGTCGAGTCTCCGAGTCAAGTCTCTGAATCGAGTCTCTGAGTCAATTCTCCAAATCAGGTCTCTGAGTCGAGTCTCCAAGTCGAGTCTCCAAGTCAAGGCTCTGAGTCAAGTCTCCAAGTCAACGCTCTGAGTTAAGTCTCCGAGTCAAGTCTCCAAGTCGAGTCTCCGAGTCAAGTCTCTGAATCGAGTCTCTGAGTCAAGTCTCCAAGTCAAGGCTCTGAGTTGAGTCTCCAAGTCAAGTCTCCAAGTCAAGGCTCTGAGTCAAGTCTCTGAGTCGAGTCGCTGAGTCAAGGCTCTGAGTCGAGTCTCTGAGTCGAGTCTCCGAGTCAAGCCTTCGAGTCAAGTCTGCAAGTCAGGTCTCCGAGTCGAGTCTCCAAGTCAAGTCTCTGAGTCGAGTCTCCAAGTCAAGTCTCTGAGTCGAGTCTCTGAGTCAAGGCTCTGAGTCGAGTCTCTGAGTCAAGGCTCTGAGTGGAGTCTCTCAGTCGTCTCCGAGTAAAGTCTCCAAGTCAAGTCTCTGAGTCGAGTCTCTGAGTCAAGTCTCAGAGTCGAGTCTCCAAGTCAAGACTCCGAGTCAAGGCTCTGAGTCAAGTCTCCGAGTCAAGTCTCCGAGTCACGTCTCCGAGTCAAGGCTCAGAGTTGAGTCTCCAAGCCAAGTCTCTGAGCCAAGGTTCTGAGCCAAGTCTCCGAGTCGAGTCTCTGTGTTGAGTCTCCGATTCAAGTCTCTGAGTTAAATCTTCCAAGTCAAGACTCCGAGTCAAGGCTCTGAATCAAGTCTCCAAGTCAAGTCTCCGAGTCAAGTCTCCGAGTCAAGTCTCTGAGTCAAGGCTCAGAGTTGAGTCTCCAAGCCAAGTCTCTGAGACAAGGCTCTGAGTCAAGTCTCCGAGTCAAGTCTTCCAAGTCAAGTCTCTGAGTCGAGTCTGTCAGTCAAGTCTCCGAGTCAAGTCTCCAAGTCGAGTCTCCGAGTCAAGTCTCTGAATCGAGTCTCTGAGTCAAGTCTCCAAGTCAAGTCTCTGAGTCGAGTCTCTGAGTCAAGTCTCAGAGTCGAGTCTCCAAGTCAAGACTCCGAGTCAAGGCTCTGAGTCAAGTCTCCAAGTCAAGTCTCCGAGTCAAGTCTCCGAGTCACGTCTCCGAGTCAAGGCTCTGAGTCGAGTCTCCAAGTCGATTCTCCAAGTCTAGGCTCTGAGTCGAGTCTGTGAGTCGCGTCTCCGAGTCAAGGCTCTGAGTCAAGTCTCCAAGTCAAGTCTCCGATTCGAGTCGCTGAGTCAAGGCTCTGAGTCGAGTCTCTGAGTCCAGTCTACGAGTCAAGCCTTCGAGTCAAGTCTGCAAGTCACGTCTCCGAGTCAAGACTCAGAGTTGAGTCTCCAAGCCAAGTCTCTGAGCCAAGGCTCTGAGTCAAGTCTCCGAGTCGAGTCTCCGAGTCAAGGCTCTGAGTCAAGTCTCTGAGTCGAGTCGCTGAGTCAAGGCTCCGAGTCGAGTCTCCGTGTCGAGTCTCCGATTCAAGTCTCCGAGTTAAGTCTTCCAAGTCAAGTCTCCGAGTCAAGGCTCTGAGTCGAGTCTCCGAGTCAACTCTCTGTGTTGAGTCAATTTTCCGAGTCAAGTCGCCACGTCAATGCTCTGAGTCAAGTCTCTGAGTCAAGTCTCCAAGTCAAGGCTCTGAGTCAAGTCTCTGTGTCGTGTCTCTGAGTCAAGTCTCCGAGTCAAGTCGCCGAGTCGAGTCTCTGAGTCAAGGCTCTGAGTCGAGTCTCTGAGTCCAGTCTACGAGTCAAGCCTTTGAGTCAAGTCTGCAAGTCACGTCTACGAGTCGAGTCTCTGAATCAAGGCTCTGAGTCGAGTCTCCAAGTCAAGTCTCCAAGTCAAGGCTCTGAGTCAAGTCTCTGTGTCGTGTCTCTGAGTCAAGTCTCCGAGTCAAGTCGCCGAGTCGAGTCTCTGAGTCAAGTCTCCGAGTCAAGTCTCTGAGTCAAATCTCCAAGTCGAGTCTCCAAGTCAAGTTTCTGAGTCGAGTCTCCGAGTCTTCAGTCTTCAGTCAGAGGTGCAGCGGCTGCTCAGGGAGGGGATCATTGAGCCAAGCACAAGTCCTTGGAGGGCCCAGGTGGTTGTTGTTCGGACTGGGCAGAAAGATAGGATGTTGGTGGACTATAGTCTAACCATCATCGAACCGAGTCAAGTCTTCAAGTCAAGGCTCTGAGTCAAGTCTCCGAGTCAAGTATCTGAGTCAAGTCTCTGAGTCAAGTCTCCGAGTCAAGTGTCCGAGTCGAGTCTCCGAGTCGAGTCTCCGAGTCAAGGCTCTGAGTCAAGTCTCTGAGTCAAGGCTCTGAGTCGAGTCTCTCAGTCGTCTCCGAGTAAAGTCTCCAAGTCAAGTCTCTGAGTCGAGTCTCTGAGTCAATTCTCCAAGTCAAGGCTCTGAGTCAAGTCTCTGTGTCGTGTCTCTGAGTCAAGGCTCTGAGTCGAGTCTCCAAGTTGAGTCTCCAAGTCTAGGCTCTGAGTCGAGTCTGTGAGTTGAGTCTCCGAGTCAAGGCTCTGAGTCAAGTCTCCAAGTCAAGTCTCCGATTCGAGTCTCCAAGTCAAGTCTCTGAGTCAAGGCTCTGAGTCGAGTCTCCAAGTTGAGTCTCCAAGTCTAGGCTCTGAGTCGAGTCTGTGAGTTGAGTCTCCGAGTCAAGGCTCTGAGTCAAGTCTCCATGTCAAGTCTCCGATTCGAGTCGCTGAGTCAAGGCTCTGAGTCGAGTCTCTGAGTCCAGTTTACGAGTCAAGCCTTTGAGTCAAGTCTGCAAGTCACGTCTCCGAGTCGAGTCTCTGAATCAAGGCTCTGAGTCAAGTCTCCAAGCCAAGTCTCCAAGTCGAGTCTCCGAGTCAAGTCTCTGAATCGAGTCTCTGAGTCAATTCTCCAAATCAGGTCTCTGAGTCGAGTCTCCAAGTCGAGTCTCCAAGTCAAGGCTCTGAGTCAAGTCTCCAAGTCAACGCTCTGAGTTAAGTCTCCGAGTCAAGTCTCCAAGTCGAGTCTCCGAGTCAAGTCTCTGAATCGAGTCTCTGAGTCAAGTCTCCAAGTCAAGGCTCTGAGTTGAGTCTCCAAGTCAAGTCTCCAAGTCAAGGCTCTGAGTCAAGTCTCTGAGTCGAGTCGCTGAGTCAAGGCTCTGAGTCGAGTCTCTGAGTCGAGTCTCCGAGTCAAGCCTTCGAGTCAAGTCTGCAAGTCAGGTCTCCGAGTCGAGTCTCCAAGTCAAGTCTCTGAGTCGAGTCTCCAAGTCAAGTCTCTGAGTCGAGTCTCTGAGTCAAGGCTCTGAGTCGAGTCTCTGAGTCAAGGCTCTGAGTGGAGTCTCTCAGTCGTCTCCGAGTAAAGTCTCCAAGTCAAGTCTCTGAGTCGAGTCTCTGAGTCAAGTCTCAGAGTCGAGTCTCCAAGTCAAGACTCCGAGTCAAGGCTCTGAGTCAAGTCTCCAAATCAAGTCTCCGAGTCAAGTCTCCGAGTCACGTCTCCGAGTCAAGGCTCTGAGTCAAGTCTCTGAGTCGAGTCGCTGAGTCATGGCTCTGAGTCGAGTCTCCAAGTCAAGTCTCTGAGTCGAGTCTCTGAGTCAAGGCTCTGAGTCGAGTCTCTGAGTCAAGGCTCTGAGTCGAGTCTCCAAGTTGAGTCTCCAAGTCTAGGCTCTGAGTCGAGTCTGTGAGTTGAGTCTCCGAGTCAAGGCTCTGAGTCAAGTCTCCATGTCAAGTCTCCGATTCGAGTCGCTGAGTCAAGGCTCTGAGTCGAGTCTCTGAGTCCAGTCTACGAGTCAAGCCTTTGAGTCAAGTCTGCAAGTCACGTCTCCGAGTCGAGTCTCTGAATCAAGGCTCTGAGTCAAGTCTCCAAGCCAAGTCTCCAAGTCGAGTCTCCGAGTCAAGTCTCTGAATCGAGTCTCTGAGTCAATTCTCCAAATCAGGTCTCTGAGTCGAGTCTCCAAGTCGAGTCTCCAAGTCAAGGCTCTGAGTCAAGTCTCCAAGTCAACGCTCTGAGTTAAGTCTCCGAGTCAAGTCTCCAAGTCGAGTCTCCGAGTCAAGTCTCTGAATCGAGTCTCTGAGTCAAGTCTCCAAGTCAAGGCTCTGAGTTGAGTCTCCAAGTCAAGTCTCCAAGTCAAGGCTCTGAGTCAAGTCTCTGAGTCGAGTCGCTGAGTCAAGGCTCTGAGTCGAGTCTCTGAGTCGAGTCTCCGAGTCAAGCCTTCGAGTCAAGTCTGCAAGTCAGGTCTCCGAGTCGAGTCTCCAAGTCAAGTCTCTGAGTCGAGTCTCCAAGTCAAGTCTCTGAGTCGAGTCTCTGAGTCAAGGCTCTGAGTCGAGTCTCTGAGTCAAGGCTCTGAGTGGAGTCTCTCAGTCGTCTCCGAGTAAAGTCTCCAAGTCAAGTCTCTGAGTCGAGTCTCTGAGTCAAGTCTCAGAGTCGAGTCTCCAAGTCAAGACTCCGAGTCAAGGCTCTGAGTCAAGTCTCCAAATCAAGTCTCCGAGTCAAGTCTCCGAGTCACGTCTCCGAGTCAAGGCTCTGAGTCAAGTCTCTGAGTCGAGTCGCTGAGTCATGGCTCTGAGTCGAGTCTCCAAGTCAAGTCTCTGAGTCGAGTCTCTGAGTCAAGGCTCTGAGTCGAGTCTCTGAGTCAAGGCTCTGAGTCGAGTCTCCAAGTTGAGTCTCCAAGTCTAGGCTCTGAGTCGAGTCTGTGAGTTGAGTCTCCGAGTCAAGGCTCTGAGTCAAGTCTCCATGTCAAGTCTCCGATTCGAGTCGCTGAGTCAAGGCTCTGAGTCGAGTCTCTGAGTCCAGTCTACGAGTCAAGCCTTTGAGTCAAGTCTGCAAGTCACGTCTCCGAGTTGAGTCTCTGAATCAAGGCTCTGAGTCAAGTCTCCAAGCCAAGTCTCCAAGTCGAGTCTCCGAGTCAAGTCTCTGAATCGAGTCTCTGAGTCAATTCTCCAAATCAGGTCTCTGAGTCGAGTCTCCAAGTCGAGTCTCCAAGTCAAGGCTCTGAGTCAAGTCTCCAAGTCAACGCTCTGAGTTAAGTCTCCGAGTCAAGTCTCCAAGTCGAGTCTCCGAGTCAAGTCTCTGAATCGAGTCTCTGAGTCAAGTCTCCAAGTCAAGGCTCTGAGTTGAGTCTCCAAGTCAAGTCTCCAAGTCAAGGCTCTGAGTCAAGTCTCTGAGTCGAATCGCTGAGTCAAGGCTCTGAGTCGAGTCTCTGAGTCGAGTCTCCGAGTCAAGCCTTCGAGTCAAGTCTGCAAGTCAGGTCTCCGAGTCGAGTCTCCAAGTCAAGTCTCTGAGTCGAGTCTCCAAGTCAAGTCTCTGAGTCGAGTCTCTGAGTCAAGGCTCTGAGTCGAGTCTCTGAGTCAAGGCTCTGAGTGGAGTCTCTCAGTCGTCTCCGAGTAAAGTCTCCAAGTCAAGTCTCTGAGTCGAGTCTCTGAGTCAAGTCTCAGAGTCGAGTCTCCAAGTCAAGACTCCGAGTCAAGGCTCTGAGTCAAGTCTCCAAATCAAGTCTCCGAGTCAAGTCTCCGAGTCACGTCTCCGAGTCAAGGCTCTGAGTCAAGTCTCTGAGTCGAGTCGCTGAGTCATGGCTCTGAGTCGAGTCTCCAAGTCAAGTCTCTGAGTCGAGTCTCTGAGTCAAGGCTCTGAGTCGAGTCTCTGAGTCAAGGCTCTGAGTCGAGTCTCCAAGTTGAGTCTCCAAGTCTAGGCTCTGAGTCGAGTCTGTGAGTTGAGTCTCCGAGTCAAGGCTCTGAGTCAAGTCTCCATGTCAAGTCTCCGATTCGAGTCGCTGAGTCAAGGCTCTGAGTCGAGTCTCCAAGTCGAGTCTCCGAGTCAAGTCTCTGAATCGAGTCTCTGAGTCAATTCTCCAAATCAGGTCTCTGAGTAGAGTCTCCAAGTCGAGTCTCCAAGTCAAGGCTCTGAGTCAAGTCTCCAAGTCAACGCTCTGAGTTAAGTCTCCGAGTCAAGTCTCCAAGTCGAGTCTCCGAGTCAAGTCTCTGAATCGAGTCTCTGAGTCAAGTCTCCAAGTCAAGGCTCTGAGTTGAGTCTCCAAGTCAAGTCTCCAAGTCAAGGCTCTGAGTCAAGTCTCTGAGTCGAGTCGCTGAGTCAAGGCTCTGAGTCGAGTCTCTGAGTCGAGTCTCCGAGTCAAGCCTTCGAGTCAAGTCTGCAAGTCAGGTCTCCGAGTCGAGTCTCCAAGTCAAGTCTCTGAGTCGAGTCTCCAAGTCAAGTCTCTGAGTCGAGTCTCTGAGTCAAGGCTCTGAGTCGAGTCTCTGAGTCAAGGCTCTGAGTGGAGTCTCTCAGTCGTCTCCGAGTAAAGTCTCTAAGTCAAGTCTCTGAGTCGAGTCTCTGAGTCAAGTCTCAGAGTCGAGTCTCCAAGTCAAGACTCCGAGTCAAGGCTCTGAGTCAAGACTCCAAATCAAGTCTCCGAGTCAAGTCTCCGAGTCACGTCTCCGAGTCAAGGCTCAGAGTTGAGTCTCCAAGCCAAGTCTCTGAGCCAAGGTTCTGAGCCAAGTCTCCGAGTCGAGTCTCTGTGTTGAGTCTCCGATTCAAGTCTCTGAGTTAAGTCTTCCAAGTCAAGACTCCGAGTCAAGGCTCTGAATCAAGTCTCCAAGTCAAGTCTCCGAGTCAAGTCTCCGAGTCAAGTCTCTGAGTCAAGGCTCAGAGTTGAGTCTCCAAGCCAAGTCTCTGAGACAAGGCTCTGAGTCAAGTCTCCGAGTCAAGTCTTCCAAGTCAAGTCTCTGAGTCGAGTCTGTCAGTCAAGTCTCCGAGTCAAGTCTCCAAGTCGAGTCTCCGACTCAAGTCTCTGAATCGAGTCTCTGAGTCAAGTCTCCAAGTCAAGGCTCTGAGTTGAGTCTCCAAGTCAAGTCTCTGAGCCAAGGCTCTGAGTCAAGTCTCCGAGTCAAGTCTCCAAGTCGAGTCTCCGAGTCAAGTCTCTGAATCGAGTCTCTGAGTCAATTCTCCGAATCAGGTCTCTGAGTCGAGTCTCCAAGTCGAGTCTCCAAGTCAAGGCTCTGAGTTAAGTCTCCGAGTCAAGTCTCCAAGTCGAGTCTCCGAGTCAAGTCTCTGAATCGAGTCTCTGAGTCAAGTCTCCAAGTCAAGGCTCTGAGTTGAGTCTCCAAGTCAAGTCTCCAAGTCAAGGCTCTGAGTCGAGTCTCTGAGTCAAGTCTCCAAGTCAAGTCTCCGAGTCGAGTCTCCGAGTCAAGGCTCTGAGTCAAGTCTCTGAGTCAAGTCGCTGAGTCATGGCTCTGAGTCGAGTCTCCAAGTCAAGTCTCTGAGTCGATTCTCTGAGTCAAGGCTCTGAGTCGAGTCTCTGAGTCAAGGCTCTGAGTCGAGTCTCCAAGTTGAGTCTCCAAGTCTAGGCTCTGAGTCGAGTCTGTGAGTTGAGTCTCCGAGTCAAGGCTCTGAGTCAAGTCTCCATGTCAAGTCTCCGATTCGAGTCGCTGAGTCAAGGCTCTGAGTCGAGTCTCTGAGTCCAGTCTACGAGTCAAGCCTTTGAGTCAAGTCTGCAAGTCACGTCTCCGAGTTGAGTCTCTGAATCAAGGCTCTGAGTCAAGTCTCCAAGTCAAGTCTCCAAGTCGAGTCTCCGAGTCAAGTCTCTGAATCGAGTCTCTGAGTCAATTCTCCGAATCAGGTCTCTGAGTCGAGTCTCCAAGTCACGTCTCTGAGTCGAGTCTCTGAGTCATGTCTCCGAGTGAAGTCTCCGAGTCAAGTCTCCAAGTCGAGTCTCCGAGTCAAGTCTCTGAATCGAGTCTCTGAGTCAAGTCTCCAAGTCAAGGCTCTGAGTTGAGTCTCCAAGTCAAGTCTTCAAGTCAAGGCTCTGAGTCAAGTCTCTGAGTCGAGTCGCTGAGTCAAGGCTCTGAGTCGAGTCTCTGAGTCGAGTCTCCGAGTCAAGCCTTCGAGTCAAGTCTGCAAGTCAGGTCTCCGAGTCGAGTCTCCAAGTCAAGTCTCTGAGTCGAGTCTCCAAGTCAAGTCTCCAAGTCTAGGCTCTGAGTCGAGTCTGTGAGTTGAGTCTCCGAGTCAAGGCTCTGAGTCAAGTCTCCAAGTCAAGTCTCCGATTCGAGTCGCTGAGTCAAGGCTCTGAGTCGAGTCTCTGAGTCCAGTCTACGAGTCAAGCCTTTGAGTCAAGTCTGCAAGTCACGTCTCCGAGTCGAGTCTCTGAATCAAGGCTCTGAGTCAAGTCTCCAAGTCAAGTCTCTGAGTCGAGTCTCTGAGTCAAGGCTCTGAGTCGAGTCTCTGTGTCAAGGCTCTGAGTCGAGTCTCTCAGTCGTCTCCGAGTAAAGTCTCCAAGTCAAGTCTCTGAGTCGAGTCTCTGAGTCAAGTCTCAGAGTCGAGTCTCCAAGTCAAGACTCCGAGTCAAGGCTCTGAGTCAAGTCTCGAAATCAAGTCTCCGAGTCAAGTCTCCGAGTCACGTCTCCGAGTCAAGGCTCAGAGTTGAGTCTCCAAGCCAAGTCTCTGAGCCAAGGCTCTGAGCCAAGTCTCCGAGTCGAGTCTCTGTGTTGAGTCTCCGATTCAAGTCTCTGAGTTAAGTCTTCCAAGTCAAGACTCCGAGTCAAGGCTCTGAATCAAGTCTCCAAGTCAAGTCTCCGAGTCAAGTCTCCGAGTCAAGTCTCTGAGTCAAGGCTCAGAGTTGAGTCTCCAAGCCAAGTCTCTGAGCCAAGGCTCTGAGTCAAGTCTCCGAGTCAAGTCTTCCAAGTCAAGTCTCTGAGTCGAGTCTGTCAGTCAAGTCTCCGAGTCAAGTCTCCAAGTCGAGTCTCCGAGTCAAGTCTCTGAATCGAGTCTCTGAGTCAAGTCTCCAAGTCAAGGCTCTGAGTTGAGTCTCCAAGTCAAGTCTCTGAGCCAAGGCTCTGAGTCAAGTCTCCGAGTCAAGTCTCCAAGTCGAGTCTCCGAGTCAAGTCTCTGAATCGAGTCTCTGAGTCAATTCTCCGAATCAGGTCTCTGAGTCGAGTCTCCAAGTCGAGTCTCCAAGTCAAGGCTCTGAGTCAAGTCTCCAAGTCAAGGCTCTGAGTTAAGTCTCCGAGTCAAGTCTCCAAGTCGAGTCTCCGAGTCAAGTCTCTGAATCGAGTCTCTGAGTCAAGTCTCCAAGTCAAGGCTCTGAGTTGAGTCTCCAAGTCAAGTCTCCAAGTCAAGGCTATGAGTCGAGTCTCTGAGTCAAGTCTCCAAGTCAAGTCTCCGAGTCGAGTCTCCGAGTCAAGGCTCTGAGTCAAGTCTCTGAGTCGAGTCGCTGAGTCATGGCTCTGAGTCGAGTCTCCAAGTCAAGTCTCTGAGTCGAGTCTCTGAGTCAAGTCTCTGAGTCGAGTCTCTGAGTCAAGGCTCTGAGTCGAGTCTCCAAGTTGAGTCTCCAAGTCTAGGCTCTGAGTCGAGTCTGTGAGTTGAGTCTCCGAGTCAAGGCTCTGAGTCAAGTCTCCATGTCAAGTCTCCGATTCGAGTCGCTGAGTCAAGGCTCTGAGTCGAGTCTCTGAGTCCAGTCTACGAGTCAAGCCTTTGAGTCAAGTCTGCAAGTCACGTCTCCGAGTCGAGTCTCTGAATCAAGGCTCTGAGTCAAGTCTCCAAGCCAAGTCTCCAAGTCGAGTCTCCGAGTCAAGTCTCTGAATCGAGTCTCTGAGTCAATTCTCCAAATCAGGTCTCTGAGTCGAGTCTCCAAGTCGAGTCTCCAAGTCAAGGCTCTGAGTCGAGTCTCTGAGTCCAGTCTACGAGTCAAGCCTTTGAGTCAAGTCTGCAAGTCACGTCTCCGAGTCGAGTCTCTGAATCAAGGCTCTGAGTCAAGTCTCCAAGTCAAGTCTCTGAGTCGAGTCTCTGAGTCAAGGCTCTGAGTCGAGTCTCTGTGTCAAGGCTCTGAGTCGAGTCTCTCAGTCGTCTCCGAGTAAAGTCTCCAAGTCAAGTCTCTGAGTCGAGTCTCTGAGTCAAGTCTCAGAGTCGAGTCTCCAAGTCAAGACTCCGAGTCAAGGCTCTGAGTCAAGTCTCGAAATCAAGTCTCCGAGTCAAGTCTCCGAGTCACGTCTCCGAGTCAAGGCTCAGAGTTGAGTCTCCAAGCCAAGTCTCTGAGCCAAGGCTCTGAGCCAAGTCTCCGAGTCGAGTCTCTGTGTTGAGTCTCCGATTCAAGTCTCTGAGTTAAGTCTTCCAAGTCAAGACTCAGAGTCAAGGCTCTGAATCAAGTCTCCAAGTCAAGTCTCCGAGTCAAGTCTCCGAGTCAAGTCTCTGAGTCAAGGCTCAGAGTTGAGTCTCCAAGCCAAGTCTCTGAGCCAAGGCTCTGAGTCAAGTCTCCGAGTCAAGTCTTCCAAGTCAAGTCTCTGAGTTGAGTCTGTCAGTCAAGTCTCCGAGTCAAGTCTCCAAGTCGAGTCTCCGAGTCAAGTCTCTGAATCGAGTCTCTGAGTCAAGTCTCCAAGTCAAGGCTCTGAGTTGAGTCTCCAAGTCAAGTCTCTGAGCCAAGGCTCTGAGTCAAGTCTCCGAGTCAAGTCTCCAAGTCGAGTCTCCGAGTCAAGTCTCTGAATCGAGTCTCTGAGTCAATTCTCCGAATCAGGTCTCTGAGTCGAGTCTCCAAGTCGAGTCTCCAAGTCAAGGCTCTGAGTCAAGTCTCCAAGTCAAGGCTCTGAGTTAAGTCTCCGAGTCAAGTCTCCAAGTCGAGTCTCCGAGTCAAGTCTCTGAATCGAGTCTCTGAGTCAAGTCTCCAAGTCAAGGCTCTGAGTTGAGTCTCCAAGTCAAGTCTCCAAGTCAAGGCTATGAGTCGAGTCTCTGAGTCAAGTCTCCAAGTCAAGTCTCCGAGTCGAGTCTCCGAGTCAAGGCTCTGAGTCAAGTCTCTGAGTCGATTCGCTGAGTCATGGCTCTGAGTCGAGTCTCCAAGTCAAGTCTCTGAGTCGAGTCTCTGAGTCAAGGCTCTGAGTCGAGTCTCTGAGTCAAGGCTCTGAGTCGAGTCTCCAAGTTGAGTCTCCAAGTCTAGGCTCTGAGTCGAGTCTGTGAGTTGAGTCTCCGAGTCAAGGCTCTGAGTCAAGTCTCCATGTCAAGTCTCCGATTCGAGTCGCTGAGTCAAGGCTCTGAGTCGAGTCTCTGAGTCCAGTCTACGAGTCAAGCCTTTGAGTCAAGTCTGCAAGTCACGTCTCCGAGTCGAGTCTCTGAATCAAGGCTCTGAGTCAAGTCTCCAAGCCAAGTCTCCAAGTCGAGTCTCCGAGTCAAGTCTCTGAATCGAGTCTCTGAGTCAATTCTCCAAATCAGGTCTCTGAGTCGAGTCTCCAAGTCGAGTCTCCAAGTCAAGGCTCTGAGTTGAGTCTCCAAGTCAAGTCTCCAAGTCAAGGCTCTGAGTCAAGTCTCTGAGTCGAGTCGCTGAGTCAAGGCTCTGAGTCGAGTCTCTGAGTCGAGTCTCCGAGTCAAGCCTTCGAGTCAAGTCTGCAAGTCAGGTCTCCGAGTCGAGTCTCCAAGTCAAGTCTCTGAGTCGAGTCTCCAAGTCAAGTCTCTGAGTCGAGTCTCTGAGTCACGTCTCCGAGTCGAGTCTCTGAGTCAAGTCTCCAAGTCAAGGCACTGAGTTGAGTCTCCAAGTCAAGTCTCTGAGCCAAGGCTCTGAGTCAAGTCTCCGAGTCGAGTCTCTGAGTCGCGTCTCCAAGTCGAGTCTCCAAGTCAAGTCTCCGAGTCGAGTCTCTGAGTCAAGTCTCCAAGTCAAGGCACTGAGTTGAGTCTCCAAGTCAAGTCTCTGAGCCAAGGCTCTGAGTCAAGTCTCTGAGTCGAATCTCCGTGTCGAGTCTCCGATTCAAGTCTCCGAGTCAAGTCTTCCAAGTCAAGTCTCCGAGTCAAGGCTCTGAGTCGAGTCTCCGAGTCAAGTCTCTGTGTCGAGTCTCTGAGTCAAGTCTCCAAGTCAAGTCGCCGATTCGAGTCTCTGAATCAAGGATCTGAGTCGAGTCTCCAAGTCCAGTCTCTGAGTCGAGTCTCTGAGTCAAGGCTCTGAGTCGAGTCTCTGAGTCAAGGCTCTGAGTCGAGTCTTTCAGTGAAGTCTCAGAGTCAAGTCTCCAAGTCAAGTCTCCGAGTCGAGTCTCCAAGTCCAAACTCCGAGTCAAGGCTCTGAGTCAAGTCTCCAAGTCAAGACTCCCAGTCAAGTCTCCGTGTCAAGTCTCCGAGTCAAGTCTCCGAGTCACGTCTCCAAGTCCAGGCTCTGAGTCGACTCTCTGAGTCGAGTCTCCGAGTCAAGTCTCTGAGTCGAGCCTCTGAGTGAAGTCTCGTAGTCAAGTCTCTGATTCGAGTCTCCAAGTCAAGGCTCTGATTCGAGTCTCTGAGTCAAGTCTCCAAGTCAAGGCTCTGAGTTGAGTCTCCAAGTCAAGTCTCTGAGCCAAGGCTCTGAGTCAAGTCTCCGTGTCAAGTCTCCGAGTCAAGTCTCCGTGTCAAGTCTCCGATTCAAGTCTCCGAGTCAAGTCTTCCAAGTCAAATCTCCGAGTCAAGGCTCTGAGTCAAGTATCCAAGTCAAGGCTCTGAGTTAAGTCTCTGAATCGAGTCTCTGAGTCGAGTCTCCAAGTCGAGTCTCCAAGTCAAGTCTCCAAGTCGAGTCTCTGAGTCGAGTCTCTGAGTCAAGTCTCTGAGTCGAGTCTCTGAGTCACGTCTCCAAGTCAAGTCTCTGAGTCGAGTCTCTGAGTCAAGTCTCCAAGTCAAGGCTCTGAGTTGAGTCTCTGAGTCAAGTCTCCGTGTCGAGTCTCTGATTCAAGTCTCCGAGTCAAGTCTTCCAAGTCAAGTCTCCGAGTCAAGGCTCTGAGTCGAGTCTCCGAGTCAAGTCTCTGTGTCGAGTCTCTGAGTCAAGTCTCCAAGTCAAGGCTCTAAGTTAAGTCTCCGAGTCAAGTCTCCAAGTCGAGTCTCCGAGTCAAGTCTCTGAATCGAGTCTCTGTCCAGTCTCCGAGTCGAGTCTCCAAGTCAAGGCTCTGAGTCAAGTCTACAAGTCAAGACTCCGAGTCGAGTCTCCGAGTCAAGTCTCTGAGTCAAGTCTCCAAGTCTAGGCTCTGAGTCAAGTCTCTGAGTCAAGTCTCCGATTTGAGTCGCTGAGTCAAGGCTCTGAGTCGAGTCTCTGAGTCGAGTCTCCCAGTCAAGACTTCGAGTCAAGTCTGCAAGTCAAGTCTCCGAGTCGAGTCTCTGAGTCAAGGCTCTGAGTCGAGTCTCTGAGTCAAGTCTCCGAGTCGAGTCTCTGAGTCAAGTCTCCAAGTCAAGGCACTGAGTTGAGTCTCCAAGTCAAGTCTCTGAGCCAAGGCTCTGAGTCAAGTCTCCGAGTCGAGTCTCTGAGTCGCGTCTCCAAGTCGAGTCTCCAAGTCAAGTCTCCGAGTCGAGTCTCTGAGTCAAGGCTCTGAGTCGAGTCTCTGAGTCAAGTCTCCGAGTCGAGTCTCTGAGTCAAGTCTCCAAGTCAAGGCACTGAGTTGAGTCTCCAAGTCAAGTCTCTGAGCCAAGGCTCTGAGTCAAGTCTCTGAGTCGAGTCTCCGTGTCGAGTCTCCGATTCAAGTCTCCAAGTCAAGTCTCCGAGTTGAGTCTCCAAGTCCAAACTCCGAGTCAAGGCTCTGAGTCAAGTCTCCAAGTCAAGACTCCCAGTCAAGTCTCCGTGTCAAGTCTCCGAATCAAGTCTCCAAGTCTAGGCTCTGAGTCAAGTCTCTGAGTCAAGTCTCCGATTCGAGTAGCTGAGTCAAGGCTCTGAGTCGAGTCTCTGAGTCGAGTCTCCCAGTCAATACTTCGAGTCAAGTCTGCAAGTCAAGTCTCCGAGTCGAGTCTCTGAGTCAAGGCTCTGAGTCGAGTCTCTGAGTCAAGTCTCCGAGTCGAGTCTCTGAGTCAAGTCTCCAAGTCAAGGCACTGAGTTGAGTCTCCAAGTCAAGTCTCTGAGCCAAGGCTCTGAGTCAAGTCTCCGAGTCGAGTCTCTGAGTCGCGTCTCCAAGTCGAGTCTCCAAGTCAAGTCTCCGAGTCGAGTCTCTGAGTCAAGTCTCCAAGTCAAGGCACTGAGTTGAGTCTCCAAGTCAAGTCTCTGAGCCAAGGCTCTGAGTCAAGTCTCTGAGTCGAATCTCCGTGTCGAGTCTCCGATTCAAGTCTCCGAGTCAAGTCTTCCAAGTCAAGTCTCCGAGTCAAGGCTCTGAGTCGAGTCTCCGAGTCAAGTCTCTGTGTCGAGTCTCTGAGTCAAGTCTCCAAGTCAAGTCGCCGATTCGAGTCTCTGAATCAAGGATCTGAGTCGAGTCTCCAAGTCCAGTCTCTGAGTCGAGTCTCTGAGTCAAGGCTCTGAGTCGAGTCTCTGAGTCAAGGCTCTGAGTCGAGTCTTTCAGTGAAGTCTCAGAGTCAAGTCTCCAAGTCAAGTCTCCGAGTCGAGTCTCCAAGTCCAAACTCCGAGTCAAGGCTCTGAGTCAAGTCTCCAAGTCAAGACTCCCAGTCAAGTCTCCGTGTCAAGTCTCCGAGTCAAGTCTCCGAGTCACGTCTCCAAGTCCAGGCTCTGAGTCGACTCTCTGAGTCGAGTCTCCGAGTCAAGTCTCTGAGTCGAGCCTCTGAGTGAAGTCTCGTAGTCAAGTCTCTGATTCGAGTCTCCAAGTCAAGGCTCTGAGTTGAGTCTCCAAGTCAAGTCTCTGAGCCAAGGCTCTGAGTCAAGTCTCCGTGTCAAGTCTCCGAGTCAAGTCTCCGTGTCAAGTCTCCGATTCAAGTCTCCGAGTCAAGTCTTCCAAGTCAAATCTCCGAGTCAAGGCTCTGAGTCAAGTCTCCAAGTCAAGGCTCTGAGTTAAGTCTCTGAATCGAGTCTCTGAGTCGAGTCTCCAAGTCGAGTCTCCAAGTCAAGTCTCCAAGTCGAGTCTCTGAGTCGAGTCTCTGAGTCAAGTCTCTGAGTCGAGTCTCTGAGTCACGTCTCCAAGTCAAGTCTCTGAGTCGAGTCTCTGAGTCAAGTCTCCAAGTCAAGGCTCTGAGTTGAGTCTCTGAGTCAAGTCTCCGTGTCGAGTCTCTGATTCAAGTCTCCGAGTCAAGTCTTCCAAGTCAAGTCTCCGAGTCAAGGCTCTGAGTCGAGTCTCCGAGTCAAGTCTCTGTGTCGAGTCTCTGAGTCAAGTCTCCAAGACAAGGCTCTAAGTTAAGTCTCCGAGTCAAGTCTCCAAGTCGAGTCTCTGAGTCAAGTCTCTGAATCGAGTCTCTGTCCAGTCTCCGAGTCGAGTCTCCAAGTCAAGGCTCTGAGTCAAGTCTACAAGTCAAGACTCCGAGTCGAGTCTCCGAGTCAAGTCTCTGAGTCGAGTCTCCAAGTCAAGTCTCTGAGTCGAGTCTCTGAGTCAAGGCTCTGAGTCGAGTCTCCAAGTCTAGGCTCTGAGTCAAGTCTCTGAGTCAAGTCTCCGATTCGAGTCGCTGAGTCAAGGCTCTGAGTCGAGTGTCTGAGTCGAGTCTCCCAGTCAAGACGTCGAGTCAAGCCTGCAAGTCAAGTCTCCGAGTCGAGTCTCTGAGTCAAGGCTCTGAGTCGAGTCTCTGAGTCAAGTCTCCGAGTCGAGTCTCCTTGTCGAGTCTCCGATTCAAGTCTCCGAGTCAAGTCTTCCAAGTCAAGTCTCCGAGTCAAGGCTCTGAGTCGAGTCTCCGAGTCAAGTCTCTGTGTCGAGTCTCTGAGTCAAGTCTCCAAGTCAAGTCGCCGATTCGAGTCTCTGAATCAAGGATCTGAGTCGAGTCTCCAAGTCCAGTCTCTGAGTCGAGTCTCTGAGTCAAGGCTCTGAGTCGAGTCTTTCAGTGAAGTCTCAGAGTCAAGTCTCCAAGTCAAGTCTCCGAGTCGAGTCTCCAAGTCCAAACTCCGAGTCAAGGCTCTGAGTCAAGTCTCCAAGTCAAGACTCCCAGTCAAGTCTCCGTGTCAAGTCTCCGAGTCAAGTCTCCAAGTCTAGGCTCTGAGTCAAGTCTCTGAGTCAAGTCTCCGATTTGAGTCGCTGAGTCAAGGCTCTGAGTCGAGTCTCTGAGTCGAGTCTCCCAGTCAAGACTTCGAGTCAAGTCTGCAAGTCAAGTCTCCGAGTCGAGTCTCTGAGTCAAGGCTCTGAGTCGAGTCTCTGAGTCAAGTCTCCGAGTCGAGTCTCTGAGTCAAGTCTCCAAGTCAAGGCACTGAGTTGAGTCTCCAAGTCAAGTCTCTGAGCCAAGGCTCTGAGTCAAGTCTCCGAGTCGAGTCTCTGAGTCGCGTCTCCAAGTCGAGTCTCCAAGTCAAGTCTCCGAGTCGAGTCTCTGAGTCAAGTCTCCAAGTCAAGGCACTGAGTTGAGTCTCCAAGTCAAGTCTCTGAGCCAAGGCTCTGAGTCAAGTCTCTGAGTCGAGTCTCCGTGTCGAGTCTCCGATTCAAGTCTCCGAGTCAAGTCTTCCAAGTCAAGTCTCCGAGTCAAGGCTCTGAGTCGAGTCTCCGAGTCAAGTCTCTGTGTCGAGTCTCTGAGTCAAGTCTCCAAGTCCAGTCTCTGAGTCGAGTCTCTGAGTCAAGGCTCTGAGTCGAGTCTCTGAGTCAAGGCTCTGAGTCGAGTCTTTCAGTGAAGTCTCAGAGTCAAGTCTCCAAGTCAAGTCTCCGAGTTGAGTCTCCAAGTCCAAACTCCGAGTCAAGGCTCTGAGTCAAGTCTCCAAGTCAAGACTCCCAGTCAAGTCTCCGTGTCAAGTCTCCGAATCAAGTCTCCAAGTCTAGGCTCTGAGTCAAGTCTCTGAGTCAAGTCTCCGATTCGAGTCGCTGAGTCAAGGCTCTGAGTCGAGTCTCTGAGTCGAGTCTCCCAGTCAATACTTCGAGTCAAGTCTCCAAGTCAAGTCTCTGAGCCAAGGCTCTGAGTCAAGTCTCCGAGTCGAGTCTCTGAGTCGCGTCTCCAAGTCGAGTCTCCAAGTCAAGTCTCCGAGTCGAGTCTCTGAGTCAAGTCTCCAAGTCAAGGCACTGAGTTGAGTCTCCAAGTCAAGTCTCTGAGCCAAGGCTCTGAGTCAAGTCTCTGAGTCGAATCTCCGTGTCGAGTCTCCGATTCAAGTCTCCGAGTCAAGTCTTCCAAGTCAAGTCTCCGAGTCAAGGCTCTGAGTCGAGTCTCCGAGTCAAGTCTCTGTGTCGAGTCTCTGAGTCAAGTCTCCAAGTCAAGTCGCCAATTCGAGTCTCTGAATCAAGGATCTGAGTCGAGTCTCCAAGTCCAGTCTCTGAGTCGAGTCTCTGAGTCAAGGCTCTGAGTCGAGTCTCTGAGTCAAGGCTCTGAGTCGAGTCTTTCAGTGAAGTCTCAGAGTCAAGTCTCCAAGTCAAGTCTCCGAGTCGAGTCTCCAAGTCCAAACTCCGAGTCAAGGCTCTGAGTCAAGTCTCCAAGTCAAGACTCCCAGTCAAGTCTCCGTGTCAAGTCTCCGAGTCAAGTCTCCGAGTCACGTCTCCAAGTCCAGGCTCTGAGTCGACTCTCTGAGTCGAGTCTCCGAGTCAAGTCTCTGAGTCGAGCCTCTGAGTGAAGTCTCGTAGTCAAGTCTCTGAGTCGAGTCTCCAAGTCAAGGCTCTGATTCGAGTCTCTGAGTCAAGTCTCCAAGTCAAGGCTCTGAGTTGAGTCTCCAAGTCAAGTCTCTGAGCCAAGGCTCTGAGTCAAGTCTCCGTGTCAAGTCTCCGAGTCAAGTCTCCGTGTCAAGTCTCCGATTCAAGTCTCCGAGTCAAGTCTTCCAAGTCAAATCTCCGAGTCAAGGCTCTGAGTCAAGTCTCCAAGTCAAGGCTCTGAGTTAAGTCTCTGAATCGAGTCTCTGAGTCGAGTCTCCAAGTCGAGTCTCCAAGTCAAGTCTCTGAGTCGAGTCTCTGAGTCAAGTCTCCGAGTCGAGCCTCTGAGTAACGTCTCCAAGTCAAGTCTCTGAGTCGAGTCACTGAGTCAAGTCTCCAAGTCAAGGCTCTGAGTCGAGTCTCTGAGTCGAGTCTCCCAGTCAAGACTTCGAGTCAAGTCTGCAAGTCAAGTCTCCGAGTCGAGTCTCTGAGTCAAGGCTCTGAGTCGAGTCTCTGAGTCAAGTCTCCGAGTCGAGTCTCTGAGTCAAGTCTCCAAGTCAAGGCACTGAGTTGAGTCTCCAAGTCAAGTCTCTGAGCCAAGGCTCTGAGTCAAGTCTCCGAGTCGAGTCTCTGAGTCGCGTCTCCAAGTCGAGTCTCCAAGTCAAGTCTCCGAGTCGAGTCTCTGAGTCAAGGCTCTGAGTCGAGTCTCTGAGTCAAGTCTCCGAGTCGAGTCTCTGAGTCAAGTCTCCAAGTCAAGGCACTGAGTTGAGTCTCCAAGTCAAGTCTCTGAGCCAAGGCTCTGAGTCAAGTCTCTGAGTCGAGTCTCCGTGTCGAGTCTCCGATTCAAGTCTCCAAGTCAAGTCTCCGAGTTGAGTCTCCAAGTCCAAACTCCGAGTCAAGGCTCTGAGTCAAGTCTCCAAGTCAAGACTCCCAGTCAAGTCTCCGTGTCAAGTCTCCGAATCAAGCCTCCAAGTCTAGGCTCTGAGTCAAGTCTCTGAGTCAAGTCTCCGATTCGAGTAGCTGAGTCAAGGCTCTGAGTCGAGTCTCTGAGTCGAGTCTCCCAGTCAATACTTCGAGTCAAGTCTGCAAGTCAAGTCTCCGAGTCGAGTCTCTGAGTCAAGGCTCTGAGTCGAGTCTCTGAGTCAAGTCTCCGAGTCGAGTCTCTGAGTCAAGTCTCCAAGTCAAGGCACTGAGTTGAGTCTCCAAGTCAAGTCTCTGAGCCAAGGCTCTGAGTCAAGTCTCCGAGTCGAGTCTCTGAGTCGCGTCTCCAAGTCGAGTCTCCAAGTCAAGTCTCCGAGTCGAGTCTCTGAGTCAAGTCTCCAAGTCAAGGCACTGAGTTGAGTCTCCAAGTCAAGTCTCTGAGCCAAGGCTCTGAGTCAAGTCTCTGAGTCGAATCTCCGTGTCGAGTCTCCGATTCAAGTCTCCGAGTCAAGTCTTCCAAGTCAAGTCTCCGAGTCAAGGCTCTGAGTCGAGTCTCCGAGTCAAGTCTCTGTGTCGAGTCTCTGAGTCAAGTCTCCAAGTCAAGTCGCCGATTCGAGTCTCTGAATCAAGGATCTGAGTCGAGTCTCCAAGTCCAGTCTCTGAGTCGAGTCTCTGAGTCAAGGCTCTGAGTCGAGTCTCTGAGTCAAGGCTCTGAGTCGAGTCTTTCAGTGAAGTCTCAGAGTCAAGTCTCCAAGTCAAGTCTCCGAGTCGAGTCTCCAAGTCCAAACTCCGAGTCAAGGCTCTGAGTCAAGTCTCCAAGTCAAGACTCCCAGTCAAGTCTCCGTGTCAAGTCTCCGAGTCAAGTCTCCGAGTCACGTCTCCAAGTCCAGGCTCTGAGTCGACTCTCTGAGTCGAGTCTCCGAGTCAAGTCTCTGAGTCGAGCCTCTGAGTGAAGTCTCGTAGTCAAGTCTCTGATTCGAGTCTCCAAGTCAAGGCTCTGAGTTGAGTCTCCAAGTCAAGTCTCTGAGCCAAGGCTCTGAGTCAAGTCTCCGTGTCAAGTCTCCGAGTCAAGTCTCTGAGTCAAGGCTCTGAGTCGAGTCTCTGAGTCAAGTCTCCGAGTCGAGTCTCTGAGTCAAGTCTCCAAGTCAAGGCACTGAGTTGAGTCTCCAAGTCAAGTCACTGAGCCAAGGCTCTGAGTCAAGTCTCCGAGTCGAGTCTCCTTGTCGAGTCTCCGATTCAAGTCTCCGAGTCAAGTCTTCCAAGTCAAGTCTCCGAGTCAAGGCTCTGAGTCGAGTCTCCGAGTCAAGTCTCTGTGTCGAGTCTCTGAGTCAAGTCTCCAAGTCAAGTCGCCGATTCGAGTCTCTGAATCAAGGATCTGAGTCGAGTCTCCAAGTCCAGTCTCTGAGTCGAGTCTCTGAGTCAAGGCTCTGAGTCGAGTCTTTCAGTGAAGTCTCAGAGTCAAGTCTCCAAGTCAAGTCTCCGAGTCGAGTCTCCAAGTCCAAACTCCGAGTCAAGGCTCTGAGTCAAGTCTCCAAGTCAAGACTCCCAGTCAAGTCTCCGTGTCAAGTCTCCGAGTCAAGTCTCCAAGTCTAGGCTCTGAGTCAAGTCTCTGAGTCAAGTCTCCGATTTGAGTCGCTGAGTCAAGGCTCTGAGTCGAGTCTCTGAGTCGAGTCTCCCAGTCAAGACTTCGAGTCAAGTCTGCAAGTCAAGTCTCCGAGTCGAGTCTCTGAGTCAAGGCTCTGAGTCGAGTCTCTGAGTCAAGTCTCCGAGTCGAGTCTCTGAGTCAAGTCTCCAAGTCAAGGCACTGAGTTGAGTCTCCAAGTCAAGTCTCTGAGCCAAGGCTCTGAGTCAAGTCTCCGAGTCGAGTCTCTGAGTCGCGTCTCCAAGTCGAGTCTCCAAGTCAAGTCTCCGAGTCAAGTCTCTGAGTCAAGTCTCCAAGTCAAGGCACTGAGTTGAGTCTCCAAGTCAAGTCTCTGAGCCAAGGCTCTGAGTCAAGTCTCTGAGTCGAGTCTCCGTGTCGAGTCTCCGATTCAAGTCTCCGAGTCAAGTCTTCCAAGTCAAGTCTCCGAGTCAAGGCTCTGAGTCGAGTCTCCGAGTCAAGTCTCTGTGTCGAGTCTCTGAGTCAAGTCTCCAAGTCCAGTCTCTGAGTCGAGTCTCTGTCAAGGCTCTGAGTCGAGTCTCTGAGTCAAGGCTCTGAGTCGAGTCTTTCAGTGTAGTCTCAGAGTCAAGTCTCCAAGTCAAGTCTCCGAGTTGAGTCTCCAAGTCCAAACTCCGAGTCAAGGCTCTGAGTCAAGTCTCCAAGTCAAGACTCCCAGTCAAGTCTCCGTGTCAAGTCTCCGAATCAAGTCTCCAAGTCTAGGCTCTGAGTCAAGTCTCTGAGTCAAGTCTCCGATTCGAGTCGCTGAGTCAAGGCTCTGAGTCGAGTCTCTGAGTCGAGTCTCCCAGTCAATACTTCGAGTCAAGTCTCCAAGTCAAGTCTCTGAGCCAAGGCTCTGAGTCAAGTCTCCGAGTCGAGTCTCTGAGTCGCGTCTCCAAGTCGAGTCTCCAAGTCAAGTCTCCGAGTCGAGTCTCTGAGTCAAGTCTCCAAGTCAAGGCACTGAGTTGAGTCTCCAAGTCAAGTCTCTGAGCCAAGGCTCTGAGTCAAGTCTCTGAGTCGAATCTCCGTGTCGAGTCTCCGATTCAAGTCTCCGAGTCAAGTCTTCCAAGTCAAGTCTCCGAGTCAAGGCTCTGAGTCGAGTCTCCGAGTCAAGTCTCTGTGTCGAGTCTCTGAGTCAAGTCTCCAAGTCAAGTCGCCGATTCGAGTCTCTGAATCAAGGATCTGAGTCGAGTCTCCAAGTCCAGTCTCTGAGTCGAGTCTCTGAGTCAAGGCTCTGAGTCGAGTCTCTGAGTCAAGGCTCTGAGTCGAGTCTTTCAGTGAAGTCTCAGAGTCAAGTCTCCAAGTCAAGTCTCCGAGTCGAGTCTCCAAGTCCAAACTCCGAGTCAAGGCTCTGAGTCAAGTCTCCAAGTCAAGACTCCCAGTCAAGTCTCCGTGTCAAGTCTCCGAGTCAAGTCTCCGAGTCACGTCTCCAAGTCCAGGCTCTGAGTCGACTCTCTGAGTCGAGTCTCCGAGTCAAGTCTCTGAGTCGAGCCTCTGAGTGAAGTCTCGTAGTCAAGTCTCTGAGTCGAGTCTCCAAGTCAAGGCTCTGATTCGAGTCTCTGAGTCAAGTCTCCAAGTCAAGGCTCTGAGTTGAGTCTCCAAGTCAAGTCTCTGAGCCAAGGCTCTGAGTCAAGTCTCCGTGTCAAGTCTCCGAGTCAAGTCTCCGTGTCAAGTCTCCGATTCAAGTCTCCGAGTCAAGTCTTCCAAGTCAAATCTCCGAGTCAAGTCTCTGAGTCGAGTCTCCAAGTCAAGGCTCTGAGTTAAGTCTCTGAATCGAGTCTCTGAGTCGAGTCTCCAAGTCGAGTCTCCAAGTCAAGTCTCTGAGTCGAGTCTCTGAGTCAAGTCTCCGAGTCGAGTCTCTGAGTCACGTCTCCAAGTCAAGTCTCTGAGTCGAGTCACTGAGTCAAGTCTCCAAGTCAAGGCTCTGAGTCGAGTCTCTGAGTCGAGTCTCCCAGTCAAGACTTCGAGTCAAGTCTGCAAGTCAAGTCTCCGAGTCGAGTCTCTGAGTCAAGGCTCTGAGTCGAGTCTCTGAGTCAAGTATCCGAGTCGAGTCTCTGAGTCAAGTCTCCAAGTCAAGGCACTGAGTTGAGTCTCCAAGTCAAGTCTCTGAGCCAAGGCTCTGAGTCAAGTCTCCGAGTCGAGTCTCTGAGTCGCGTCTCCAAGTCGAGTCTCCAAGTCAAGTCTCCGAGTCGAGTCTCTGAGTCAAGGCTCTGAGTCGAGTCTCTGAGTCAAGTCTCCGAGTCGAGTCTCTGAGTCAAGTCTCCAAGTCAAGGCACTGAGTTGAGTCTCCAAGTCAAGTCTCTGAGCCAAGGCTCTGAGTCAAGTCTCTGAGTCGAGTCTCCGTGTCGAGTCTCCGATTCAAGTCTCCAAGTCAAGTCTCCGAGTTGAGTCTCCAAGTCCAAACTCCGAGTCAAGGCTCTGAGTCAAGTCTCCAAGTCAAGACTCCCAGTCAAGTCTCCGTGTCAAGTCTCCGAATCAAGTCTCCAAGTCTAGGCTCTGAGTCAAGTCTCTGAGTCAAGTCTCCGATTCGAGTAGCTGAGTCAAGGCTCTGAGTCGAGTCTCTGAGTCGAGTCTCCCAGTCAATACTTCGAGTCAAGTCTGCAAGTCAAGTCTCCGAGTCGAGTCTCTGAGTCAAGTCGCCGAGTCGAGTCTCTGAGTCAAGTCTCCAAGTCAAGGCACTGAGTTGAGTCTCCAAGTCAAGTCTCTGAGCCAAGGCTCTGAGTCAAGTCTCCGAGTCGAGTCTCTGAGTCGCGTCTCCAAGTCGAGTCTCCAAGTCAAGTCTCCGAGTCGAGTCTCTGAGTCAAGTCTCCAAGTCAAGGCACTGAGTTGAGTCTCCAAGTCAAGTCTCTGAGCCAAGGCTCTGAGTCAAGTCTCTGAGTCGAATCTCCGTGTCGAGTCTCCGATTCAAGTCTCCGAGTCAAGTCTTCCAAGTCAAGTCTCCGAGTCAAGGCTCTGAGTCGAGTCTCCGAGTCAAGTCTCTGTGTCGAGTCTCTGAGTCAAGTCTCCAAGTCAAGTCGCCGATTCGAGTCTCTGAATCAAGGATCTGAGTCGAGTCTCCAAGTCCAGTCTCTGAGTCGAGTCTCTGAGTCAAGGCTCTGAGTCGAGTCTCTGAGTCAAGGCTCTGAGTCGAGTCTTTCAGTGAAGTCTCAGAGTCAAGTCTCCAAGTCAAGTCTCCGAGTCGAGTCTCCAAGTCCAAACTCCGAGTCAAGGCTCTGAGTCAAGTCTCCAAGTCAAGACTCCCAGTCAAGTCTCCGTGTCAAGTCTCCGAGTCAAGTCTCCGAGTCACGTCTCCAAGTCCAGGCTCTGAGTCGACTCTCTGAGTCGAGTCTCCGAGTCAAGTCTCTGAGTCGAGCCTCTGAGTGAAGTCTCGTAGTCAAGTCTCTGATTCGAGTCTCCAAGTCAAGGCTCTGAGTTGAGTCTCCAAGTCAAGTCTCTGAGCCAAGGCTCTGAGTCAAGTCTCCGTGTCAAGTCTCCGAGTCAAGTCTCCGTGTCAAGTCTCCGATTCAAGTCTCCGAGTCAAGTCTTCCAAGTCAAATCTCCGAGTCAAGGCTCTGAGTCAAGTCTCCAAGTCAAGGCTCTGAGTTAAGTCTCTGAATCGAGTCTCTGAGTCGAGTCTCCAAGTCGAGTCTCCAAGTCAAGTCTCCAAGTCGAGTCTCTGAGTCGAGTCTCTGAGTCAAGTCTCTGAGTCGAGTCTCTGAGTCACGTCTCCAAGTCAAGTCTCTGAGTCGAGTCTCTGAGTCAAGTCTCCAAGTCAAGGCTCTGAGTTGAGTCTCTGAGTCAAGCCTCCGTGTCGAGTCTCTGATTCAAGTCTCCGAGTCAAGTCTTCCAAGTCAAGTCTCCGAGTCAAGGCTCTGAGTCGAGTCTCCGAGTCAAGTCTCTGTGTCGAGTCTCTGAGTCAAGTCTCCAAGTCAAGGCTCTAAGTTAAGTCTCCGAGTCAAGTCTCCAAGTCGAGTCTCTGAGTCAAGTCTCTGAATCGAGTCTCTGTCCAGTCTCCGAGTCGAGTCTCCAAGTCAAGGCTCTGAGTCAAGTCTACAAGTCAAGACTCCGAGTCGAGTCTCCGAGTCAAGTCTCTGAGTCGAGTCTCCAAGTCAAGTCTCTGAGTCGAGTCTCTGAGTCAAGGCTCTGAGTCGAGTCTCCAAGTCGAGTCTCCAAGTCTAGGCTCTGAGTCAAGTCTCTGAGTCAAGTCTCCGATTCGAGTCGCTGAGTCAAGGCTCTGAGTCGAGTGTCTGAGTCGAGTCTCCCAGTCAAGACGTCGAGTCAAGTCTGCAAGTCAAGTCTCCGAGTCGAGTCTCTGAGTCAAGGCTCTGAGTCGAGTCTCTGAGTCAAGTCTCCGAGTCGAGTCTCTGAGTCAAGTCTCCAAGTCAAGGCATTGAGTTGAGTCTCCAAGTCAAGTCTCTGAGCCAAGGCTCTGAGTCAAGTCTCCGAGTCGAGTCTCCTTGTCGAGTCTCCGATTCAAGTCTCCGAGTCAAGTCTTCCAAG
Organism: Hypanus sabinus; assembly: GCF_030144855.1. Classification (NCBI taxonomy): domain Eukaryota; kingdom Metazoa; phylum Chordata; class Chondrichthyes; order Myliobatiformes; family Dasyatidae; genus Hypanus; species Hypanus sabinus. The sequence goes on from NC_082720.1 coordinate 23,894,002, forward strand.
TCAAGTCTCCGAGTCAAGGCTCTGAGTCGAGTCTCCGAGTCAAGTCTCTGTGTCGAGTCTCTGAGTCAAGTCTCCAAGTCAAGTCGCCGATTCGAGTCTCTGAATCAAGGATCTGAGTCGAGTCTCCAAGTCCAGTCTCTGAGTCGAGTCTCTGAGTCAAGGCTCTGAGTCGAGTCTTTCAGTGAAGTCTCAGAGTCAAGTCTCCAAGTCAAGTCTCCGAGTCGAGTCTCCAAGTCCAAACTCCGAGTCAAGGCTCTGAGTCAAGTCTCCAAGTCAAGACTCCCAGTCAAGTCTCCGTGTCAAGTCTCCGAGTCAAGTCTCCAAGTCTAGGCTCTGAGTCAAGTCTCTGAGTCAAGTCTCCGATTTGAGTCGCTGAGTCAAGGCTCTGAGTCGAGTCTCTGAGTCGAGTCTCCCAGTCAAGACTTCGAGTCAAGTCTGCAAGTCAAGTCTCCGAGTCGAGTCTCTGAGTCAAGGCTCTGAGTCGAGTCTCTGAGTCAAGTCTCCGAGTCGAGTCTCTGAGTCAAGTCTCTAAGTCAAGGCACTGAGTTGAGTCTCCAAGTCAAGTCTCTGAGCCAAGGCTCTGAGTCAAGTCTCCGAGTCGAGTCTCTGAGTCGCGTCTCCAAGTCGAGTCTCCAAGTCAAGTCTCCGAGTCGAGTCTCTGAGTCAAGTCTCCAAGTCAAGGCACTGAGTTGAGTCTCCAAGTCAAGTCTCTGAGCCAAGGCTCTGAGTCAAGTCTCTGAGTCGAGTCTCCGTGTCGAGTCTCCGATTCAAGTCTCCGAGTCAAGTCTTCCAAGTCAAGTCTCCGAGTCAAGGCTCTGAGTAGAGTCTCCGAGTCAAGTCTCTGTGTCGAGTCTCTGAGTCAAGTCTCCAAGTCCAGTCTCTGAGTCGAGTCTCTGAGTCAAGGCTCTGAGTCGAGTCTCTGAGTCAAGGCTCTGAGTCGAGTCTTTCAGTGAAGTCTCAGAGTCAAGTCTCCAAGTCAAGTCTCCGAGTTGAGTCTCCAAGTCCAAACTCCGAGTCAAGGCTCTGAGTCAAGTCTCCAAGTCAAGACTCCCAGTCAAGTCTCCGTGTCAAGTCTCCGAATCAAGTCTCCAAGTCTAGGCTCTGAGTCAAGTCTCTGAGTCAAGTCTCCGATTCGAGTCGCTGAGTCAAGGCTCTGAGTCGAGTCTCTGAGTCGAGTCTCCCAGTCAATACTTCGAGTCAAGTCTCCAAGTCAAGTCTCTGAGCCAAGGCTCTGAGTCAAGTCTCCGAGTCGAGTCTCTGAGTCGCGTCTCCAAGTCGAGTCTCCAAGTCAAGTCTCCGAGTCGAGTCTCTGAGTCAAGTCTCCAAGTCAAGGCACTGAGTTGAGTCTCCAAGTCAAGTCTCTGAGCCAAGGCTCTGAGTCAAGTCTCTGAGTCGAATCTCCGTGTCGAGTCTCCGATTCAAGTCTCCGAGTCAAGTCTTCCAAGTCAAGTCTCCGAGTCAAGGCTCTGAGTCGAGTCTCCGAGTCAAGTCTCTGTGTCGAGTCTCTGAGTCAAGTCTCCAAGTCAAGTCGCCGATTCGAGTCTCTGAATCAAGGATCTGAGTCGAGTCTCCAAGTCCAGTCTCTGAGTCGAGTCTCTGAGTCAAGGCTCTGAGTCGAGTCTCTGAGTCAAGGCTCTGAGTCGAGTCTTTCAGTGAAGTCTCAGAGTCAAGTCTCCAAGTCAAGTCTCCGAGTCGAGTCTCCAAGTCCAAACTCCGAGTCAAGGCTCTGAGTCAAGTCTCCAAGTCAAGACTCCCAGTCAAGTCTCCGTGTCAAGTCTCCGAGTCAAGTCTCCGAGTCACGTCTCCAAGTCCAGGCTCTGAGTCGACTCTCTGAGTCGAGTCTCCGAGTCAAGTCTCTGAGTCGAGCCTCTGAGTGAAGTCTCGTAGTCAAGTCTCTGAGTCGAGTCTCCAAGTCAAGGCTCTGATTCGAGTCTCTGAGTCAAGTCTCCAAGTCAAGGCTCTGAGTTGAGTCTCCAAGTCAAGTCTCTGAGCCAAGGCTCTGAGTCAAGTCTCCGTGTCAAGTCTCCGAGTCAAGTCTCCGTGTCAAGTCTCCGATTCAAGTCTCCGAGTCAAGTCTTCCAAGTCAAATCTCCGAGTCAAGGCTCTGAGTCAAGTCTCCAAGTCAAGGCTCTGAGTTAAGTCTCTGAATCGAGTCTCTGAGTCGAGTCTCCAAGTCGAGTCTCCAAGTCAAGTCTCTGAGTCGAGTCTCTGAGTCAAGTCTCCGAGTCGAGTCTCTGAGTCACGTCTCCAAGTCAAGTCTCTGAGTCGAGTCACTGAGTCAAGTCTCCAAGTCAAGGCTCTGAGTTGAGTCTCCAAGTCAAGACTCTGAGCCAAGGCTCTGAGTCAAGTCTCCGAGTCGAGTCTCCGTGTCGAGTCTCCGATTCAAGTCTCCGAGTCAAGTCTTCCAAGTCAAGTCTCCGAGTCAAGGCTCTGAGACGAGTCTCCGAGTCAAGTCTCTGTGTCGAGTCTCTGAGTCAAGTCTCCAAGTCAAGGCTCTAAGTTAAGTCTCCGAGTCAAGTCTCCAAGTCGAGTCTCCGAGTCAAGTCTCTGAATCGAGTCTCTGAGTCAAGTCTCCGAATCAAGTCTCTGAGTAGAGTCTCCAAGTCGAGTCTCCAAGTCAAGTCTCTGAGTCGAGTCTCTGTCCAGTCTCCGAGTCGAGTCTCCAAGTCAAGGCTCTGAGTCAAGTCTACAAGTCAAGACTCCGAGTCGAGTCTCCGAGTCAAGTCTCTGAGTCGAGTCTCCAAGTCAAGTCTCTGAGTCGAGTCTCTGAGTCAAGGCTCTGAGTCGAGTCTCCAAGTCGAGTCTCCAAGTCTAGGCTCTGAGTCAAGTCTCTGAGTCAAGTCTCCGATTCGAGTCGCTGAGTCAAGGCTCTGAGTCCAGTCTCTGAGTCGAGTCTCCCAGTCAAGACTTCGAGTCAAGTCTGCAAGTCAAGTCTCCGAGTCGAGTCTCTGAGTCAAGGCTCTGGGTCGAGTCTCTGAGTCATGGCTCTGAGCCAAGGCTCTGAGTCAAGTCTCCGAGTCGAGTCTCCGTGTCGAGTCTCCGATTCAAGTCTCCGAGTTAAGTCTTCCAAGTCAATTCTCCGAGTCAAGGCTCTGATTCGAGTCTCCGAGTCAACTCTCTGTTTTGAGTCAATTCTCCGAGTCAAGTCGCCACGTCAATGCTCTTAGTCAAGTCTCCGAGTCGACTCTCCAAGTCAAGGCTCTGAGTCAAGTCTACAAGTCAAGACTCCGAGTCGAGTCTCCGAGTCAAGTCTCTGAGTCGAGTCTCCAAGTCAAGTCTCTGAGTCGAGTCTATGAGTCAAGGCTATGAGTCGAGTCTCCAAGTCGAGTCTCCAAGTCTAGGCTCTGAGTCAAGTCTCTGAGTCAAGTCTCCGATTCGAGTCGCTGAGTCATGGCTCTGAGTCGAGTCTCTGAGTCGAGTCTCCGAGTCAACTCTCTGTTTTGAGTCAATTCTCCCAGTCAAGTCGCCACGTCAATGCTCTTAGTCAAGTCTCCGAGTCAAGTCTCCAAGTCAAGGCTCTGAGTCAAGTCTCTGTGTCGAGTCTCTGAGTCGAGTCTCTGAGTCAAGTCTCCGACTCGAGTCTCTGAGTCAAATCTCCGAGTCGAGTCTCCGAGTCAAGTCTCTGAGTCGAGTCACTGAGTCAAGGCTCTGAGTCAAGTCTCCGAGTCAAGGCTCAGATTTGAGTCTCCAAGCCAAGTCTCTGAGCCAAGGCTCTGAGTCAAGTCTCCGAGTCGAGTCTCCGTGTCGAGTCTCCGATTCAAGTCTCCGAGTTAAGTCTTCCAAGTCAAGTCTCCGAGTCAAGGCTCTGAGTCGAGTCTCCGAGTCAACTCTCTGTGTTAAGTCAATTTTCCGAGTCAAGTCGCCACGTTAATGCTCTGAGTCAAGTCTCCAAGTCAAGGCTCTGAGTCAAGTCTCTGAGTCGTGTCTCTGAGTCAAGTCTCCGAGTCAAGTCGCCGAGTCGATTCTCTGAGTCAAGTCTCTGAGTCGAGTCTCTGAGTCAAATCTCCAAGTCGACTCTCCAAGTCAAGTTTCTGAGTCGAGTCTCCGAGTCTTCAGTCTTCAGTCAGAGCTGCAGCGGCTGCTCAGGGAGGGGATCATTGAGCCAAGCACAAGTCCTTGGAGGGCCCAGGTGGTTGTTGTTCGGACTGGGCAGAAAGATAGGATGTTGGTGGACTATAGTCTAACCATCATCGAACCGAGTAAAGTCTTCAAGTCAAGGCTCTGAGTCAAGTCTCCGAGTCAAGTATCTGAGTCAAGTCTCTGAGTCAAGTCTCCGAGTCAAGTCTCCGAGTCGAGTCTCCGAATCAAGGCTCTGAGTCAAGTCTCTGAGTCAAGGCTCTGAGTCGAGTCTCTCAGTAGTCTCCGAGTAAAGTCTCCAAGTCAAGTCTCTGAGTCGAGTCTCTGAGTCAAGTCTCAGAGTCGAGTCTTCAAGTCAAGACTCCGAGTCAAGGCTCTGAGTCAAGTCTCCAAGTCAAGTCTCCGAGTCAAGTCTCCGAGTCACGTCTCTGAGTCGAGTCTCTGAGTCATGTCTCCGAGTGAAGTCTCCGAGTCAAGTCTCTGAGTCAAGTCTCCAAGTCAAGGCTCTGAGTCGAGTCTCTGAGTCAAGTCTCCAAGTCAAGTCTCTGAGTCAAGTCTCCGAGTCAAGTGTCCGAGTCGAGTCTCCGAATCAAGTCTCTGAGTCGAGTCTCTGAGTCATGTCTCCGAGTGAAGTCTCCGAGTCAAGTCTCTGAGTCAAGTCTCCAAGTCAAGTCTCCAAGTCAAGGCTCTGAGTCGAGTCTCTGAGTCAAGTCTCCAAATCAAGTCTCTGAGTCGAGTCTCCGAGTCAAGGCTCTGAGTCAAGTCTCTGAGTCGAGTCGCTGAGTCAAGGCTCTGAGTCGAGTCTCTGAGTCGAGTCTCTGAGTCGAGTCTCCAAGTCAAGTCTCTGAGTCGAGTCTCTGAGTCAAGGCTCTGAGTCGAGCCTCCAAGTCTAGTCTCCAAGTCTAGGCTCTGAGTCGAGTCTGTGAGTCGCGTCTCCGAGTCAAGGCTCTGAGTCAAGTCTCCAAGTCAAGTCTCCGATTCGAGTCGCTGAGTCAAGGCTCTGAGTCGAGTCTCTGAGTCCAGTCTACGAGTCAAGCCTTCGAGTCAAGTCTGCAAGTCACGTCTCCGAGTCGAGTCTCTGAATCAAGGCTCTGAGTCGAGTCTCCAAGTCAAGTCTCTGAGTCGAGTCTCTGAGTCAAGGCTGAGTCGAGTCTCTCAGTCGTCTCCGAGTAAAGTCTCCAAGTCAAGTCTCTGAGTCGAGTCTCTGTGTCAAGTCTCAGAGTCGAGTCTTCAAGTCAAGACTCCGAGTCAAGGCTCTGAGTCAAGTCTCCAAGTCAAGTCTCCGAGTCAAGTCTCCGAGTCACGTCTCCGAGTCAAGGCTCAGAGTTGAGTCTCCAAGCCAAGTCTCTGAGCCAAGGCTCTGAGTCAAGTCCCCGAGTCGAGTCTCCGTGTCGAGTCTCCGATTCAAGTCTCCGAGTTAAGTCTTCCAAGTCAAGTCTCCGAGTCAAGGCTCTGAGTTGAGTCTCCGAGTCAACTCTCTGTGTTGAGTCAATTTTCCGAGTCAAGTCGCCACTTCAATGCTCTGAGTCAAGTCTCTGAGTCAAGTCTCCAAGTCAAGGCTCTGAGTCAAGTCTCTGTGTCGTGTCTCTGAGTCAAGTCTCCGAGTCAAGTCGCCGAGTCGAGTCTCTGAGTCAAGGCTCTGAGTCAAGTCTCTGAGTCCAGTCTACGAGTCAAGCCTTTGAGTCAAGTCTGCAAGTCACGTCTACGAGTCGAGTCTCTGAATCAAGGCTCTGAGTCGAGTCTCCAAGTCAAGTCTCTGAGTCGAGTCTCTGAGTCAAGGCTCCGAGTCAAGGCTCAGAGTTGAGTCTCCAAGTCAAGTCTCTGAGCCAAGGCTCTGAGTCAAGTCTCCGAGTCGAGTCTCCGTGTCGAGTCTCCGATTCAAGTCTCCGAGTTAAGCCTTCCAAGTCAAGTCTCCGAGTCAAGGCTCTGAGTCGAGTCTCCGAGTCAACTCTCTGTGTTGAGTCAATTTTCCGAGTCAAGTCGCCACGTCAATGCTCTGAGTCAAGTCTCCAAGTCAAGGCTCTGAGTCAAGTCTCTGTGTCGTGTCTCTGAGTCAAGTCGCCGAGTCGAGTCTCTGAGTCAAGTCTCCGAGTCGAGTCTCTGAGTCAAATCTCCAAGTCGAGTCTCCAAGTCAAGTTTCTGAGTCGAGTCTCCGAGTCTTCAGTCTTCATTCAGAGGTGCAGCGGCTGCTCAGGGAGGGGATCATTGAGCCAAGCACAAGTCCTTGGAGGGCCCAGGTGGTTGTTGTTCGGACTGGGCAGAAAGATAGGATGTTGGTGGACTATAGTCTAACCATCATCGAACCGAGTCAAGTCTTCAAGTCAAGGCTCTGAGTCAAGTCTCCGAGTCAAGTATCTGAGTCAAGTCTCTGAGTCAAGTCTCTGAGTCAAGTGTCCGAGTCGAGTCTCCGAGTCGAGTCTCCGAGTCAAGGCTCTGAGTCAAGTCTCTGAGTCAAGGCTTTGAGTCGAGTCTCTCAGTCGTCTCCGAGTAAAGTCTCCAAGTCAAGTCTCTGAGTCGAGTCTCTGAGTCAAGTCTCAGAGTCGAGTCTTCAAGTCAAGACTCCGAGTCAAGGCTCTGAGTCAAGTCTCCAAGTCAAGTCTCCGAGTCAAGTCTCCGAGTCACCTCTCTGAGTCGAGTCTCTGAGTCAAGTCTCTGAGTCGAGTCTCTGAGTCAAATCTCCAAGTCGACTCTCCAAGTCAAGTTTCTGAGTCGAGTCTCCGAGTCTTCAGTCTTCAGTCAGAGCTGCAGCGGCTGCTCAGGGAGGGGATCATTGAGCCAAGCACAAGTCCTTGGAGGGTCCAGGTGGTTGTTGTTCGGACTGGGCAGAAAGATAGGATGTTGGTGGACTATAGTCTAACCATCATCGAACCGAGTCAAGTCTTCAAGTCAAGGCTCTGAGTCAAGTCTCCGAGTCAGGTATCTGAGTCAAGTCTCTGAGTCAAGTCTCCGAGTCAAGTCTCCGAGTCGAGTCTCCGAATCAAGGCTCTGAGTCAAGTCTCTGAGTCAAGGCTCTGAGTCGAGTCTCTCAGTAGTCTCCGAGTAAAGTCTCCAAGTCAAGTCTCTGAGTCGAGTCTCTGAGTCAAGTCTCAGAGTCGAGACTTCAAGTCAAGACTCCGAGTCAAGGCTCTGAGTCAAGTCTCCAAGTCAAGTCTCCGAGTCAAGTCTCCGAGTCACGTCTCTGAGTCGAGTGTCTGAGTCATGTCTCCGAGTGAAGTCTCCGAGTCAAGTCTCTGAGTCAAGTCTCCAAGTCAAGGTTTTGAGTCGAGTCTCTGAGTCAAGTCTCCAAATCAAGTCTCTGAGTCGAGTCTCCGAGTCAAGGCTCTGAGTCAAGTCTCTGAGTCGAGTCTCTGAGTCGAGTCTCTGAGTCGAGTCTCCAAGTCAAGTCTCTGAGTCGAGTCTCTGAGTCAAGGCTCTGAGTCGAGCCTCCAAGTCGAGTCTCCAAGTCTAGGCTCTGAGTCGAGTCTGTGAGTCGCGTCTCCGAGTCAAGGCTCTGAGTCAAGTCTCCAAGTCAAGTCTCCGATTCGAGTCGCTGAGTCAAGGCTCTGAGTCGAGTCTCTGAGTCCAGTCTACGAGTCAAGTCTTCGAGTCAAGTCTGCAAGTCACGTCTCCGAGTCGAGTCTCTGAATCAAGTCTCAGAGTCGAGTCTCTGAGTCAAGTCTCAGAGTCGAGTCTTCAAGTCAAGACTCCGAGTCAAGGCTCTGAGTCAAGTCTTCAAGTCAAAACTCCGAGTCAAGTCTCCGAGTCACGTCTCTGAGTCGAGTCTCTGAGTCATGTCTCCGAGTGAAGTCTCCGAGTCAAGTCTCTGTGTCGTGTCTCTGAGTCAAGTCTCCGAGTCAAGTCGCCGAGTCGAGTCTCTGAGTCAAGGCTCTGAGTCAAGTCTCTGAGTCCAGTCTACGAGTCAAGCCTTTGAGTCAAGTCTGCAAGTCACGTCTACGAGTCGAGTCTCTGAATCAAGGCTCTGAGTCGAGTCTCCAAGTCAAGTCTCTGAGTCGAGTCTCTGAGTCAAGGCTCTGAGTCGAGTCTCTGAGTCAAGGCTCTGAGTCAAGTCTCCAAGTCAAGTCTCCGAGTCAAGTCTCCGAGTCACGTCTCCGAGTCAAGGCTCAGAGTTGAGTCTCCAAGTCAAGTCTCTGAGCCAAGGCTCTGAGTCAAGTCTCCGAGTCGAGTCTCCGTGTCGAGTCTCCGATTCAAGTCTCCGAGTTAAGTCTTCCAAGTCAAGTCTCCAAGTCAAGGCTCTGAGTCGAGTCTCCGAGTCAACTCTCTGTGTTGAGTCAATTTTCCGAGTCAAGTCGCCACGTCAATGCTCTGAGTCAAGTCTCCAAGTCAAGGCTCTGAGTCAAGTCTCTGTGTCGTGTCTCTGAGTCAAGTCGCCGAGTCGAGTCTCTGAGTCAAGTCTCCGAGTCGAGTCTCTGAGTCAAATCTCCAAGTCGAGTCTCCAAGTCAAGTTTCTGAGTCGAGTCTCCGAGTCTTCAGTCTTCAATCAGAGGTGCAGCGGCTGCTCAGGGAGGGGATCATTGAGCCAAGCACAAGTCCTTGGAGGGCCCAGGTGGTTGTTGTTCGGACTGGGCAGAAAGATAGGATGTTGGTGGACTATAGTCTAACCATCATCGAACCGAGTCAAGTCTTCAAGTCAAGGCTCTGAGTCAAGTCTCCGAGTCAAGTATCTGAGTCAAGTCTCTGAGTCAAGTCTCTGAGTCAAGTGTCCGAGTCGAGTCTCCGAGTCGAGTCTCCGAGTCAAGGCTCTGAGTCAAGTCTCTGAGTCAAGGCTTTGAGTCGAGTCTCTCAGTCGTCTCCGAGTAAAGTCTCCAAGTCAAGTCTCTGAGTCGAGTCTCTGAGTCAAGTCTCAGAGTCGAGTCTTCAAGTCAAGACTCCGAGTCAAGGCTCTGAGTCAAGTCTCCAAGTCAAGTCTCCGAGTCAAGTCTCCGAGTCACCTCTCTGAGTCGAGTCTCTGAGTCAAGTCTCTGAGTCGAGTCTCTGAGTCAAATCTCCAAGTCGACTCTCCAAGTCAAGTTTCTGAGTCGAGTCTCCGAGTCTTCAGTCTTCAGTCAGAGCTGCAGCGGCTGCTCAGGGAGGGGATCATTGAGCCAAGCACAAGTCCTTGGAGGGCCCAGGTGGTTGTTGTTCGGACTGGGCAGAAAGAGAGGATGTTGGTGGACTATAGTCTAACCATCATCGAACCGAGTCAAGTCTTCAAGTCAAGGCTCTGAGTCAAGTCTCCGAGTCAAGTATCTGAGTCAAGTCTCTGAGTCAAGTCTCCAAGTCAAGTCTCCGAGTCGAGTCTCCGAATCAAGGCTCTGAGTCAAGTCTCTGAGTCAAGGCTCTGAGTCGAGTCTCTCAGTAGTCTCCGAGTAAAGTCTCCAAGTCAAGTCTCTGAGTCGAGTCTCTGAGTCAAGTCTCAGAGTCGAGACTTCAAGTCAAGACTCCGAGTCAAGGCTCTGAGTCAAGTCTCCAAGTCAAGTCTCCGAGTCAAGTCTCCGAGTCACGTCTCTGAGTCGAGTGTCTGAGTCATGTCTCCGAGTGAAGTCTCCGAGTCAAGTCTCTGAGTCAAGTCTCCAAGTCAAGGTTCTGAGTCGAGTCTCTGAGTCAAGTCTCCAAATCAAGTCTCTGAGTCGAGTCTCCGAGTCAAGGCTCTGAGTCAAGTCTCTGAGTCGAGTCGCTGAGTAAAGGCTCTGAGTCGAGTCTCTGAGTCGAGTCTCTGAGTCGAGTCTCCAAGTCAAGTCTCTGAGTCGAGTCTCTGAGTCAAGGCTCTGAGTCGAGCCTCCAAGTCGAGTCTCCAAGTCTAGGCTCTGAGTCGAGTCTGTGAGTCGCGTCTCCGAGTCAAGGCTCTGAGTCAAGTCTCCAAGTCAAGTCTCCGATTCGAGTCGCTGAGTCAAGGCTCTGAGTCGAGTCTCTGAGTCCAGTCTACGAGTCAAGTCTTCGAGTCAAGTCTGCAAGTCACGTCTCCGAGTCGAGTCTCTGAATCAAGGCTCTGAGTCGAGTCTCCAAGTCAAGTCTCTGAGTCGAGTCTCTGAGTCAAGTCTCAGAGTCGAGTCTTCAAGTCAAGACTCCGAGTCAAGGCTCTGAGTCAAGTCTTCAAGTCAAAACTCCGAGTCAAGTCTCCAAGTCACGTCTCTGAGTCGAGTCTCTGAGTCATGTCTCCGAGTGAAGTCTCCGAGTCAAGTCTCTGAGTCAAGTCTCCAAGTCAAGTCTCCAAGTCAAGGCTCTGAGTCGAGTCTCCGAGTCAACGCTCTGAGTCAAGTCTCTGAGTCGAGTCGCTGAGTCAAGGCTCTGAGTCGAGTCTCTGAGTCGAGTCTCCGAGTCAAGCCTTCGAGTCAAGTCTGCAAGTCAAGTCTCCGAGTCGAGTCTCCAAGTCAAGTCTCTGAGTCGAGTCTCCTAGTCAAGTCTCTGAGTCGAGTCTCTGAGTGAAGGCTCTGAGTCGAGTCTCCAAGTCGAGTCTCCAAGTCTAGGCTCTGAGTTGAGTCTGTGAGTTGAGTCTCCGAGTCAAGGCTCTGAGTCAAGTCTCCAAATCAAGTCTCCGATTCGAGTCGCTGAGTCAAGGCTCTGAGTCGAGTCTCTGAGTCCAGTCTACGAGTCAAGCCTTTGAGTCAAGTCTGCAAGTCACGTCTCCGAGTCGAGTCTCTGAATCAAGGCTCTGAGTCAAGTCTCCAAGTCAAGTCTCTGAGTCGAGTCTCTGAGTCAAGGCTCTGAGTCGAGTCTCTGAGTCAAGGCTCTGAGTCGAGTCTCCCAGTCGTCTCCGAGTAAAGTCTCCAAGTCAAGTCTCTGAGTCGAGTCTCTGAGTCAAGTCTCAGAGTCGAGTCTCCAAGTCAAGGCTCTGAGTCAAGTCTCCAAATCAAGTCTCCGAGTCAAGTCTCCGAGTCACGTCTCCGAGTCAAGGCTCAGAGTTGAGTCTCCAAGCCAAGTCTCTGAGCCAAGGCTCTGAGCCAAGTCTCCGAGTCAAGTCTCTGTGTTGAGTCTCCGATTCAAGTCTCTGAGTTAAGTCTTCCAAGTCAAGACTCCGAGTCAAGGCTCTGAATCAAGTCTCCAAGTCAAGTCTCCGAGTCAAGTCTCCGAGTCAAGTCTCTGAGTCAAGGCTCAGAGTTGAGTCTCCAAGCCAAGTCTCTGAGCCAAGGCTCTGAGTCAAGTCTCCGAGTCAAGTCTTCCAAGTCAAGTCTCAGAGTCAAGTCTCTGAGTCGAGTCTGTCAGTCAAGTCTCCGAGTCAAGTCTCCAAGTCGAGTCTCCGAGTCAAGTCTCTGAATCGAGTCTCTGAGTCAAGTCTCCGAATCAGGTCTCTGAGTCGAGTCTCCAAGTCGAGTCTCCAGGTCAAGGCTCTGAGTCAAGTCTCCAAGTCAAGGCTCTGCGTTAAGTCTCCGAGTCAAGTCTCCAAGTCGAGTCTCCGAGTCAAGTCTCTGAATCGAGTCTCTGAGTCAAGTCTCCAAGTCAAGGCTCTGAGTTGAGTCTCCAAGTCAAGTCTCTGAGCCAAGGCTCTGAGTCAAGTCTCCGAGTCAAGTCTCCAAGTCGAGTCTCCGAGTCAAGTCTCTGAATCGAGTCTCTGAGTCAAGTCTCCGAATCAGGTCTCTGAGTCGAGTCTCCAAGTCGAGTCTCCAAATCAAGGCTCTGAGTCAAGTCTCCAAGTCAAGGCTCTGAGTTAAGTCTCCGTGTCAAGTCTCCAAGTCGAGTCTCCAAGTCTAGGCTCTGAGTCGAGTCTGTGAGTTGAGTCTCCGAGTCAAGGCTCTGAGTCAAGTCTCCAAGTCAAGTCTCCGATTCGAGTCGCTGAGTCAAGGCTCTGAGTCGAGTCTCTGAGTCCAGTCTACGAGTCAAGCCTTTGAGTCAAGTCTGCAAGTCACGTCTCCGAGTCGAGTCTCTGAATCAAGGCTCTGAGTCGAGTCTCCAAGTCAAGTCTCTGAGTCGAGTCTCTGAGTCAAGGCTCTGAGTCGAGTCTCTGAGTCAAGGCTCTGAGTCGAGTCTCTCAGTCGTCTCCGAGTAAAGTCTCCAAGTCAAGTCTCTGAGTCGAGTCTCTGAGTCAAGTCTCAGAGTCGAGTCTCCAAGTCAAGACTCCGAGTCAAGGCTCTGAGTCAAGTCTCCAAGTCAAGTCTCCGAGTCAAGTCTCCGAGTCACGTCTCCGAGTCAAGGCTCTGAGTCGAGTCTCCAAGTCGATTCTCCAAGTCTAGGCTCTGAGTCGAGTCTGTGAGTCGCGTCTCCGAGTCAAGGCTCTGAGTCAAGTCTCCAAGTCAAGTCTCCGATTCGAGTCGCTGAGTCAAGGCTCTGAGTCGAGTCTCTGAGTCCAGTCTACGAGTCAAGCCTTCGAGTCAAGTCTGCAAGTCACGTCTCCGAGTCAAGACTCAGAGTTGAGTCTCCAAGCCAAGTCTCTGAGCCAAGGCTCTGAGTCAAGTCTCCGAGTCGAGTCTCCGAGTCAAGGCTCTGAGTCAAGTCTCTGAGTCGAGTCGCTGAGTCAAGGCTCCGAGTCGAGTCTCCGTGTCGAGTCTCCGATTCAAGTCTCCGAGTTAAGTCTTCCAAGTCAAGTCTCCGAGTCAAGGCTCTGAGTCGAGTCTCCGAGTCAACTCTCTGTGTTGAGTCAATTTTCCGAGTCAAGTCGCCACGTCAATGCTCTGAGTCAAGTCTCTGAGTCAAGTCTCCAAGTCAAGGCTCTGAGTCAAGTCTCTGTGTCGTGTCTCTGAGTCAAGTCTCCGAGTCAAGTCGCCGAGTCGAGTCTCTGAGTCAAGGCTCTGAGTCGAGTCTCTGAGTCCAGTCTACGAGTCAAGCCTTTGAGTCAAGTCTGCAAGTCACGTCTACGAGTCGAGTCTCTGAATCAAGGCTCTGAGTCGAGTCTCCAAGTCAAGTCTCCAAGTCAAGGCTCTGAGTCAAGTCTCTGTGTCGTGTCTCTGAGTCAAGTCTCCGAGTCAAGTCGCCGAGTCGAGTCTCTGAGTCAAGTCTCCGAGTCAAGTCTCTGAGTCAAATCTCCAAGTCGAGTCTCCAAGTCAAGTTTCTGAGTCGAGTCTCCGAGTCTTCAGTCTTCAGTCAGAGGTGCAGCGGCTGCTCAGGGAGGGGATCATTGAGCCAAGCACAAGTCGTTGGAGGGCCCAGGTGGTTGTTGTTCGGACTGGGCAGAAAGATAGGATGTTGGTGGACTATAGTCTAACCATCATCGAACCGAGTCAAGTCTTCAAGTCAAGGCTCTGAGTCAAGTCTCCGAGTCAAGTATCTGAGTCAAGTCTCTGAGTCAAGTCTCCGAGTCAAGTGTCCGAGTCGAGTCTCCGAGTCGAGTCTCCGAGTCAAGGCTCTGAGTCAAGTCTCTGAGTCAAGGCTCTGAGTCGAGTCTCTCAGTCGTCTCCGAGTAAAGTCTCCAAGTCAAGTCTCTGAGTCGAGTCTCTGAGTCAATTCTCCAAGTCAAGGCTCTGAGTCAAGTCTCTGTGTCGTGTCTCTGAGTCAAGGCTCTGAGTCGAGTCTCCAAGTTGAGTCTCCAAGTCTAGGCTCTGAGTCGAGTCTGTGAGTTGAGTCTCCGAGTCAAGGCTCTGAGTCAAGTCTCCAAGTCAAGTCTCCGATTCGAGTCTCCAAGTCAAGTCTCTGAGTCAAGGCTCTGAGTCGAGTCTCCAAGTTGAGTCTCCAAGTCTAGGCTCTGAGTCGAGTCTGTGAGTTGAGTCTCCGAGTCAAGGCTCTGAGTCAAGTCTCCATGTCAAGTCTCCGATTCGAGTCGCTGAGTCAAGGCTCTGAGTCGAGTCTCTGAGTCCAGTTTACGAGTCAAGCCTTTGAGTCAAGTCTGCAAGTCACGTCTCCGAGTCGAGTCTCTGAATCAAGGCTCTGAGTCAAGTCTCCAAGCCAAGTCTCCAAGTCGAGTCTCCGAGTCAAGTCTCTGAATCGAGTCTCTGAGTCAATTCTCCAAATCAGGTCTCTGAGTCGAGTCTCCAAGTCGAGTCTCCAAGTCAAGGCTCTGAGTCAAGTCTCCAAGTCAACGCTCTGAGTTAAGTCTCCGAGTCAAGTCTCCAAGTCGAGTCTCCGAGTCAAGTCTCTGAATCGAGTCTCTGAGTCAAGTCTCCAAGTCAAGGCTCTGAGTTGAGTCTCCAAGTCAAGTCTCCAAGTCAAGGCTCTGAGTCAAGTCTCTGAGTCGAGTCGCTGAGTCAAGGCTCTGAGTCGAGTCTCTGAGTCGAGTCTCCGAGTCAAGCCTTCGAGTCAAGTCTGCAAGTCAGGTCTCCGAGTCGAGTCTCCAAGTCAAGTCTCTGAGTCGAGTCTCCAAGTCAAGTCTCTGAGTCGAGTCTCTGAGTCAAGGCTCTGAGTCGAGTCTCTGAGTCAAGGCTCTGAGTGGAGTCTCTCAGTCGTCTCCGAGTAAAGTCTCCAAGTCAAGTCTCTGAGTCGAGTCTCTGAGTCAAGTCTCAGAGTCGAGTCTCCAAGTCAAGACTCCGAGTCAAGGCTCTGAGTCAAGTCTCCAAATCAAGTCTCCGAGTCAAGTCTCCGAGTCACGTCTCCGAGTCAAGGCTCTGAGTCAAGTCTCTGAGTCGAGTCGCTGAGTCATGGCTCTGAGTCGAGTCTCCAAGTCAAGTCTCTGAGTCGAGTCTCTGAGTCAAGGCTCTGAGTCGAGTCTCTGAGTCAAGGCTCTGAGTCGAGTCTCCAAGTTGAGTCTCCAAGTCTAGGCTCTGAGTCGAGTCTGTGAGTTGAGTCTCCGAGTCAAGGCTCTGAGTCAAGTCTCCATGTCAAGTCTCCGATTCGAGTCGCTGAGTCAAGGCTCTGAGTCGAGTCTCTGAGTCCAGTCTACGAGTCAAGCCTTTGAGTCAAGTCTGCAAGTCACGTCTCCGAGTCGAGTCTCTGAATCAAGGCTCTGAGTCACGTCTCCAAGCCAAGTCTCCAAGTCGAGTCTCCGAGTCAAGTCTCTGAATCGAGTCTCTGAGTCAATTCTCCAAATCAGGTCTCTGAGTCGAGTCTCCAAGTCGAGTCTCCAAGTCAAGGCTCTGAGTCAAGTCTCCAAGTCAACGCTCTGAGTTAAGTCTCCGAGTCAAGTCTCCAAGTCGAGTCTCCGAGTCAAGTCTCTGAATCGAGTCTCTGAGTCAAGTCTCCAAGTCAAGGCTCTGAGTTGAGTCTCCAAGTCAAGTCTCCAAGTCAAGGCTCTGAGTCAAGTCTCTGAGTCGAGTCGCTGAGTCAAGGCTCTGAGTCGAGTCTCTGAGTCGAGTCTCCGAGTCAAGCCTTCGAGTCAAGTCTGCAAGTCAGGTCTCCGAGTCGAGTCTCCAAGTCAAGTCTCTGAGTCGAGTCTCCAAGTCAAGTCTCTGAGTCGAGTCTCTGAGTCAAGGCTCTGAGTCGAGTCTCTGAGTCAAGGCTCTGAGTGGAGTCTCTCAGTCGTCTCCGAGTAAAGTCTCCAAGTCAAGTCTCTGAGTCGAGTCTCTGAGTCAAGTCTCAGAGTCGAGTCTCCAAGTCAAGACTCCGAGTCAAGGCTCTGAGTCAAGTCTCCAAATCAAGTCTCCGAGTCAAGTCTCCGAGTCACGTCTCCGAGTCAAGGCTCTGAGTCAAGTCTCTGAGTCGAGTCGCTGAGTCATGGCTCTGAGTCGAGTCTCCAAGTCAAGTCTCTGAGTCGAGTCTCTGAGTCAAGGCTCTGAGTCGAGTCTCTGAGTCAAGGCTCTGAGTCGAGTCTCCAAGTTGAGTCTCCAAGTCTAGGCTCTGAGTCGAGTCTGTGAGTTGAGTCTCCGAGTCAAGGCTCTGAGTCAAGTCTCCATGTCAAGTCTCCGATTCGAGTCGCTGAGTCAAGGCTCTGAGTCGAGTCTCTGAGTCCAGTCTACGAGTCAAGCCTTTGAGTCAAGTCTGCAAGTCACGTCTCCGAGTCGAGTCTCTGAATCAAGGCTCTGAGTCAAGTCTCCAAGCCAAGTCTCCAAGTCGAGTCTCCGAGTCAAGTCTCTGAATCGAGTCTCTGAGTCAATTCTCCAAATCAGGTCTCTGAGTCGAGTCTCCAAGTCGAGTCTCCAAGTCAAGGCTCTGAGTCAAGTCTCCAAGTCAACGCTCTGAGTTAAGTCTCCGAGTCAAGTCTCCAAGTCGAGTCTCCGAGTCAAGTCTCTGAATCGAGTCTCTGAGTCAAGTCTCCAAGTCAAGGCTCTGAGTTGAGTCTCCAAGTCAAGTCTCCAAGTCAAGGCTCTGAGTCAAGTCTCTGAGTCGAGTCGCTGAGTCAAGGCTCTGAGTCGAGTCTCTGAGTCGAGTCTCCGAGTCAAGCCTTCGAGTCAAGTCTGCAAGTCAGGTCTCCGAGTCGAGTCTCCAAGTCAAGTCTCTGAGTCGAGTCTCCAAGTCAAGTCTCTGAGTCGAGTCTCTGAGTCAAGGCTCTGAGTCGAGTCTCTGAGTCAAGGCTCTGAGTGGAGTCTCTCAGTCGTCTCCGAGTAAAGTCTCCAAGTCAAGTCTCTGAGTCGAGTCTCTGAGTCAAGTCTCAGAGTCGAGTCTCCAAGTCAAGACTCCGAGTCAAGGCTCTGAGTCAAGTCTCCAAATCAAGTCTCCGAGTCAAGTCTCCGAGTCACGTCTCCGAGTCAAGGCTCAGAGTTGAGTCTCCAAGCCAAGTCTCTGAGCCAAGGTTCTGAGCCAAGTCTCCGAGTCGAGTCTCTGTGTTGAGTCTCCGATTCAAGTCTCTGAGTTAAGTCTTCCAAGTCAAGACTCCGAGTCAAGGCTCTGAATCAAGTCTCCAAGTCAAGTCTCCGAGTCAAGTCTCCGAGTCAAGTCTCTGAGTCAAGGCTCAGAGTTGAGTCTCCAAGCCAAGTCTCTGAGACAAGGCTCTGAGTCAAGTCTCCGAGTCAAGTCTTCCAAGTCAAGTCTCTGAGTCGAGTCTGTCAGTCAAGTCTCCGAGTCAAGTCTCCAAGTCGAGTCTCCGAGTCAAGTCTCTGAATCGAGTCTCTGAGTCAAGTCTCCAAGTCAAGGCTCTGAGTTGAGTCTCCAAGTCAAGTCTCTGAGCCAAGGCTCTGAGTCAAGTCTCCGAGTCAAGTCTCCAAGTCGAGTCTCCGAGTCAAGTCTCTGAATCGAGTCTCTGAGTCAATTCTCCGAATCAGGTCTCTGAGTCGAGTCTCCAAGTCGAGTCTCCAAGTCAAGGCTCTGAGTTAAGTCTCCGAGTCAAGTCTCCAAGTCGAGTCTCCGAGTCAAGTCTCTGAATCGAGTCTCTGAGTCAAGTCTCCAAGTCAAGGCTCTGAGTTGAGTCTCCAAGTCAAGTCTCCAAGTCAAGGCTCTGAGTCGAGTCTCTGAGTCAAGTCTCCAAGTCAAGTCTCCGAGTCGAGTCTCCGAGTCAAGGCTCTGAGTCAAGTCTCTGAGTCAAGTCGCTGAGTCATGGCTCTGAGTCGAGTCTCCAAGTCAAGTCTCTGAGTCGAGTCTCTGAGTCAAGGCTCTGAGTCGAGTCTCTGAGTCAAGGCTCTGAGTCGAGTCTCCAAGTTGAGTCTCCAAGTCTAGGCTCTGAGTCGAGTCTGTGAGTTGAGTCTCCGAGTCAAGGCTCTGAGTCAAGTCTCCATGTCAAGTCTCCGATTCGAGTCGCTGAGTCAAGGCTCTGAGTCGAGTCTCTGAGTCCAGTCTACGAGTCAAGCCTTTGAGTCAAGTCTGCAAGTCACGTCTCCGAGTCGAGTCTCTGAATCAAGGCTCTGAGTCAAGTCTCCAAGTCAAGTCTCCAAGTCGAGTCTCCGAGTCAAGTCTCTGAATCGAGTCTCTGAGTCAATTCTCCGAATCAGGTCTCTGAGTCGAGTCTCCAAGTCACGTCTCTGAGTCGAGTCTCTGAGTCATGTCTCCGAGTGAAGTCTCCGAGTCAAGTCTCCAAGTCTAGTCTCCGAGTCAAGTCTCTGAATCGAGTCTCTGAGTCAAGTCTCCAAGTCAAGGCTCTGAGTTGAGTCTCCAAGTCAAGTCTTCAAGTCAAGGCTCTGAGTCAAGTCTCTGAGTCGAGTCGCTGAGTCAAGGCTCTGAGTCGAGTCTCTGAGTCGAGTCTCCGAGTCAAGCCTTCGAGTCAAGTCTGCAAGTCAGGTCTCCGAGTCGAGTCTCCAAGTCAAGTCTCTGAGTCGAGTCTCCAAGTCAAGTCTCCAAGTCTAGGCTCTGAGTCGAGTCTGTGAGTTGAGTCTCCGAGTCAAGGCTCTGAGTCAAGTCTCCAAGTCAAGTCTCCGATTCGAGTCGCTGAGTCAAGGCTCTGAGTCGAGTCTCTGAGTCCAGTCTACGAGTCAAGCCTTTGAGTCAAGTCTGCAAGTCACGTCTCCGAGTCGAGTCTCTGAATCAAGGCTCTGAGTCAAGTCTCCAAGTCAAGTCTCTGAGTCGAGTCTCTGAGTCAAGGCTCTGAGTCGAGTCTCTGTGTCAAGGCTCTGAGTCGAGTCTCTCAGTCGTCTCCGAGTAAAGTCTCCAAGTCAAGTCTCTGAGTCGAGTCTCTGAGTCAAGTCTCAGAGTCGAGTCTCCAAGTCAAGACTCCGAGTCAAGGCTCTGAGTCAAGTCTCGAAATCAAGTCTCCGAGTCAAGTCTCCGAGTCACGTCTCCGAGTCAAGGCTCAGAGTTGAGTCTCCAAGCCAAGTCTCTGAGCCAAGGCTCTGAGCCAAGTCTCCGAGTCGAGTCTCTGTGTTGAGTCTCCGATTCAAGTCTCTGAGTTAAGTCTTCCAAGTCAAGACTCCGAGTCAAGGCTCTGAATCAAGTCTCCAAGTCAAGTCTCCGAGTCAAGTCTCCGAGTCAAGTCTCTGAGTCAAGGCTCAGAGTTGAGTCTCCAAGCCAAGTCTCTGAGCCAAGGCTCTGAGTCAAGTCTCCGAGTCAAGTCTTCCAAGTCAAGTCTCTGAGTCGAGTCTGTCAGTCAAGTCTCCGAGTCAAGTCTCCAAGTCGAGTCTCCGAGTCAAGTCTCTGAATCGAGTCTCTGAGTCAAGTCTCCAAGTCAAGGCTCTGAGTTGAGTCTCCAAGTCAAGTCTCTGAGCCAAGGCTCTGTGTCAAGTCTCCGAGTCAAGTCTCCAAGTCGAGTCTCCGAGTCAAGTCTCTGAATCGAGTCTCTGAGTCAATTCTCCGAATCAGGTCTCTGAGTCGAGTCTCCAAGTCGAGTCTCCAAGTCAAGGCTCTGAGTCAAGTCTCCAAGTCAAGGCTCTGAGTTAAGTCTCCGAGTCAAGTCTCCAAGTCGAGTCTCCGAGTCAAGTCTCTGAATCGAGTCTCTGAGTCAAGTTTCCAAGTCAAGGCTCTGAGTTGAGTCTCCAAGTCAAGTCTCCAAGTCAAGGCTATGAGTCGAGTCTCTGAGTCAAGTCTCCAAGTCAAGTCTCCGAGTCGAGTCTCCGAGTCAAGGCTCTGAGTCAAGTCTCTGAGTCGAGTCGCTGAGTCATGGCTCTGAGTCGAGTCTCCAAGTCAAGTCTCTGAGTCGAGTCTCTGAGTCAAGGCTCTGAGTCGAGTCTCTGAGTCAAGGCTCTGAGTCGAGTCTCCAAGTTGAGTCTCCAAGTCTAGGCTCTGAGTCGAGTCTGTGAGTTGAGTCTCCGAGTCAAGGCTCTGAGTCAAGTCTCCATGTCAAGTCTCCGATTCGAGTCGCTGAGTCAAGGCTCTGAGTCGAGTCTCTGAGTCCAGTCTACGAGTCAAGCCTTTGAGTCAAGTCTGCAAGTCACGTCTCCGAGTCGAGTCTCTGAATCAAGGCTCTGAGTCAAGTCTCCAAGCCAAGTCTCCAAGTCGAGTCTCCGAGTCAAGTCTCTGAATCGAGTCTCTGAGTCAATTCTCCAAATCAGGTCTCTGAGTCGAGTCTCCAAGTCGAGTCTCCAAGTCAAGGCTCTGAGTCGAGTCTCTGAGTCCAGTCTACGAGTCAAGCCTTTGAGTCAAGTCTGCAAGTCACGTCTCCGAGTCGAGTCTCTGAATCAAGGCTCTGAGTCAAGTCTCCAAGTCAAGTCTCTGAGTCGAGTCTCTGAGTCAAGGCTCTGAGTCGAGTCTCTGTGTCAAGGCTCTGAGTCGAGTCTCTCAGTCGTCTCCGAGTAAAGTCTCCAAGTCAAGTCTCTGAGTCGAGTCTCTGAGTCAAGTCTCAGAGTCGAGTCTCCAAGTCAAGACTCCGAGTCAAGGCTCTGAGTCAAGTCTCGAAATCAAGTCTCCGAGTCAAGTCTCCGAGTCACGTCTCCGAGTCAAGGCTCAGAGTTGAGTCTCCAAGCCAAGTCTCTGAGCCAAGGCTCTGAGCCAAGTCTCCGAGTCGAGTCTCTGTGTTGAGTCTCCGATTCAAGTCTCTGAGTTAAGTCTTCCAAGTCAAGACTCCGAGTCAAGGCTCTGAATCAAGTCTCCAAGTCAAGTCTCCGAGTCAAGTCTCCGAGTCAAGTCTCTGAGTCAAGGCTCAGAGTTGAGTCTCCAAGCCAAGTCTCTGAGCCAAGGCTCTGAGTCAAGTCTCCGAGTCAAGTCTTCCAAGTCAAGTCTCTGAGTCGAGTCTGTCAGTCAAGTCTCCGAGTCAAGTCTCCAAGTCGAGTCTCCGAGTCAAGTCTCTGAATCGAGTCTCTGAGTCAAGTCTCCAAGTCAAGGCTCTGAGTTGAGTCTCCAAGTCAAGTCTCTGAGCCAAGGCTCTGAGTCAAGTCTCCGAGTCAAGTCTCCAAGTCGAGTCTCCGAGTCAAGTCTCTGAATCGAGTCTCTGAGTCAATTCTCCGAATCAGGTCTCTGAGTCGAGTCTCCAAGTCGAGTCTCCAAGTCAAGGCTCTGAGTCAAGTCTCCAAGTCAAGGCTCTGAGTTAAGTCTCCGAGTCAAGTCTCCAAGTCGAGTCTCCGAGTCAAGTCTCTGAATCGAGTCTCTGAGTCAAGTCTCCAAGTCAAGGCTCTGAGTTGAGTCTCCAAGTCAAGTCTCCAAGTCAAGGCTATGAGTCGAGTCTCTGAGTCAAGTCTCCAAGTCAAGTCTCCGAGTCGAGTCTCCGAGTCAAGGCTCTGAGTCAAGTCTCTGAGTCGAGTCGCTGAGTCATGGCTCTGAGTCGAGTCTCCAAGTCAAGTCTCTGAGTCGAGTCTCTGAGTCAAGGCTCTGAGTCGAGTCTACGAGTCAAGCCTTTGAGTCAAGTCTGCAAGTCACGTCTCCGAGTCGAGTCTCTGAATCAAGGCTCTGAGTCAAGTCTCCAAGCCAAGTCTCCAAGTCGAGTCTCCGAGTCAAGTCTCTGAATCGAGTCTCTGAGTCAATTCTCCGAATCAGGTCTCTGAGTCGAGTCTCCAAGTCACGTCTCTGAGTCGAGTCTCTGAGTCATGTCTCCGAGTGAAGTCTCCGAGTCAAGTCTCCAAGTCGAGTCTCCGAGTCAAGTCTCTGAATCGAGTCTCTTAGTCAAGTCTCCAAGTCAAGGCTCTGAGTTGAGTCTCCAAGTCAAGTCTTCAAGTCAAGGCTCTGAGTCAAGTCTCTGAGTCGAGTCGCTGAGTCAAGGCTCTGAGTCGAGTCTCTGAGTCGAGTCTCCGAGTCAAGCCTTCGAGTCAAGTCTGCAAGTCAGGTCTCCGAGTCGAGTCTCCAAGTCAAGTCTCTGAGTCGAGTCTCCAAGTCAAGTCTCCAAGTCTAGGCTCTGAGTCGAGTCTGTGAGTTGAGTCTCCGAGTCAAGGCTCTGAGTCAAGTCTCCAAGTCAAGTCTCCGATTCGAGTCGCTGAGTCAAGGCTCTGAGTCGAGTCTCTGAGTCCAGTCTACGAGTCAAGCCTTTGAGTCAAGTCTGCAAGTCACGTCTCCGAGTCGAGTCTCTGAATCAAGGCTCTGAGTCAAGTCTCCAAGTCAAGTCTCTGAGTCGAGTCTCTGAGTCAAGGCTCTGAGTCGAGTCTCTGTGTCAAGGCTCTGAGTCGAGTCTCTCAGTCGTCTCCGAGTAAAGTCTCCAAGTCAAGTCTCTGAGTCGATTCTCTGAGTCAAGTCTCAGAGTCGAGTCTCCAAGTCAAGTCTCCGAGTCAAG
The DNA here is from genome assembly GCF_030144855.1 of Hypanus sabinus. NCBI lineage: Eukaryota > Metazoa > Chordata > Chondrichthyes > Myliobatiformes > Dasyatidae > Hypanus > Hypanus sabinus. Next base: position 23,915,849 of record NC_082720.1, read on the forward strand.
GCTCTGAGTCAAGTCTCGAAATCAAGTCTCCGAGTCAAGTCTCCGAGTCACGTCTCCGAGTCAAGGCTCAGAGTTGAGTCTCCAAGCCAAGTCTCTGAGCCAAGGCTCTGAGCCAAGTCTCCGAGTCGAGTCTCTGTGTTGAGTCTCCGATTCAAGTCTCTGAGTTAAGTCTTCCAAGTCAAGACTCCGAGTCAAGGCTCTGAATCAAGTCTCCAAGTCAAGTCTCCGAGTCAAGTCTCCGAGTCAAGTCTCTGAGTCAAGGCTCAGAGTTGAGTCTCCAAGCCAAGTCTCTGAGCCAAGGCTCTGAGTCAAGTCTCCGAGTCAAGTCTTCCAAGTCAAGTCTCTGAGTCGAGTCTGTCAGTCAAGTCTCCGAGTCAAGTCTCCAAGTCGAGTCTCCGAGTCAAGTCTCTGAATCGAGTCTCTGAGTCAAGTCTCCAAGTCAAGGCTCTGAGTTGAGTCTCCAAGTCAAGTCTCTGAGCCAAGGCTCTGAGTCAAGTCTCCGAGTCAAGTCTCCAAGTCGAGTCTCCGAGTCAAGTCTCTGAATCGAGTCTCTGAGTCAATTCTCCGAATCAGGTCTCTGAGTCGAGTCTCCAAGTCGAGTCTCCAAGTCAAGGCTCTGAGTCAAGTCTCCAAGTCAAGGCTCTGAGTTAAGTCTCCGAGTCAAGTCTCCAAGTCGAGTCTCCGAGTCAAGTCTCTGAATCGAGTCTCTGAGTCAAGTCTCCAAGTCAAGTCTCCGAGTCGAGTCTCCGAGTCAAGGCTCTGAGTCAAGTCTCTGAGTCGAGTCGCTGAGTCATGGCTCTGAGTCGAGTCTCCAAGTCAAGTCTCTGAGTCGAGTCTCTGAGTCAAGGCTCTGAGTCGAGTCTCTGAGTCAAGGCTCTGAGTCGAGTCTCCAAGTTGAGTCTCCAAGTCTAGGCTCTGAGTCGAGTCTGTGAGTTGAGTCTCCGAGTCAAGGCTCTGAGTCAAGTCTCCATGTCAAGTCTCCGATTCGAGTCGCTGAGTCAAGGCTCTGAGTCGAGTCTCTGAGTCCAGTCTACGAGTCAAGCCTTTGAGTCAAGTCTGCAAGTCACGTCTCCGAGTCGAGTCTCTGAATCAAGGCTCTGAGTCAAGTCTCCAAGCCAAGTCTCCAAGTCGAGTCTCCGAGTCAAGTCTCTGAATCGAGTCTCTGAGTCAATTCTCCAAATCAGGTCTCTGAGTTGAGTCTCCAAGTCGAGTCTCCAAGTCAAGGCTCTGAGTCGAGTCTCTGAGTCCAGTCTACGAGTCAAGCCTTTGAGTCAAGTCTGCAAGTCACGTCTCCGAGTCGAGTCTCTGAATCAAGGCTCTGAGTCAAGTCTCCAAGTCAAGTCTCTGAGTCGAGTCTCTGAGTCAAGGCTCTGAGTCGAGTCTCTGAGTCAAGGCTCTGAGTCAAGTCTCCATGTCAAGTCTCCGATTCGAGTCGCTGAGTCAAGGCTCTGAGTCGAGTCTCTGAGTCCAGTCTACGAGTCAAGCCTTTGAGTCAAGTCTGCAAGTCACGTCTCCGAGTCGAGTCTCTGAATCAAGGCTCTGAGTCAAGTCTCCAAGCCAAGTCTCCAAGTCGAGTCTCCGAGTCAAGTCTCTGAATCGAGTCTCTGAGTCAATTCTCCAAATCAGGTCTCTGAGTCGAGTCTCCAAGTCGAGTCTCCAAGTCAAGGCTCTGAGTCGAGTCTCTGAGTCCAGTCTACGAGTCAAGCCTTTGAGTCAAGTCTGCAAGTCACGTCTCCGAGTCGAGTCTCTGAATCAAGGCTCTGAGTCAAGTCTCCAAGTCAAGTCTCTGAGTCGAGTCTCTGAGTCAAGGCTCTGAGTCGAGTCTCTGTGTCAAGGCTCTGAGTCGAGTCTCTCAGTCGTCTCCGAGTAAAGTCTCCAAGTCAAGTCTCTGAGTCGAGTCTCTGAGTCAAGTCTCAGAGTCGAGTCTCCAAGTCAAGACTCCGAGTCAAGGCTCTGAGTCAAGTCTCGAAATCAAGTCTCCGAGTCAAGTCTCCGAGTCACGTCTCCGAGTCAAGGCTCAGAGTTGAGTCTCCAAGCCAAGTCTCTGAGCCAAGGCTCTGAGCCAAGTCTCCGAGTCGAGTCTCTGTGTTGAGTCTCCGATTCAAGTCTCTGAGTTAAGTCTTCCAAGTCAAGACTCCGAGTCAAGGCTCTGAATCAAGTCTCCAAGTCAAGTCTCCGAGTCAAGTCTCCGAGTCAAGTCTCTGAGTCAAGGCTCAGAGTTGAGTCTCCAAGCCAAGTCTCTGAGCCAAGGCTCTGAGTCAAGTCTCCGAGTCAAGTCTTCCAAGTCAAGTCTCTGAGTCGAGTCTGTCAGTCAAGTCTCCGAGTCAAGTCTCCAAGTCGAGTCTCCGAGTCAAGTCTCTGAATCGAGTCTCTGAGTCAAGTCTCCAAGTCAAGGCTCTGAGTTGAGTCTCCAAGTCAAGTCTCTGAGCCAAGGCTCTGAGTCAAGTCTCCGAGTCAAGTCTCCAAGTCGAGTCTCCGAGTCAAGTCTCTGAATCGAGTCTCTGAGTCAATTCTCCGAATCAGGTCTCTGAGTCGAGTCTCCAAGTCGAGTCTCCAAGTCAAGGCTCTGAGTCAAGTCTCCAAGTCAAGGCTCTGAGTTAAGTCTCCGAGTCAAGTCTCCAAGTCGAGTCTCCGAGTCAAGTCTCTGAATCGAGTCTCTGAGTCAAGTCTCCAAGTCAAGGCTCTGAGTTGAGTCTCCAAGTCAAGTCTCCAAGTCAAGGCTATGAGTCGAGTCTCTGAGTCAAGTCTCCAAGTCAAGTCTCCGAGTCGAGTCTCCGAGTCAAGGCTCTGAGTCAAGTCTCTGAGTCGAGTCGCTGAGTCATGGCTCTGAGTCGAGTCTCCAAGTCAAGTCTCTGAGTCGAGTCTCTGAGTCAAGGCTCTGAGTCGAGTCTCTGAGTCAAGGCTCTGAGTCGAGTCTCCAAGTTGAGTCTCCAAGTCTAGGCTCTGAGTCGAGTCTGTGAGTTGAGTCTCCGAGTCAAGGCTCTGAGTCAAGTCTCCATGTCAAGTCTCCGATTCGAGTCGCTGAGTCAAGGCTCTGAGTCGAGTCTCTGAGTCCAGTCTACGAGTCAAGCCTTTGAGTCAAGTCTGCAAGTCACGTCTCCGAGTCGAGTCTCTGAATCAAGGCTCTGAGTCAAGTCTCCAAGCCAAGTCTCCAAGTCGAGTCTCCGAGTCAAGTCTCTGAATCGAGTCTCTGAGTCAATTCTCCAAATCAGGTCTCTGAGTCGAGTCTCCAAGTCGAGTCTCCAAGTCAAGGCTCTGAGTTGAGTCTCCAAGTCAAGTCTCCAAGTCAAGGCTCTGAGTCAAGTCTCTGAGTCGAGTCGCTGAGTCAAGGCTCTGAGTCGAGTCTCTGAGTCGAGTCTCCGAGTCAAGCCTTCGAGTCAAGTCTGCAAGTCAGGTCTCCGAGTCGAGTCTCCAAGTCAAGTCTCTGAGTCGAGTCTCCAAGTCAAGTCTCTGAGTCGAGTCTCTGAGTCACGTCTCCGAGTCGAGTCTCTGAATCAAGGCTCTGAGTCAAGTCTCCAAGTCAAGTCTCTGAGTCGAGTCTCTGAGTCAAGGCTCTGAGTCGAGTCTCTGTGTCAAGGCTCTGAGTCGAGTCTCACAGTCGTCTCCGAGTAAAGTCTCCAAGTCAAGTCTCTGAGTCGAGTCTCTGAGTCAAGTCTCAGAGTCGAGTCTCCAAGTCAAGACTCCGAGTCAAGGCTCTGAGTCAAGTCTCGAAATCAAGTCTCCGAGTCAAGTCTCCGAGTCACGTCTCCGAGTCAAGGCTCAGAGTTGAGTCTCCAAGCCAAGTCTCTGAGCCAAGGCTCTGAGCCAAGTCTCCGAGTCGAGTCTCTGTGTTGAGTCTCCGATTCAAGTCTCTGAGTTAAGTCTTCCAAGTCAAGACTCCGAGTCAAGGCTCTGAATCAAGTCTCCAAGTCAAGTCTCCGAGTCAAGTCTCCGAGTCAAGTCTCTGAGTCAAGGCTCAGAGTTGAGTCTCCAAGCCAAGTCTCTGAGCCAAGGCTCTGAGTCAAGTCTCCGAGTCAAGTCTTCCAAGTCAAGTCTCTGAGTCGAGTCTGTCAGTCAAGTCTCCGAGTCAAGTCTCCAAGTCGAGTCTCCGAGTCAAGTCTCTGAATCGAGTCTCTGAGTCAAGTCTCCAAGTCAAGGCTCTGAGTTGAGTCTCCAAGTCAAGTCTCTGAGCCAAGGCTCTGAGTCAAGTCTCCGAGTCAAGTCTCCAAGTCGAGTCTCCGAGTCAAGTCTCTGAATCGAGTCTCTGAGTCAATTCTCCGAATCAGGTCTCTGAGTCGAGTCTCCAAGTCGAGTCTCCAAGTCAAGGCTCTGAGTCAAGTCTCCAAGTCAAGGCTCTGCGTTAAGTCTCCGAGTCAAGTCTCCAAGTCGAGTCTCCGAGTCAAGTCTCTGAATCGAGTCTCTGAGTCAAGTCTCCAAGTCAAGGCTCTGAGTTGAGTCTCCAAGTCAAGTCTCCAAGTCAAGGCTATGAGTCGAGTCTCTGAGTCAAGTCTCCAAGTCAAGTCTCCGAGTCGAGTCTCCGAGTCAAGGCTCTGAGTCAAGTCTCTGAGTCGAGTCGCTGAGTCATGGCTCTGAGTCGAGTCTCCAAGTCAAGTCTCTGAGTCGAGTCTCTGAGTCAAGGCTCTGAGTCGAGTCTCTGAGTCAAGGCTCTGAGTCGAGTCTCCAAGTTGAGTCTCCAAGTCTAGGCTCTGAGTCGAGTCTGTGAGTTGAGTCTCCGAGTCAAGGCTCTGAGTCAAGTCTCCATGTCAAGTCTCCGATTCGAGTCGCTGAGTCAAGGCTCTGAGTCGAGTCTCTGAGTCCAGTCTACGAGTCAAGCCTTTGAGTCAAGTCTGCAAGTCACGTCTCCGAGTCGAGTCTCTGAATCAAGGCTCTGAGTCAAGTCTCCAAGCCAAGTCTCCAAGTCGAGTCTCCGAGTCAAGTCTCTGAATCGAGTCTCTGAGTCAATTCTCCAAATCAGGTCTCTGAGTCGAGTCTCCAAGTCGAGTCTCCAAGTCAAGGCTCTGAGTCAAGTCTCCAAGTCAACGCTCTGAGTTAAGTCTCCGAGTCAAGTCTCCAAGTCGAGTCTCCGAGTCAAGTCTCTGAATCGAGTCTCTGAGTCAAGTCTCCAAGTCAAGGCTCTGAGTTGAGTCTCCAAGTCAAGTCTCCAAGTCAAGGCTCTGAGTCAAGTCTCTGAGTCGAGTCGCTGAGTCAAGGCTCTGAGTCGAGTCTCTGAGTCGAGTCTCCGAGTCAAGCCTTCGAGTCAAGTCTGCAAGTCAGGTCTCCGAGTCGAGTCTCCAAGTCAAGTCTCTGAGTCGAGTCTCCAAGTCAAGTCTCTGAGTCGAGTCTCTGAGTCAAGGCTCTGAGTCGAGTCTCTGAGTCAAGGCTCTGAGTGGAGTCTCTCAGTCGTCTCCGAGTAAAGTCTCCAAGTCAAGTCTCTGAGTCGAGTCTCTGAGTCAAGTCTCAGAGTCGAGTCTCCAAGTCAAGGCTCCGAGTCAAGGCTCTGAGTCAAGTCTCCAAATCAAGTCTCCGAGTCAAGTCTCCGAGTCACGTCTCCGAGTCAAGGCTCAGAGTTGAGTCTCCAAGCCAAGTCTCTGAGCCAAGGTTCTGAGCCAAGTCTCCGAGTCGAGTCTCTGTGTTGAGTCTCCGATTCAAGTCTCTGAGTTAAGTCTTCCAAGTCAAGACTCCGAGTCAAGGCTCTGAATCAAGTCTCCAAGTCAAGTCTCCGAGTCAAGTCTCCGAGTCAAGTCTCTGAGTCAAGGCTCAGAGTTGAGTCTCCAAGCCAAGTCTCTGAGACAAGGCTCTGAGTCAAGTCTCCGAGTCAAGTCTTCCAAGTCAAGTCTCTGAGTCGAGTCTGTCAGTCAAGTCTCCGAGTCAAGTCTCCAAGTCGAGTCTCCGAGTCAAGTCTCTGAATCGAGTCTCTGAGTCAAGTCTCCAAGTCAAGGCTCTGAGTTGAGTCTCCAAGTCAAGTCTCTGAGCCAAGGCTCTGAGTCAAGTCTCCGAGTCAAGTCTCCAAGTCGAGTCTCCGAGTCAAGTCTCTGAATCGAGTCTCTGAGTCAATTCTCCGAATCAGGTCTCTGAGTCGAGTCTCCAAGTCGAGTCTCCAAGTCAAGGCTCTGAGTTAAGTCTCCGAGTCAAGTCTCCAAGTCGAGTCTCCGAGTCAAGTCTCTGAATCGAGTCTCTGAGTCAAGTCTCCAAGTCAAGGCTCTGAGTTGAGTCTCCAAGTCAAGTCTCCAAGTCAAGGCTCTGAGTCGAGTCTCTGAGTCAAGTCTCCAAGTCAAGTCTCCGAGTCGAGTCTCCGAGTCAAGGCTCTGAGTCAAGTCTCTGAGTCAAGTCGCTGAGTCATGGCTCTGAGTCGAGTCTCCAAGTCAAGTCTCTGAGTCGAGTCTCTGAGTCAAGGCTCTGAGTCGAGTCTCTGAGTCAAGGCTCTGAGTCGAGTCTCCAAGTTGAGTCTCCAAGTCTAGGCTCTGAGTCGAGTCTGTGAGTTGAGTCTCCGAGTCAAGGCTCTGAGTCAAGTCTCCATGTCAAGTCTCCGATTCGAGTCGCTGAGTCAAGGCTCTGAGTCGAGTCTCTGAGTCCAGTCTACGAGTCAAGCCTTTGAGTCAAGTCTGCAAGTCACGTCTCCGAGTCGAGTCTCTGAATCAAGGCTCTGAGTCAAGTCTCCAAGTCAAGTCTCCAAGTCGAGTCTCCGAGTCAAGTCTCTGAATCGAGTCTCTGAGTCAATTCTCCGAATCAGGTCTCTGAGTCGAGTCTCCAAGTCGAGTCTCCAAGTCACGTCTCTGAGTCGAGTCTCTGAGTCATGTCTCCGAGTGAAGTCTCCGAGTCAAGTCTCCAAGTCGAGTCTCCGAGTCAAGTCTCTGAATCGAGTCTCTGAGTCAAGTCTCCAAGTCAAGGCTCTGAGTTGAGTCTCCAAGTCAAGTCTTCAAGTCAAGGCTCTGAGTCAAGTCTCTGAGTCGAGTCGCTGAGTCAAGGCTCTGAGTCGAGTCTCTGAGTCGAGTCTCCGAGTCAAGCCTTCGAGTCAAGTCTGCAAGTCAGGTCTCCGAGTCGAGTCTCCAAGTCAAGTCTCTGAGTCGAGTCTCCAAGTCAAGTCTCTGAGTCAAGGCTCTGAGTCTAGTCTCCAAGTCGAGTCCCCAAGTCTAGGCTCTGAGTCGAGTCTGTGAGTTGAGTCTCCGAGTCAAGGCTCTGAGTCAAGTCTCCAAGTCAAGTCTCCGATTCGAGTCGCTGATTCAAGGCTCTGAGTCGAGTCTCTGAGTCCAGTCTACGAGTCAAGCCTTTGAGTCAAGTCTGCAAGTCACGTCTCCGAGTCGAGTCTCTGAATCAAGGCTCTGAGTCAAGTCTCCAAGTCAAGTCTCTGAGTCGAGTCTCTGAGTCAAGGCTCTGAGTCGAGTCTCTGAGTCAAGGCTCTGAGTCGAGTCTCTCAGTCGTCTCCGAGTAAAGTCTCCAAGTCAAGTCTCTGAGTCGAGTCTCTGAGTCAAGTCTCAGAGTCGAGTCTCCAAGTCAAGACTCCGAGTCAAGGCTCTGAGTCGAGTCTCTGAGTCAAGGCTCTGAGTCGAGTCTCTCAGTCGTCTCCGAGTAAAGTCTCCAAGTCAAGTCTCTGAGTCGAGTCTCTGAGTCAAGTCTCAGAGTCGAGTCTCCAAGTCAAGACTCCGAGTCAAGGCTCTGAGTCAAGTCTCCAAATCAAGTCTCCGAGTCAAGTCTCCGAGTCACGTCTCCGAGTCAAGGCTCAGAGTTGAGTCTACAAGCCAAGTCTCTGAGCCAAGGCTCTGAGCCAAGTCTCCGAGTCGAGTCTCTGTGTTGAGTCTCCGATTCAAGTCTCTGAGTTAAGTCTTCCAAGTCAAGACTCGGAGTCAAGGCTCTGAATCAAGTCTCCAAGTCAAGTCTCCGAGTCAAGTCTCCGAGTCAAGTCTCTGAGTCAAGGCTCAGAGTTGAGTCTCCAAGCCAAGTCTCTGAGCCAAGGCTCTGAGTCAAGTCTCCGAGTCAAGGCTCTGAGTTAAGTCTCCGAGTCAAGTCTCCAAGTTGAGTCTCCAAGTCTAGGCTCTGAGTCGAGTCTGTGAGTTGAGTCTTCGAGTCAAGGCTCTGAGTCAAGTCTCCAAGTCAAGTCTCCGATTCGAGTCGCTGAGTCAAGGCTCTGAGTCGAGTCTCTGAGTCCAGTCTACGAGTCAAGCCTTTGAGTCAAGTCTGCAAGTCAAGTCTCCGAGTCGAGTCTCTGAATCAAGTCTCTGAGTCGAGTCTCCAAGTCAAGTCTCTGAGTCGAGTCTCTGAGTCAAGGCTCTGAGTCGAGTCTCTGAGTCAAGGCTCTGAGTCGAGTCTCTCAGTCGTCTCCGAGTAAAGTCTCCAAGTCAAGTCTCTGAGTCGAGTCTCTGAGTCAAGTCTCAGAGTCAAGTCTCCTAGTCAAGACTCCGAGTCAAGGCTCTGAGACAAGTCTCCAAGTCAAGTCTCCGAGTCAAGTCTCCGAGTCACGTCTCCGAGTCAAGGCTCAGAGTTGAGTCTCCAAGCCAAGTCTCTGAGCCAAGGCTCTGAGCCAAGTCTCCGAGTCGAGTCTCTGTGTTGAGTCTCCGATTCAAGTCTCTGAGTTAAGTCTTCCAAGTCAAGACTCCGAGTCAAGGCTCTGAATCAAGTCTCCGAGTCAAGTCTCTGAGTCAAGGCTCAGAGTTGAGTCTCCAAGCCAAGTCTCTGAGCCAAGGCTCTGAGTCAAGTCTCCGAGTCAAGTCTTCCAAGTCAAGTCTCAGAGTCAAGTCTCTGAGTCGAGTCTGTCAGTCAAGTCTCCGAGTCAAGTCTCCAAGTCGAGTCTCTGAGTCAAGTCTCTGAATCGAGTCTCTGAGTCAAGTCTCCGAATCAGGTCTCTGAGTCGAGTCTCCAAGTCGAGTCTCCAAGTCAAAGCTCTGAGTCAAGTCTCCAAGTCAAGGCTCTGAGTTACGTCTCCGAGTCAAGTCTCCAAGTCGAGTCTCCGAGTCAAGTCTCTGAATCGAGTCTCTGAGTCAAGTCTCCAAGTCAAGGCTCTGAGTTGAGTCTCCAAGTCAAGTCTCTGAGCCAAGGCTCTGAGTCAAGTCTCCGAGTCAAGTCTCCAAGTCGAGTCTCCGAGTCAAGTCTCTGAATCGAGTCTCTGAGTCAATTCTCCGAATCAGGTCTCTGAGTCGAGTCTCCAAGTCGAGTCTCCAAGTCAAGGCTCTGAGTCAAGTCTCCAAGTCAAGGCTCTGAGTTAAGTCTCCGAGTCAAGTCTCCAAGTCGAGTCTCCGAGTCAAGTCTCTGAATCGAGTCTCTGAGTCAAGTCTCCAAGTCAAGGCTCTGAGTTGAGTCTCCAAGTCAAGTCTCCAAGTCAAGGCTATGAGTCGAGTCTCTGAGTCAAGTCTCCAAGTCAAGTCTCCGAGTCGAGTCTCCGAGTCAAGGCTCTGAGTCAAGTCTCTGAGTCAAGTCGCTGAGTCATGGCTCTGAGTCGAGTCTCCAAGCCAAGTCTCTGAGCCAAGGCTCTGAGTCAAGTCTCCGAGTCAAGTCTTCCAAGTCAAGTCTCTGAGTCGAGTCTGTCAGTCAAGTCTCCGAGTCAAGTCTCTGAGTTAAGTCTTCCAAGTCAAGACTCCGAGTCAAGGCTCTGAATCAAGTCTCCAAGTCAAGTCTCCGAGTCAAGTCTCCGAGTCAAGTCTCTGAGTCAAGGCTCAGAGTTGAGTCTCCAAGCCAAGTCTCTGAGCCAAGGCTCTGAGTCAAGTCTCCGAGTCAAGTCTTCCAAGTCAAGTCTCTGAGTCGAGTCTGTCAGTCAAGTCTCCGAGTCAAGTCTCCAAGTCGAGTCTCCGAGTCAAGTCTCTGAATCGAGTCTCTGAGTCAAGTCTCCAAGTCAAGGCTCTGAGTTGAGTCTCCAAGTCAAGTCTCTGAGCCAAGGCTCTGAGTCAAGTCTCCGAGTCAAGTCTCCAAGTCGAGTCTCCGAGTCAAGTCTCTGAATCGAGTCTCTGAGTCAATTCTCCGAATCAGGTCTCTGAGTCGAGTCTCCAAGTCGAGTCTCCAAGTCAAGGCTCTGAGTCAAGTCTCCAAGTCAAGGCTCTGAGTTAAGTCTCCGAGTCAAGTCTCCAAGTCGAGTCTCCGAGTCAAGTCTCTGAATCGAGTCTCTGAGTCAAGTCTCCAAGTCAAGGCTCTGAGTTGAGTCTCCAAGTCAAGTCTCCAAGTCAAGGCTATGAGTCGAGTCTCTGAGTCAAGTCTCCAAGTCAAGTCTCCGAGTCGAGTCTCCGAGTCAAGGCTCTGAGTCAAGTCTCTGAGTCGAGTCGCTGAGTCATGGCTCTGAGTCGAGTCTCCAAGTCAAGTCTCTGAGTCGAGTCTCTGAGTCAAGGCTCTGAGTCGAGTCTCTGAGTCAAGGCTCTGAGTCGAGTCTCCAAGTCTAGGCTCTGAGTCGAGTCTGTGAGTTGAGTCTCCGAGTCAAGGCTCTGAGTCAAGTCTCCATGTCAAGTCTCCGATTCGAGTCGCTGAGTCAAGGCTCTGAGTCGAGTCTCTGAGTCCAGTCTACGAGTCAAGCCTTTGAGTCAAGTCTGCAAGTCACGTCTCCGAGTCGAGTCTCTGAATCAAGGCTCTGAGTCAAGTCTCCAAGCCAAGTCTCCAAGTCGAGTCTCCGAGTCAAGTCTCTGAATCGAGTCTCTGAGTCAATTCTCCAAATCAGGTCTCTGAGTCGAGTCTCCAAGTCGAGTCTCCAAGTCAAGGCTCTGAGTTGAGTCTCCAAGTCAAGTCTCCAAGTCAAGGCTCTGAGTCAAGTCTCTGAGTCGAGTCGCTGAGTCAAGGCTCTGAGTCGAGTCTCTGAGTCGAGTCTCCGAGTCAAGCCTTCGAGTCAAGTCTGCAAGTCAGGTCTCCGAGTCGAGTCTCCAAGTCAAGTCTCTGAGTCGAGTCTCCAAGTCAAGTCTCTGAGTCGAGTCTCTGAGTCACGTCTCCGAGTCGAGTCTCTGAATCAAGGCTCTGAGTCAAGTCTCCAAGTCAAGTCTCTGAGTCGAGTCTCTGAGTCAAGGCTCTGAGTCGAGTCTCTGTGTCAAGGCTCTGAGTCGAGTCTCTCAGTCGTCTCCGAGTAAAGTCTCCAAGTCAAGTCTCTGAGTCGAGTCTCTGAGTCAAGTCTCAGAGTCGAGTCTCCAAGTCAAGACTCCGAGTCAAGGCTCTGAGTCAAGTCTCGAAATCAAGTCTCCGAGTCAAGTCTCCGAGTCACGTCTCCGAGTCAAGGCTCAGAGTTGAGTCTCCAAGCCAAGTCTCTGAGCCAAGGCTCTGAGCCAAGTCTCCGAGTCGAGTCTCTGTGTTGAGTCTCCGATTCAAGTCTCTGAGTTAAGTCTTCCAAGTCAAGACTCCGAGTCAAGGCTCTGAATCAAGTCTCCAAGTCAAGTCTCCGAGTCAAGTCTCCGAGTCAAGTCTCTGAGTCAAGGCTCAGAGTTGAGTCTCCAAGCCAAGTCTCTGAGCCAAGGCTCTGAGTCAAGTCTCCGAGTCAAGTCTTCCAAGTCAAGTCTCTGAGTTGAGTCTGTCAGTCAAGTCTCCGAGTCAAGTCTCCAAGTCGAGTCTCCGAGTCAAGTCTCTGAATCGAGTCTCTGAGTCAAGTCTCCAAGTCAAGGCTCTGAGTTGAGTCTCCAAGTCAAGTCTCTGAGCCAAGGCTCTGAGTCAAGTCTCCGAGTCAAGTCTCCAAGTCGAGTCTCCGAGTCAAGTCTCTGAATCGAGTCTCTGAGTCAATTCTCCGAATCAGGTCTCTGAGTCGAGTCTCCAAGTCGAGTCTCCAAGTCAAGGCTCTGAGTCAAGTCTCCAAGTCAAGGCTCTGAGTTAAGTCTCCGAGTCAAGTCTCCAAGTCGAGTCTCCGAGTCAAGTCTCTGAATCGAGTCTCTGAGTCAAGTCTCCAAGTCAAGGCTCTGAGTTGAGTCTCCAAGTCAAGTCTCCAAGTCAAGGCTATGAGTCGAGTCTCTGAGTCAAGTCTCCAAGTCAAGTCTCCGAGTCGAGTCTCCGAGTCAAGGCTCTGAGTCAAGTCTCTGAGTCAAGTCGCTGAGTCATGGCTCTGAGTCGAGTCTCCAAGTCAAGTCTCTGAGTCGAGTCTCTGAGTCAAGGCTCTGAGTCGAGTCTACGAGTCAAGCCTTTGAGTCAAGTCTGCAAGTCACGTCTCCGAGTCGAGTCTCTGAATCAAGGCTCTGAGTCAAGTCTCCAAGCCAAGTCTCCAAGTCGAGTCTCCGAGTCAAGTCTCTGAATCGAGTCTCTGAGTCAATTCTCCGAATCAGGTCTCTGAGTCGAGTCTCCAAGTCACGTCTCTGAGTCGAGTCTCTGAGTCATGTCTCCGAGTGAAGTCTCCGAGTCAAGTCTCCAAGTCGAGTCTCCGAGTCAAGTCTCTGAATCGAGTCTCTTAGTCAAGTCTCCAAGTCAAGGCTCTGAGTTGAGTCTCCAAGTCAAGTCTTCAAGTCAAGGCTCTGAGTCAAGTCTCTGAGTCGAGTCGCTGAGTCAAGGCTCTGAGTCGAGTCTCTGAGTCGAGTCTCCGAGTCAAGCCTTCGAGTCAAGTCTGCAAGTCAGGTCTCCGAGTCGAGTCTCCAAGTCAAGTCTCTGAGTCGAGTCTCCAAGTCAAGTCTCCAAGTCTAGGCTCTGAGTCGAGTCTGTGAGTTGAGTCTCCGAGTCAAGGCTCTGAGTCAAGTCTCCAAGTCAAGTCTCCGATTCGAGTCGCTGAGTCAAGGCTCTGAGTCGAGTCTCTGAGTCCAGTCTACGAGTCAAGCCTTTGAGTCAAGTCTGCAAGTCACGTCTCCGAGTCGAGTCTCTGAATCAAGGCTCTGAGTCAAGTCTCCAAGTCAAGTCTCTGAGTCGAGTCTCTGAGTCAAGGCTCTGAGTCGAGTCTCTGTGTCAAGGCTCTGAGTCGAGTCTCTCAGTCGTCTCCGAGTAAAGTCTCCAAGTCAAGTCTCTGAGTCGATTCTCTGAGTCAAGTCTCAGAGTCGAGTCTCCAAGTCAAGTCTCCGAGTCAAGGCTCTGAGTCAAGTCTCGAAATCAAGTCTCCGAGTCAAGTCTCCGAGTCACGTCTCCGAGTCAAGGCTCAGAGTTGAGTCTCCAAGCCAAGTCTCTGAGCCAAGGCTCTGAGCCAAGTCTCCGAGTCGAGTCTCTGTGTTGAGTCTCCGATTCAAGTCTCTGAGTTAAGTCTTCCAAGTCAAGACTCCGAGTCAAGGCTCTGAATCAAGTCTCCAAGTCAAGTCTCCGAGTCAAGTCTCCGAGTCAAGTCTCTGAGTCAAGGCTCAGAGTTGAGTCTCCAAGCCAAGTCTCTGAGCCAAGGCTCTGAGTCAAGTCTCCGAGTCAAGTCTTCCAAGTCAAGTCTCTGAGTCGAGTCTGTCAGTCAAGTCTCCGAGTCAAGTCTCCAAGTCGAGTCTCCGAGTCAAGTCTCTGAATCGAGTCTCTGAGTCAAGTCTCCAAGTCAAGGCTCTGAGTTGAGTCTCCAAGTCAAGTCTCTGAGCCAAGGCTCTGAGTCAAGTCTCCGAGTCAAGTCTCCAAGTCGAGTCTCCGAGTCAAGTCTCTGAATCGAGTCTCTGAGTCAATTCTCCGAATCAGGTCTCTGAGTCGAGTCTCCAAGTCGAGTCTCCAAGTCAAGGCTCTGAGTCAAGTCTCCAAGTCAAGGCTCTGAGTTAAGTCTCCGAGTCAAGTCTCCAAGTCGAGTCTCCGAGTCAAGTCTCTGAATCGAGTCTCTGAGTCAAGTCTCCAAGTCAAGGCTCTGAGTTGAGTCTCCAAGTCAAGTCTCCAAGTCAAGGCTATGAGTCGAGTCTCTGAGTCAAGTCTCCAAGTCAAGTCTCCGAGTCGAGTCTCCGAGTCAAGGCTCTGAGTCAAGTCTCTGAGTCGAGTCGCTGAGTCATGGCTCTGAGTCGAGTCTCCAAGTCAAGTCTCTGAGTCGAGTCTCTGAGTCAAGGCTCTGAGTCGAGTCTCTGAGTCAAGGCTCTGAGTCGAGTCTCCAAGTTGAGTCTCCAAGTCTAGGCTCTGAGTCGAGTCTGTGAGTTGAGTCTCCGAGTCAAGGCTCTGAGTCAAGTCTCCATGTCAAGTCTCCGATTCGAGTCGCTGAGTCAAGGCTCTGAGTCGAGTCTCTGAGTCCAGTCTACGAGTCAAGCCTTTGAGTCAAGTCTGCAAGTCACGTCTCCGAGTCGAGTCTCTGAATCAAGGCTCTGAGTCAAGTCTCCAAGCCAAGTCTCCAAGTCGAGTCTCCGAGTCAAGTCTCTGAATCGAGTCTCTGAGTCAATTCTCCAAATCAGGTCTCTGAGTCGAGTCTCCAAGTCGAGTCTCCAAGTCAAGGCTCTGAGTCGAGTCTCTGAGTCCAGTCTACGAGTCAAGCCTTTGAGTCAAGTCTGCAAGTCACGTCTCCGAGTCGAGTCTCTGAATCAAGGCTCTGAGTCAAGTCTCCAAGTCAAGTCTCTGAGTCGAGTCTCTGAGTCAAGGCTCTGAGTCGAGTCTCTGTGTCAAGGCTCTGAGTCGAGTCTCTCAGTCGTCTCCGAGTAAAGTCTCCAAGTCAAGTCTCTGAGTCGAGTCTCTGAGTCAAGTCTCAGAGTCGAGTCTCCAAGTCAAGACTCCGAGTCAAGGCTCTGAGTCAAGTCTCGAAATCAAGTCTCCGAGTCAAGTCTCCGAGTCACGTCTCCGAGTCAAGGCTCAGAGTTGAGTCTCCAAGCCAAGTCTCTGAGCCAAGGCTCTGAGCCAAGTCTCCGAGTCGAGTCTCTGTGTTGAGTCTCCGATTCAAGTCTCTGAGTTAAGTCTTCCAAGTCAAGACTCCGAGTCAAGGCTCTGAATCAAGTCTCCAAGTCAAGTCTCCGAGTCAAGTCTCCGAGTCAAGTCTCTGAGTCAAGGCTCAGAGTTGAGTCTCCAAGCCAAGTCTCTGAGCCAAGGCTCTGAGTCAAGTCTCCGAGTCAAGTCTTCCAAGTCAAGTCTCTGAGTTGAGTCTGTCAGTCAAGTCTCCGAGTCAAGTCTCCAAGTCGAGTCTCCGAGTCAAGTCTCTGAATCGAGTCTCTGAGTCAAGTCTCCAAGTCAAGGCTCTGAGTTGAGTCTCCAAGTCAAGTCTCTGAGCCAAGGCTCTGAGTCAAGTCTCCGAGTCAAGTCTCCAAGTCGAGTCTCCGAGTCAAGTCTCTGAATCGAGTCTCTGAGTCAATTCTCCGAATCAGGTCTCTGAGTCGAGTCTCCAAGTCGAGTCTCCAAGTCAAGGCTCTGAGTCAAGTCTCCAAGTCAAGGCTCTGAGTTAAGTCTCCGAGTCAAGTCTCCAAGTCGAGTCTCCGAGTCAAGTCTCTGAATCGAGTCTCTGAGTCAAGTCTCCAAGTCAAGGCTCTGAGTTGAGTCTCCAAGTCAAGTCTCCAAGTCAAGGCTATGAGTCGAGTCTCTGAGTCAAGTCTCCAAGTCAAGTCTCCGAGTCGAGTCTCCGAGTCAAGGCTCTGAGTCAAGTCTCTGAGTCGAGTCGCTGAGTCATGGCTCTGAGTCGAGTCTCCAAGTCAAGTCTCTGAGTCGAGTCTCTGAGTCAAGGCTCTGAGTCGAGTCTCTGAGTCAAGGCTCTGAGTCGAGTCTCCAAGTTGAGTCTCCAAGTCTAGGCTCTGAGTCGAGTCTGTGAGTTGAGTCTCCGAGTCAAGGCTCTGAGTCAAGTCTCCATGTCAAGTCTCCGATTCGAGTCGCTGAGTCAAGGCTCTGAGTCGAGTCTCTGAGTCCAGTCTACGAGTCAAGCCTTTGAGTCAAGTCTGCAAGTCACGTCTCCGAGTCGAGTCTCTGAATCAAGGCTCTGAGTCAAGTCTCCAAGCCAAGTCTCCAAGTCGAGTCTCCGAGTCAAGTCTCTGAATCGAGTCTCTGAGTCAATTCTCCAAATCAGGTCTCTGAGTCGAGTCTCCAAGTCGAGTCTCCAAGTCAAGGCTCTGAGTTGAGTCTCCAAGTCAAGTCTCCAAGTCAAGGCTCTGAGTCAAGTCTCTGAGTCGAGTCGCTGAGTCAAGGCTCTGAGTCGAGTCTCTGAGTCGAGTCTCCGAGTCAAGCCTTCGAGTCAAGTCTGCAAGTCAGGTCTCCGAGTCGAGTCTCCAAGTCAAGTCTCTGAGTCGAGTCTCCAAGTCAAGTCTCTGAGTCGAGTCTCTGAGTCACGTCTCCGAGTCGAGTCTCTGAATCAAGGCTCTGAGTCAAGTCTCCAAGTCAAGTCTCTGAGTCGAGTCTCTGAGTCAAGGCTCTGAGTCGAGTCTCTGTGTCAAGGCTCTGAGTCGAGTCTCACAGTCGTCTCCGAGTAAAGTCTCCAAGTCAAGTCTCTGAGTCGAGTCTCTGAGTCAAGTCTCAGAGTCGAGTCTCCAAGTCAAGACTCCGAGTCAAGGCTCTGAGTCAAGTCTCGAAATCAAGTCTCCGAGTCAAGTCTCCGAGTCACGTCTCCGAGTCAAGGCTCAGAGTTGAGTCTCCAAGCCAAGTCTCTGAGCCAAGGCTCTGAGCCAAGTCTCCGAGTCGAGTCTCTGTGTTGAGTCTCCGATTCAAGTCTCTGAGTTAAGTCTTCCAAGTCAAGACTCCGAGTCAAGGCTCTGAATCAAGTCTCCAAGTCAAGTCTCCGAGTCAAGTCTCCGAGTCAAGTCTCTGAGTCAAGGCTCAGAGTTGAGTCTCCAAGCCAAGTCTCTGAGCCAAGGCTCTGAGTCAAGTCTCCGAGTCAAGTCTTCCAAGTCAAGTCTCTGAGTCGAGTCTGTCAGTCAAGTCTCCGAGTCAAGTCTCCAAGTCGAGTCTCCGAGTCAAGTCTCTGAATCGAGTCTCTGAGTCAAGTCTCCAAGTCAAGGCTCTGAGTTGAGTCTCCAAGTCAAGTCTCTGAGCCAAGGCTCTGAGTCAAGTCTCCGAGTCAAGTCTCCAAGTCGAGTCTCCGAGTCAAGTCTCTGAATCGAGTCTCTGAGTCAATTCTCCGAATCAGGTCTCTGAGTCGAGTCTCCAAGTCGAGTCTCCAAGTCAAGGCTCTGAGTCAAGTCTCCAAGTCAAGGCTCTGCGTTAAGTCTCCGAGTCAAGTCTCCAAGTCGAGTCTCCGAGTCAAGTCTCTGAATCGAGTCTCTGAGTCAAGTCTCCAAGTCAAGGCTCTGAGTTGAGTCTCCAAGTCAAGTCTCCAAGTCAAGGCTATGAGTCGAGTCTCTGAGTCAAGTCTCCAAGTCAAGTCTCCGAGTCGAGTCTCCGAGTCAAGGCTCTGAGTCAAGTCTCTGAGTCGAGTCGCTGAGTCATGGCTCTGAGTCGAGTCTCCAAGTCAAGTCTCTGAGTCGAGTCTCTGAGTCAAGGCTCTGAGTCGAGTCTCTGAGTCAAGGCTCTGAGTCGAGTCTCCAAGTTGAGTCTCCAAGTCTAGGCTCTGAGTCGAGTCTGTGAGTTGAGTCTCCGAGTCAAGGCTCTGAGTCAAGTCTCCATGTCAAGTCTCCGATTCGAGTCGCTGAGTCAAGGCTCTGAGTCGAGTCTCTGAGTCCAGTCTACGAGTCAAGCCTTTGAGTCAAGTCTGCAAGTCACGTCTCCGAGTCGAGTCTCTGAATCAAGGCTCTGAGTCAAGTCTCCAAGCCAAGTCTCCAAGTCGAGTCTCCGAGTCAAGTCTCTGAATCGAGTCTCTGAGTCAATTCTCCAAATCAGGTCTCTGAGTCGAGTCTCCAAGTCGAGTCTCCAAGTCAAGGCTCTGAGTCAAGTCTCCAAGTCAACGCTCTGAGTTAAGTCTCCGAGTCAAGTCTCCAAGTCGAGTCTCCGAGTCAAGTCTCTGAATCGAGTCTCTGAGTCAAGTCTCCAAGTCAAGGCTCTGAGTTGAGTCTCCAAGTCAAGTCTCCAAGTCAAGGCTCTGAGTCAAGTCTCTGAGTCGAGTCGCTGAGTCAAGGCTCTGAGTCGAGTCTCTGAGTCGAGTCTCCGAGTCAAGCCTTCGAGTCAAGTCTGCAAGTCAGGTCTCCGAGTCGAGTCTCCAAGTCAAGTCTCTGAGTCGAGTCTCCAAGTCAAGTCTCTGAGTCGAGTCTCTGAGTCAAGGCTCTGAGTCGAGTCTCTGAGTCAAGGCTCTGAGTGGAGTCTCTCAGTCGTCTCCGAGTAAAGTCTCCAAGTCAAGTCTCTGAGTCGAGTCTCTGAGTCAAGTCTCAGAGTCGAGTCTCCAAGTCAAGGCTCCGAGTCAAGGCTCTGAGTCAAGTCTCCAAATCAAGTCTCCGAGTCAAGTCTCCGAGTCACGTCTCCGAGTCAAGGCTCAGAGTTGAGTCTCCAAGCCAAGTCTCTGAGCCAAGGTTCTGAGCCAAGTCTCCGAGTCGAGTCTCTGTGTTGAGTCTCCGATTCAAGTCTCTGAGTTAAGTCTTCCAAGTCAAGACTCCGAGTCAAGGCTCTGAATCAAGTCTCCAAGTCAAGTCTCCAAGTCGAGTCTCCGAGTCAAGTCTCTGAATCGAGTCTCTGAGTCAAGTCTCCAAGTCAAGGCTCTGAGTTGAGTCTCCAAGTCAAGTCTCTGAGCCAAGGCTCTGAGTCAAGTCTCCGAGTCAAGTCTCCAAGTCGAGTCTCCGAGTCAAGTCTCTGAATCGAGTCTCTGAGTCAATTCTCCGAATCAGGTCTCTGAGTCGAGTCTCCAAGTCGAGTCTCCAAGTCAAGGCTCTGAGTCAAGTCTCCAAGTCAAGGCTCTGCGTTAAGTCTCCGAGTCAAGTCTCCAAGTCGAGTCTCCGAGTCAAGTCTCTGAATCGAGTCTCTGAGTCAAGTCTCCAAGTCAAGGCTCTGAGTTGAGTCTCCAAGTCAAGTCTCCAAGTCAAGGCTATGAGTCGAGTCTCTGAGTCAAGTCTCCAAGTCAAGTCTCCGAGTCGAGTCTCCGAGTCAAGGCTCTGAGTCAAGTCTCTGAGTCGAGTCGCTGAGTCATGGCTCTGAGTCGAGTCTCCAAGTCAAGTCTCTGAGTCGAGTCTCTGAGTCAAGGCTCTGAGTCGAGTCTCTGAGTCAAGGCTCTGAGTCGAGTCTCCAAGTTGAGTCTCCAAGTCTAGGCTCTGAGTCGAGTCTGTGAGTTGAGTCTCCGAGTCAAGGCTCTGAGTCAAGTCTCCATGTCAAGTCTCCGATTCGAGTCGCTGAGTCAAGGCTCTGAGTCGAGTCTCTGAGTCCAGTCTACGAGTCAAGCCTTTGAGTCAAGTCTGCAAGTCACGTCTCCGAGTCGAGTCTCTGAATCAAGGCTCTGAGTCAAGTCTCCAAGCCAAGTCTCCAAGTCGAGTCTCCGAGTCAAGTCTCTGAATCGAGTCTCTGAGTCAATTCTCCAAATCAGGTCTCTGAGTCGAGTCTCCAAGTCGAGTCTCCAAGTCAAGGCTCTGAGTCAAGTCTCCAAGTCAACGCTCTGAGTTAAGTCTCCGAGTCAAGTCTCCAAGTCGAGTCTCCGAGTCAAGTCTCTGAATCGAGTCTCTGAGTCAAGTCTCCAAGTCAAGGCTCTGAGTTGAGTCTCCAAGTCAAGTCTCCAAGTCAAGGCTCTGAGTCAAGTCTCTGAGTCGAGTCGCTGAGTCAAGGCTCTGAGTCGAGTCTCTGAGTCGAGTCTCCGAGTCAAGCCTTCGAGTCAAGTCTGCAAGTCAGGTCTCCGAGTCGAGTCTCCAAGTCAAGTCTCTGAGTCGAGTCTCCAAGTCAAGTCTCTGAGTCGAGTCTCTGAGTCAAGGCTCTGAGTCGAGTCTCTGAGTCAAGGCTCTGAGTGGAGTCTCTCAGTCGTCTCCGAGTAAAGTCTCCAAGTCAAGTCTCTGAGTCGAGTCTCTGAGTCAAGTCTCAGAGTCGAGTCTCCAAGTCAAGGCTCCGAGTCAAGGCTCTGAGTCAAGTCTCCAAATCAAGTCTCCGAGTCAAGTCTCCGAGTCACGTCTCCGAGTCAAGGCTCAGAGTTGAGTCTCCAAGCCAAGTCTCTGAGCCAAGGTTCTGAGCCAAGTCTCCGAGTCGAGTCTCTGTGTTGAGTCTCCGATTCAAGTCTCTGAGTTAAGTCTTCCAAGTCAAGACTCCGAGTCAAGGCTCTGAATCAAGTCTCCAAGTCAAGTCTCCGAGTCAAGTCTCCGAGTCAAGTCTCTGAGTCAAGGCTCAGAGTTGAGTCTCCAAGCCAAGTCTCTGAGACAAGGCTCTGAGTCAAGTCTCCGAGTCAAGTCTTCCAAGTCAAGTCTCTGAGTCGAGTCTGTCAGTCAAGTCTCCGAGTCAAGTCTCCAAGTCGAGTCTCCGAGTCAAGTCTCTGAATCGAGTCTCTGAGTCAAGTCTCCAAGTCAAGGCTCTGAGTTGAGTCTCCAAGTCAAGTCTCTGAGCCAAGGCTCTGAGTCAAGTCTCCGAGTCAAGTCTCCAAGTCGAGTCTCCGAGTCAAGTCTCTGAATCGAGTCTCTGAGTCAATTCTCCGAATCAGGTCTCTGAGTCGAGTCTCCAAGTCGAGTCTCCAAGTCAAGGCTCTGAGTTAAGTCTCCGAGTCAAGTCTCCAAGTCGAGTCTCCGAGTCAAGTCTCTGAATCGAGTCTCTGAGTCAAGTCTCCAAGTCAAGGCTCTGAGTTGAGTCTCCAAGTCAAGTCTCCAAGTCAAGGCTCTGAGTCGAGTCTCTGAGTCAAGTCTCCAAGTCAAGTCTCCGAGTCGAGTCTCCGAGTCAAGGCTCTGAGTCAAGTCTCTGAGTCAAGTCGCTGAGTCATGGCTCTGAGTCGAGTCTCCAAGTCAAGTCTCTGAGTCGAGTCTCTGAGTCAAGGCTCTGAGTCGAGTCTCTGAGTCAAGGCTCTGAGTCGAGTCTCCAAGTTGAGTCTCCAAGTCTAGGCTCTGAGTCGAGTCTGTGAGTTGAGTCTCCGAGTCAAGGCTCTGAGTCAAGTCTCCATGTCAAGTCTCCGATTCGAGTCGCTGAGTCAAGGCTCTGAGTCGAGTCTCTGAGTCCAGTCTACGAGTCAAGCCTTTGAGTCAAGTCTGCAAGTCACGTCTCCGAGTCGAGTCTCTGAATCAAGGCTCTGAGTCAAGTCTCCAAGTCAAGTCTCCAAGTCGAGTCTCCGAGTCAAGTCTCTGAATCGAGTCTCTGAGTCAATTCTCCGAATCAGGTCTCTGAGTCGAGTCTCCAAGTCGAGTCTCCAAGTCACGTCTCTGAGTCGAGTCTCTGAGTCATGTCTCCGAGTGAAGTCTCCGAGTCAAGTCTCCAAGTCGAGTCTCCGAGTCAAGTCTCTGAATCGAGTCTCTGAGTCAAGTCTCCAAGTCAAGGCTCTGAGTTGAGTCTCCAAGTCAAGTCTTCAAGTCAAGGCTCTGAGTCAAGTCTCTGAGTCGAGTCGCTGAGTCAAGGCTCTGAGTCGAGTCTCTGAGTCGAGTCTCCGAGTCAAGCCTTCGAGTCAAGTCTGCAAGTCAGGTCTCCGAGTCGAGTCTCCAAGTCAAGTCTCTGAGTCGAGTCTCCAAGTCAAGTCTCTGAGTCAAGGCTCTGAGTCTAGTCTCCAAGTCGAGTCCCCAAGTCTAGGCTCTGAGTCGAGTCTGTGAGTTGAGTCTCCGAGTCAAGGCTCTGAGTCAAGTCTCCAAGTCAAGTCTCCGATTCGAGTCGCTGATTCAAGGCTCTGAGTCGAGTCTCTGAGTCCAGTCTACGAGTCAAGCCTTTGAGTCAAGTCTGCAAGTCACGTCTCCGAGTCGAGTCTCTGAATCAAGGCTCTGAGTCAAGTCTCCAAGTCAAGTCTCTGAGTCGAGTCTCTGAGTCAAGGCTCTGAGTCGAGTCTCTGAGTCAAGGCTCTGAGTCGAGTCTCTCAGTCGTCTCCGAGTAAAGTCTCCAAGTCAAGTCTCTGAGTCGAGTCTCTGAGTCAAGTCTCAGAGTCGAGTCTCCAAGTCAAGACTCCGAGTCAAGGCTCTGAGTCGAGTCTCTGAGTCAAGGCTCTGAGTCGAGTCTCTCAGTCGTCTCCGAGTAAAGTCTCCAAGTCAAGTCTCTGAGTCGAGTCTCTGAGTCAAGTCTCAGAGTCGAGTCTCCAAGTCAAGACTCCGAGTCAAGGCTCTGAGTCAAGTCTCCAAATCAAGTCTCCGAGTCAAGTCTCCGAGTCACGTCTCCGAGTCAAGGCTCAGAGTTGAGTCTACAAGCCAAGTCTCTGAGCCAAGGCTCTGAGCCAAGTCTCCGAGTCGAGTCTCTGTGTTGAGTCTCCGATTCAAGTCTCTGAGTTAAGTCTTCCAAGTCAAGACTCGGAGTCAAGGCTCTGAATCAAGTCTCCAAGTCAAGTCTCCGAGTCAAGTCTCCGAGTCAAGTCTCTGAGTCAAGGCTCAGAGTTGAGTCTCCAAGCCAAGTCTCTGAGCCAAGGCTCTGAGTCAAGTCTCCGAGTCAAGGCTCTGAGTTAAGTCTCCGAGTCAAGTCTCCAAGTTGAGTCTCCAAGTCTAGGCTCTGAGTCGAGTCTGTGAGTTGAGTCTTCGAGTCAAGGCTCTGAGTCAAGTCTCCAAGTCAAGTCTCCGATTCGAGTCGCTGAGTCAAGGCTCTGAGTCGAGTCTCTGAGTCCAGTCTACGAGTCAAGCCTTTGAGTCAAGTCTGCAAGTCAAGTCTCCGAGTCGAGTCTCTGAATCAAGTCTCTGAGTCGAGTCTCCAAGTCAAGTCTCTGAGTCGAGTCTCTGAGTCAAGGCTCTGAGTCGAGTCTCTGAGTCAAGGCTCTGAGTCGAGTCTCTCAGTCGTCTCCGAGTAAAGTCTCCAAGTCAAGTCTCTGAGTCGAGTCTCTGAGTCAAGTCTCAGAGTCAAGTCTCCTAGTCAAGACTCCGAGTCAAGGCTCTGAGACAAGTCTCCAAGTCAAGTCTCCGAGTCAAGTCTCCGAGTCACGTCTCCGAGTCAAGGCTCAGAGTTGAGTCTCCAAGCCAAGTCTCTGAGCCAAGGCTCTGAGCCAAGTCTCCGAGTCGAGTCTCTGTGTTGAGTCTCCGATTCAAGTCTCTGAGTTAAGTCTTCCAAGTCAAGACTCCGAGTCAAGGCTCTGAATCAAGTCTCCGAGTCAAGTCTCTGAGTCAAGGCTCAGAGTTGAGTCTCCAAGCCAAGTCTCTGAGCCAAGGCTCTGAGTCAAGTCTCCGAGTCAAGTCTTCCAAGTCAAGTCTCAGAGTCAAGTCTCTGAGTCGAGTCTGTCAGTCAAGTCTCCGAGTCAAGTCTCCAAGTCGAGTCTCTGAGTCAAGTCTCTGAATCGAGTCTCTGAGTCAAGTCTCCGAATCAGGTCTCTGAGTCGAGTCTCCAAGTCGAGTCTCCAAGTCAAAGCTCTGAGTCAAGTCTCCAAGTCAAGGCTCTGAGTTACGTCTCCGAGTCAAGTCTCCAAGTGGAGTCTCCGAGTCAAGTCTCTGAATCGAGTCTCTGAGTCAAGTCTCCAAGTCAAGGCTCTGAGTTGAGTCTCCAAGTCAAGTCTCTGAGCCAAGGCTCTGAGTCAAGTCTCCGAGTCAAGTCTCCAAGTCGAGTCTCCGAGTCAAGTCTCTGAATCGAGTCTCTGAGTCAAGTCTCCGAATCAGGTCTCTGAGTCGAGTCTCCAAGTCGAGTCTCCAAGTCAAGGCTCTGAGTCAAGTCTCCAAGTCAAGGCTCTGAGTTACGTCTCCGAGTCAAGTCTCCAAGTCGAGTCTCCGAGTCAAGTCTCTGAATCGAGTCTCTGAGTCAAGTCTCCAAGTCAAGGCTCTGAGTTGAGTCTCCAAGTCAAGTCTCTGAGCCAAGGCTCTGAGTCAAGTCTCCGAGTCAAGTCTCCAAGTTCAGTCTCCGAGTCAAGTCTCTGAATCGAGTCTCTGAGTCAATTCTCCGAATCAGGTCTCTGAGTCGAGTCTCCAAGTCGAGTCTCCAAGTCAAGGCTCTGAGTTAAGTCTCCGAGTCAAGTCTCCAAGTTGAGTCTCCGAGTCAAGTCTCTGAATCGAGTCTCTGAGTCAAGTCTCCAAGTCAAGGCTCTGAGTTGAGTCTCCAAGTCAAGTCTCCAAGTCAAGGCTCTGAGTCGAGTCTCTGAGTCAAGTCTCCAAGTCAAGTCTCCGAGTCGAGTCTCCGAGTCAAGGCTCTGAGTCAAGTCTCTGAGTCGAGTCTCTGAGTCAAGGCTCTGAGTCGAGTCTCTGAGTCAAGGCTCTGAGTCAAGTCTCCAAGTTGAGTCTCCAAGTCTAGGCTCTGAGTCGAGTCTGTGAGTTGAGTCTCCGAGTCAAGGCTCTGAGTCAAGTCTCCATGTCAAGTCTCCGATTCGAGTCGCTGAGTCAAGGCTCTGAGTCGAGTCTCTGAGTCCAGTCTACGAGTCAAGCCTTTGAGTCAAGTCTGCAAGTCACGTCTCCGAGTCGAGTCTCTGAATCAAGGCTCTGAGTCAAGTCTCCAAGCCAAGTCTCCAAGTCGAGTCTCCGAGTCAAGTCTCTGAATCGAGTCTCTGAGTCAATTCTCCGAATCAGGTCTCTGAGTCGAGTCTCCAAGTCGAGTCTCCAAGTCAAGGCTCTGAGTCAAGTCTCCAAGTCAAGTCTCCAAGTCGAGTCTCCGAGTCAAGTCTCTGAATCGAGTCTCTGTGTCAAGTCTCCAAGTCAAGGCTCTGAGTTGAGTCTCCAAGTCAAGTCTCCAAGTCAAGGCTCTGAGTCAAGTCTCTGAGTCGAGTCGCTGAGTCAAGGCTCTGAGTCGAGTCTCTGAGTCGAGTCTCCGAGTCAAGCCTTCGAGTCAAGTCTGCAAGTCAGGTCTCCGAGTCGAGTCTCCAAGTCAAGTCTCTGAGTCGAGTCTCCAAGTCAAGTCTCTGAGTCGAGTCTCTGAGTCAAGGCTCTGAGTCGAGTCTCCAAGTCGAGTCTCCAAGTCCAGGCTCTGAGTCGAGTCTGTGAGTTGAGTCTCCGAGTCAAGGCTCTGAGTCAAGTCTCCATGTCAAGTCTCCGATTCGAGTCGCTGAGTCAAGGCTCTGAGTCGAGTCTCTGAGTCCAGTCTACGAGTCAAGCCTTTGAGTCAAGTCTGCAAGTCACGTCTCCGAGTCGAGTCTCTGAATCAAGGCTCTGAGTCAAGTCTCCAAGCCAAGTCTCCAAGTCGAGTCTCCGAGTCAAGTCTCTGAATCGAGTCTCTGAGTCAATTCTCCGAATCAGGTCTCTGAGTCGAGTCTCCAAGTCGAGTCTCCAAGTCAAGGCTCTGAGTCAAGTCTCCAAGTCAAGTCTCCAAGTCGAGTCTCCGAGTCAAGTCTCTGAATCGAGTCTCTGTGTCAAGTCTCCAAGTCAAGGCTCTGAGTTGAGTCTCCAAGTCAAGTCTCCAAGTCAAGGCTCTGAGTCAAGTCTCTGAGTCGAGTCGCTGAGTCAAGGCTCTGAGTCGAGTCTCTGAGTCGAGTCTCCGAGTCAAGCCTTCGAGTCAAGTCTGCAAGTCAGGTCTCCGAGTCGAGTCTCCAAGTCAAGTCTCTGAGTCGAGTCTCCAAGTCAAGTCTCTGAGTCGAGTCTCTGAGTCAAGGCTCTGAGTCGAGTCTCCAAGTCGAGTCTCCAAGTCCAGGCTCTGAGTCGAGTCTGTGAGTTGAGTCTCCGAGTCAAGGCTCTGAGTCAAGTCTCCAAGTCAAGTCTCCGATTCGAGTCGCTGAGTCAAGGCTCTGAGTCGAGTCTCTGAGTCCAGTCTACGAGTCAAGCCTTTGAGTCAAGTCTGCAAGTCACGTCTCCGAGTCGAGTCTCTGAATCAAGGCTCTGAGTCAAGTCTCCAAGTCAAGTCTCTGAGTCGAGTCTCTGAGTCAAGGCTCTGAGTCGAGTCTCTGAGTCAAGGCTCTGAGTCGAGTCTCTCAGTCGTCTCCGAGTAAAGTCTCCAAGTCAAGTCTCTGAGTCGAGTCTCTGAGTCAAGTCTCAGAGTCGAGTCTCCAAGTCAAGACTCCGAGTCAAGGCTCTGAGTCAAGTCTCCAAATCAAGTCTCCGAGTCAAGTCTCCGAGTCACGTCTCCGAGTCAAGGCTCAGAGTTGAGTCTCCAAGCCAAGTCTCTGAGCCAAGGTTCTGAGCCAAGTCTCCGAGTCGAGTCTCTGTGTTGAGTCTCCGATTCAAGTCTCTGAGTTAAGTCTTCCAAGTCAAGACTCCGAGTCAAGGCTCTGAATCAAGTCTCCAAGTCAAGTCTCCGAGTCAAGTCTCCGAGTCAAGTCTCTGAGTCAAGGCTCAGAGTTGAGTCTCCAAGCCAAGTCTCTGAGCCAAGGCTCTGAGTCAAGTCTCCGAGTCAAGTCTTCCAAGTCAAGTCTCTGAGTCGAGTCTGTCAGTCAAGTCTCCGAGTCAAGTCTCCAAGTCGAGTCTCCGAGTCAAGTCTCTGAATCGAGTCTCTGAGTCAAGTCTCCAAGTCAAGGCTCTGAGTTGAGTCTCCAAGTCAAGTCTCTGAGCCAAGGCTCTGAGTCAAGTCTCCGAGTCAAGTCTCCAAGTCGAGTCTCCGAGTCAAGTCTCTGAATCGAGTCTCTGAGTCAATTCTCCGAATCAGGTCTCTGAGTCGAGTCTCCAAGTCGAGTCTCCAAGTCAAGGCTCTGAGTTAAGTCTCCGAGTCAAGTCTCCAAGTCGAGTCTCCGAGTCAAGTCTCTGAATCGAGTCTCTGTGTCAAGTCTCCAAGTCAAGGCTCTGAGTTGAGTCTCCAAGTCAAGTCTCCAAGTCAAGGCTCTGAGTCGAGTCTCTGAGTCAAGTCTCCAAGTCAAGTCTACGAGTCGAGTCTCCGAGTCAAGGCTCTGAGTCAAGTCTCTGAGTCAAGTCGCTGAGTCATGGCTCTGAGTCGAGTCTCCAAGTCAAGTCTCTGAGTCGAGTCTCTGAGTCAAGGCTCTGAGTCGAGTCTCTGAGTCAAGGCTCTGAGTCGAGTCTCCAAGTTGAGTCTCCAAGTCTAGGCTCTGAGTCGAGTCTGTGAGTTGAGTCTCCGAGTCAAGGCTCTGAGTCAAGTCTCCATGTCAAGTCTCCGATTCGAGTCGCTGAGTCAAGGCTCTGAGTCGAGTCTCTGAGTCCAGTCTACGAGTCAAGCCTTTGAGTCAAGTCTGCAAGTCACGTCTCCGAGTCGAGTCTCTGAATCAAGGCTCTGAGTCAAGTCTCCAAGTCAAGTCTCCAAGTCGAGTCTCCGAGTCAAGTCTCTGAATCGAGTCTCTGAGTCAATTCTCTGAATCAGGTCTCTGAGTCGAGTCTCCAAGTCGAGTCTCCAAGTCACGTCTCTGAGTCGAGTCTCTGAGTCATGTCTCCGAGTGAAGTCTACGAGTCAAGTCTCCAAGTCGAGTCTCTGAGTCAAGTCTCTGAATCGAGTCTCTGAGTCAAGTCTCCAAGTCAAGGCTCTGAGTCGAGTCTCTGAGTCGAGTCTCCGAGTCAAGCCTTCGAGTCAAGTCTGCAAGTCAGGTCTCCGAGTCGAGTCTCCAAGTCAAGTCTCTGAGTCGAGTCTCCAAGTCAAGTCTCTTAGTCGAGTCTCTGAGTCAAGGCTCTGAGTCGAGTCTCCAAGTCGAGTCTCCAAGTCTAGGCTCTGAGTCGAGTCTGTGAGTTGAGTCTCCGAGTCAAGGCTCTGAGTCAAGTCTCCAAGTCAAGTCTCCGATTCGAGTCGCTGAGTCAAGGCTCTGAGTCGAGTCTCTGAGTCCAGTCTATGAGTCAAGCCTTTGAGTCAAGTCTGCAAGTCACGTCTCCGAGTCGAGTCCCTGAATCAAGGCTCTGAGTCGAGTCTCCAAGTCAAGTCTCTGAGTCGAGTCTCTGAGTCAAGGCTCTGAGTGGAGTCTCTGAGTCAAGGCTCTGAGTCGAGTCTCTCAGTCAAGTCAACGAGTCAAGTTTCCAAGTCAAGTCTCCGAGTCGTGTCTCTGAGTCAATGCTCTGAGTCGTGTCAATGAGTCGAGTCTCTGAGTCAATTCTCCGTGTCGAGTCTCTGAGTCAAGGCTCTGAGTCAAGTCTCCGAGTCAAGTCTTCCAAGTCAAGTCTCAGAGTCAAGTCTCTGAGTCGAGTCTGTCAGTCAAGTCTCCGAGTCAAGTCTCCAAGTCGAGTCTCCGAGTCAAGTCTCTGAATCGAGTCTCTGAGTCAAGTCTCCGAATCAGGTCTCTGAGTCGAGTCTCCAAGTCGAGTCTCCAAGTCAAGGCTCTGAGTCAAGTCTCCAAGTCAAGGCTCTGAGTTAAGTCTCCGAGTCAAGTCTCCAAGTTGAGTCTCCAAGTCTAGGCTCTGAGTCGATTCTGTGAGTTGAGTCTCCGAGTCAAGGCTCTGAGTCAAGTCTCCAAGTCAAGTCTCCGATTCGAGTCGCTGAGTCAAGGCTCTGAGTCGAGTCTCTGAGTCCAGTCTACGAGTCAAGCCTTTGAGTCAAGTCTGCAAGTCACGTCTCCGAGTCGAGTCTCTGAATCAAGTCTCTGAGTCGAGTCTCCAAGTCAAGTCTCTGAGTCGAGTCTCTGAGTCAAGGCTCTGAGTCGAGTCTCTGAGTCAAGGCTCTGAGTCGAGTCTCTCAGTCGTCTCCGAGTAAAGTCTCCAAGTCAAGTCTCTGAGTCGAGTCTCTGAGTCAAGTCTCAGAGTCGAGTCTCCAAGTCAAGACTCCGAGTCAAGGCTCTGAGTCAAGTCTCCAAGTCAAGTCTCCGAGTCAAGTCTCCGAGTCACGTCTCCGAGTCAAGGCTCAGAGTTGAGTCTCCAAGCCAAGTCTCTGAGCCAAGGCTCTGAGCCAAGTCTCCGAGTCGAGTCTCTGTGTTGAGTCTCCGATTCAAGTCTCTGAGTTAAGTCTTCCAAGTCAAGACTCCGAGTCAAGGCTCTGAATCAAGTCTCCGAGTCAAGTCTCTGAGTCAAGGCTCAGAGTTGAGTCTCCAAGCCAAGTCTCTGAGCCAAGGCTCTGAGTCAAGTCTCCGAGTCAAGTCTTCCAAGTCAAGTCTCAGAGTCAAGTCTCTGAGTCGAGTCTGTCAGTCAAGTCTCCGAGTCAAGTCTCTAAGTCGAGTCTCTGAGTCAAGTCTCTGAATCGAGTCTCTGAGTCAAGTCTCCGAATCAGGTCTCTGAGTCGAGTCTCCAAGTCGAGTCTCCAAGTCAAAGCTCTGAGTCAAGTCTCCAAGTCAAGGCTCTGAGTTACGTCTCCGAGTCAAGTCTCCAAGTCGAGTCTCTGAGTCAAGTCTCTGAATCGAGTCTCTGAGTCAAGTCTCCAAGTCAAGGCTCTGAGTTGAGTCTCCAAGTCAAGTCTCTGAGCCAAGGCTCTGAGTCAAGTCTCCGAGTCAAGTCTCCAAGTCGAGTCTCCGAGTCAAGTCTCTGAATCGAGTCTCTGAGTCAAGTCTCCGAATCAGGTCTCTGAGTCGAGTCTCCAAGTCGAGTCTCCAAGTCAAGGCTCTGAGTCAAGTCTCCAAGTCAAGGCTCTGAGTTGAGTCTCCAAGTCAAGGCTCTGAGTTAAGTCTCCGAGTCAAGTCTCCAAGTCGAGTCTCCGATTCAATTCTCTGAATCGAGTCTCTGAGTCAAGTCTCCGAATCAAGTCTCTGAGTCGCGACTCCAAGTCGAGTCTCCAAGTCCAGTCTCTGAGTCGAGTCTCTGAGTCAAGTCTCCGAGTCGAGTCTCTGAGTCAAGTCTCCGAGTCAATTCTCTGAATCGAGTCTCTGAGTCAAGTCTCCGAATCAAGTCTCTGAGTCGCCACTCCAAGTCGAGTCTCCAAGTCCAGTCTCTGAATCGAGTCTCTGAGTCATGTCTCCGAGTCAAGTCTTCCAAGTCAAGTCTCTGAGTCGAGTCTGTCAGTCAAGTCTCCGAGTCAAGTCTCCAAGTCGAGTCTCCGAGTCAAGTCTCTGAATCGAGTCTCTGAGTCGAGTCTCCAAGTAAAGTCTCTGAGCCAAGGCTCTGAGTCAAGTCTCCGAGTCAAGTCTCCAAGTCGAGTCTCCGAGTCAAGTCTCTGAATCGAGTCTCTGAGTCAAGTCTCCGAATCAGGTCTCTGAGTCGAGTCTCCAAGTCGAGTCTCCAAGTCAAGGCTCTGAGTCAAGTCTCCAAGTCAAGGCTCTGAGTTAAGACTCCGAGTCAAGTCTCCAAGTCGAGTCTCCGAGTCAAGTCTCTGAATCGAGTCTCTGAGTCAAGTCTCCAAGTCAAGGCTCTGAGTTGAGTCTCCAAGTCAAGTCTCTGAGCCAAGGCTCTGAGTCAAGTCTCCGAGTCGAGTCTCTGTGTTGAGTCTCCGATTCAAGTCTCTGAGTTAAGTCTTCCAAGTCAAGACTCCGAGTCAAGGCTCTGAATCAAGTCTCCAAGTCAAGTCTCCGAGTCAAGTCTCCGAGTCAAGTCTCTGAGTCAAGGCTCAGAGTTGAGTCTCCAAGCCAAGTCTCTGACCCAAGGCTCTGAGTCATGTCTCCGAGTCGAGTCTCCGAGTCAAGTCTCTGTGTCGAGTCTCTGAGTCAAATCTCCGAGTCAAGTCTCCAAGTCAAGTCTCTGTGTTGAGTCTCTGAGTCAAGTCTCCGAGTCAAGTCTCCAAGTCAAGGCTCTGAGTCAAGTCTCTGTGTCGAGTCTCCGAGTCAAGGCTCTGATTCAAGTCTCTGAGGCAGGTCTCCAAGTCAAGTCTCCGAGTCAAGTCTCCAAGTCAAGGCTCTGAGTCAAGTCTCTGTGTCGAGTCTCTGAGTCGAGTCTCTGAGTCAAGTCTCCGACTCGAGTCTCTGAGTCAAATCTCCGAGTCGAGTCTCCGAGTCAAGTCTCTGAGTCGAGTCTCTGAGTCAAGGCTCTGAGTCAAGTCTCCGAGTCAAGTCTTCAAGTCAAGGCTCTGAGTCAAGTCTCCGAGTCAAGTATCTGAGTCAAGTCTCTGAGTCAAGTCTCCGAGTCAAGGCTCTGATTCAAGTCTCCAAGTCAAGTCTCTGAGGCAGGTCTCCAAGTCAAGTCTCCGAGTCAAGACGTCGAGTCAAGGCTCTGAGTCAAGTCTCCAAGTCAAGTCTCCGAGTCAAGTCTCCGAGTCACGTCTCCGAGTCAAGGCTCAGAGTTGAGTCTCCAAGCCAAGTCTCTGAGCCAAGGCTCTGAGTCAAGTCTCCGAGTCGAGTCTCCGTGTCGAGTCTCCGATTCAAGTCTCCGAGTTAAGTCTTCCAAGTCAAGTCTCCGAGTCAAGGCTCTGAGTCGAGTCTCCGAGTCAACTCTCTGTGTTGAGTCAATTTTCCGAGTCAAGTCGCCACGTCAATGCTCTGAGTCAAGTCTCTGAGTCAAGTCTCCAAGTCAAGGCTCTGAGTCAAGTCTCTGTGTCGTGTCTCTGAGTCAAGTCTCCGAGTCAAGTCGCCGAGTCGAGTCTCTGAGTCAAGTCTCCGAGTCAAGTCTCTGAGTCAAATCTCCAAGTCGAGTCTCCAAGTCAAGTTTCTGAGTCGAGTCTCCGAGTCTTCAGTCTTCAGTCAGAGGTGCAGCGGCTGCTCAGGGAGGGGATCATTGAGCCAAGCACAAGTCCTTGGAGGGCCCAGGTGGTTGTTGTTTGGACTGGGCAGAAAGATAGGATGTTGGTGGACTATAGTCTAACCATCATCGAACCGAGTCAAGTCTTCAAGTCAAGGCTCTGAGTCAAGTCTCCGAGTCAAGTATCTGAGTCAAGTCTCTGAGTCAAGTCTCCGAGTCAAGTGTCCGAGTCGAGTCTCCGAGTCGAGTCTCCGAGTCAAGGCTCTGAGTCAAGTCTCTGAGTCAAGGCTCTGAGTCGAGTCTCTCAGTCGTCTCCGAGTAAAGTCTCCAAGTCAAGTCTCTGAGTCGAGTCTCTGAGTCAATTCTCAGAGTCGAGTCTTCAAGTCAAGACTCCGAGTCAAGGCTCTGAGTCAAGTCTCCGAGTCAAGTCTCCGAGTCACGTCTCTGAGTCGAGTCTCTGAGTCATGTCTCCGAGTGAAGTCTCCGAGTCAAGTCTCTGAGTCAAGTCTCCAAGTCAAGTCTCCAAGTCAAGGCTCTGAGTCGAGTCTCTGAGTCAAGTCTCCAAGTCAAGTCTCCGAGTCGAGTCTCCGAGTCAAGGCTCTTAGTCAAGTCTCTGAGTCGAGTCTCTGAGTCAAGTCTCAGAGTCAAGTCTCCAAATCAAGTCTCTGAGTCAAGTCTCCGAGTCACGTCTCCGAGTCAAGGCTCAGAGTTGAGTCTCCAAGCCAAGGCTCTGAGCCAAGTCTCCGAGTCGAGTCTCTGTGTTGAGTCTCCGATTCAAGTCTCTGAGTTAAGTCTTCCAAGTCAAGACTCCGAGTCAAGGCTCTGAATCAAGTCTCCAAGTCAAGTCTCCGAGTCAAGTCTCCGAGTCAAGTCTCTGAGTCAAGGCTCAGAGTTGAGTCTTCAAGCCAAGTCTCTGAGCCAAGGCTCTGAGTCAAGTCTCCGAGTCAAGTCTTCCAAGTCAAGTCTCAGAGTCAAGTCTCTGAGTCGAGTCTGTCAGTCAAGTCTCCGAGTCAAGTCTCCAAGTCGAGTCTCCGAGTCAAGTCTCTGAATCGAGTCTCTGAGTCAAGTCTCTGAATCGAGTCTCTGAGTCAAGTCTCCGAATCAGGTCTCTGAGTCGAGTCTCCAAGTCAAGGCTCTGAGTTAAGTCTCCGAGTCAAGTCTCCAAGTCGAGTCTCCGAGTCAAGTCTCTGAATCGAGTCTCTGAGTCAAGTCTCCAAGTCAAGGCTCTGAGTTGAGTCTCCAAGTCAAGTCTCTGAGCCAAGGCTCTGAGTCAAGTCTCCGAGTCAAGTCTCCAAGTCGAGTCTCCGAGTCAAGTCTCTGAATCGAGTCTCTGAGTCAAGTCTCCGAATCAGGTCTCTGAGTCGAGTCTCCAAGTCGAGTCTCCAAGTCAAGGCTCTGAGTCAAGTCTCCAAGTCAACGCTCTGAGTTAAGTCTCCGAGTCAAGTCTCCAAGTCGAGTCTCCAAGTCTAGGCTCTGAGTCGAGTCTGTGAGTTGAGTCTCCGAGTCAAGGCTCTGAGTAAAGTATCCAAGTCAAGTCTCCGATTCGAGTCGCTGAGTCAAGGCTCTGAGTCGAGTCTCTGAGTCCAGTCTACGAGTCAAGCCTTTGAGTCAAGTCTGCAAGTCACGTCTCCGAGTCGAGTCCCTGAATCAAGGCTCTGAGTCGAGTCTCCAAGTCAAGTCTCTGAGTCGAGTCTCTGAGTCAAGGCTCTGAGTCGAGTCTCTGAGTCAAGGCTCTGAGTCGAGTCTCTCAGTCGTCTCCGAGTAAAGTCTCCAAGTCAAGTCTCTGAGTCGAGTCTCTGAGTCAAGTCTCCGAGTTAAGTCTCCGAGTCACGTCTCCGAGTCAAGGCTCAGAGTTGAGTCTCCAAGCCAAGTCTCTGAGCCAAGGCTCTGAGCCAAGTCTCCGAGTCGAGTCTCTGTGTTGAGTCTCCGATTCAAGTCTCTGAGTTAAGTCTTCCAAGTCAAGACTCCGAGTCAAGGCTCTGAATCAAGTCTCCAAGTCAAGTCTCCGAGTCAAGTCTCCGAGTCAAGTCTCTGAGTCAAGGCTCAGAGTTGAGTCTCCAAGCCAAGTCTCTGAGCCAAGGCTCTGAGTCAAGTCTCCGAGTCAAGTCTTCCAAGTCAAGTCTCTGAGTCGAGTCTGTCAGTCAAGTCTCCGAGTCAAGTCTCCAAGTCGAGTCTCCGAGTCAAGTCTCTGAATCGAGTCTCTGAGTCAAGTCTCCAAGTCAAGGCTCTGAGTTGAGTCTCCAAGTCAAGTCTCTGAGCCAAGGCTCTGAGTCAAGTCTCCGAGTCAAGTCTCCAAGTCGAGTCTCCGAGTCAAGTCTCTGAATCGAGTCTCTGAGTCAATTCTCCGAATCAGGTCTCTGAGTCGAGTCTCCAAGTCGAGTCTCCAAGTCAAGGCTCTGAGTCAAGTCTCCAAGTCAAGGCTCTGAGTTAAGTCTCCGAGTCAAGTCTCCAAGTCGAGTCTCCGTGTCAAGTCTCTGAATCGAGTCTCTGAGTCAAGTCTCCAAGTCAAGGCTCTGAGTTGAGTCTCCAAGTCAAGTCTCCAAGTCAAGGCTCTGAGTCGAGTCTCTGAGTCAAGTCTCCAAGTCAAGTCTCCGAGTCGAGTCTCCGAGTCAAGGCTCTGAGTCAAGTCTCTGAGTCGAGTCGCTGAGTCATGGCTCTGAGTCGAGTCTCCAAGTCAAGTCTCTGAGTCAAGGCTCTGAGTCGAGTCTCTGAGTCAAGGCTCTGAGTCGAGTCTCCAAGTCGAGTCTCCAAGTCTAGGCTCTGAGTCGAGTCTGTGAGTTGAGTCTCCGAGTCAAGGCTCTGAGTCAAGTCTCCATGTCAAGTCTCCGATTCGAGTCGCTGAGTCAAGGCTCTG
The DNA here is from genome assembly GCF_030144855.1 of Hypanus sabinus. Taxonomy (NCBI): domain Eukaryota; kingdom Metazoa; phylum Chordata; class Chondrichthyes; order Myliobatiformes; family Dasyatidae; genus Hypanus; species Hypanus sabinus. Next base: position 23,949,683 of record NC_082720.1, read on the forward strand.
AGTCGAGTCTCTGAGTCCAGTCTACGAGTCAAGCCTTTGAGTCAAGTCTGCAAGTCACGTCTCTGAGTCGAGTCTCTGAATCAAGGCACTGAGTCAAGTCTCCAAGTCAAGTCTCCAAGTCGAGTCTCCGAGTCAAGTCTCTGAATCGAGTCTCTGAGTCAGTTCTCCGAATCAGGTCTCTGAGTCGAGTCTCCAAGTCGAGTCTCCAAGTCAAGGCTCTGAGTCAAGTCTCCAAGTCAAGGCTCTGAGTTAAGTCTCCGAGTCAAGTGTCCAAGTCGAGTCTCTGAGTCAAGTCTCCAAGTCAAGGCTCTGAGTCGAGTCTCTGAGTCAAGTCTCCAAGTCGAGTCTCTGAGTCAAGTCTCCAAGTCAAGGCTCTGAGTTAAGTCTCCGAGTCAAGTCTCTGAATCGAGTCTCTGAGTCAAGTCTCCAAGTCAAGGCTCTGAGTCGAGTCTCTGAGTCAAGTCTCCAAGTCAAGTCTCCGAGTCGAGTCTCCGAGTCAAGGCTCTGAGTCAAGTCTCTGAGTCGAGTCGCTGAGTCAAGGCTCTGAGTTGAGTCTCTGAGTCGAGTCTCCGAGTCAAGCCTTCGAGTCAAGTCTGCAAGTCAGGTCTCCGAGTCGAGTCTCCAAGTCAAGTCTCTGAGTCGAGTCTCCAAGTCAAGTCTCTGAGTCGAGTCTCTGAGTCAAGGCTCTGAGTCGAGTCTCCAAGTCGAGTCTCCAAGTCTAGGCTCTGAGTCGAGTCTGTGAGTTGAGTCTCCGAGTCAAGGCTCTGAGTCAAGTCTCCAAGTCAAGTCTCCGATTCGAGTCGCTGAGTCAAGGCTCTGAGTCGAGTCTCTGAGTCCAGTCTACGAGTCAAGCCTTTGAGTCAAGTCTGCAAGTCACGTCTCCGAGTCGAGTCTCTGAATCAAGGCTCTGAGTCAAGTCTCCAAGTCAAGTCTCTGAGTCGAGTCTCTGAGTCAAGGCTCTGAGTCGAGTCTCTGAGTCAAGGCTCTGAGTCGAGTCTCTCAGTCGTCTCCGAGTAAAGTCTCCAAGTCAAGTCTCTGAGTCGAGTCTCTGAGTCAAGTCTCAGAGTCGAGTCTCCAAGTCAAGACTCCGAGTCAAGGCTCTGAGTCAAGTCTCCAAATCAAGTCTCCGAGTCACGTCTCCGAGTCAAGGCTCAGAGTTGAGTCTCCAAGCCAAGTCTCTGAGCCAAGGCTCTGAGCCAAGTCTCCGAGTCGAGTCTCTGTGTTGAGTCTCCGATTCAAGTCTCTGAGTTAAGTCTTCCAAGTCAAGACTCCGAGTCAAGGCTCTGAATCAAGTCTCCAAGTCAAGTCTCCGAGTCAAGTCTCCGAGTCAAGTCTCTGAGTCAAGGCTCAGAGTTGAGTCTCCAAGCCAAGTCTCTGAGCCAAGGCTCTGAGTCAAGTCTCCGAGTCAAGTCTTCCAAGTCAAGTCTCTGAGTCGAGTCTGTCAGTCAAGTCTCCGAGTCAAGTCTCCAAGTCGAGTCTCCGAGTCAAGTCTCTGAATCGAGTCTCTGAGTCAAGTCTCCAAGTCAAGGCTCTGAGTTGAGTCTCCAAGTCAAGTCTCTGAGCCAAGGCTCTGAGTCAAGTCTCCGAGTCAAGTCTCCAAGTCGAGTCTCCGAGTCAAGTCTCTGAATCGAGTCTCTGAGTCAATTCTCCGAATCAGGTCTCTGAGTCGAGTCTCCAAGTCGAGTCTCCAAGTCAAGGCTCTGAGTCAAGTCTCCAAGTCAAGGCTCTGAGTTAAGTCTCCGAGTCAAGTCTCCAAGTCGAGTCTCCGTGTCAAGTCTCTGAATCGAGTCTCTGAGTCAAGTCTCCAAGTCAAGGCTCTGAGTTGAGTCTCCAAGTCAAGTCTCCAAGTCAAGGCTCTGAGTCGAGTCTCTGAGTCAAGTCTCCAAGTCAAGTCTCCGAGTCGAGTCTCCGAGTCAAGGCTCTGAGTCAAGTCTCTGAGTCGAGTCGCTGAGCCAAGGCTCTGAGTCAAGTCTCCGAGTCAAGTCTTCCAAGTCAAGTCTCAGAGTCAAGTCTCTGAGTCGAGTCTGTCAGTCAAGTCTCCGACTCAAGTCTCCAAGTCGAGTCTCCGAGTCAATTCTCTGAATCGAGTCTCTGAGTCAAGTCTCCAAGTCAAGGCTCTGAGTTGAGTCTCCAAGTCAAGTCTCTGTGTCGAGTCTCTGAGTCAAATCTCCGAGTCAAGTCTCCAAGTCAAGTCTCTGTGTTGAGTCTCTGAGTCAAGTCTCCGAGTCAAGTCGTCACGTCAACGCTCTGAGTCAAGTCTCCGAGTCAAGTCTCCAAGTCAAGGCTCTGAGTCAAGTCTCTGTGTCGAGTCTCCGAGTCAAGGCTCTGATTCAAGTCTCCAAGTCAAGTCTCTGATGCAGGTCTCCAAGTCAAGTCTCCGAGTCAAGTCTCCAAGTGAAGGCTCTGAGTCAAGTCTCTGTGTCGAGTCTCCGAGTCAAGGCTCTGATTCAAGTCTCCAAGTCAAGTCTCTGAGGCAGGTCTCCAAGTCAAGTCTCCGAGTCAAGTCTCCAAGTCAAGGCTCTGAGTCAAGTCTCCGAGTCAAGTCTCCGAGTTGAGTCTCTGAGTCGTGTCTCTGAGTCAAGGCTCTGAGTCGGGTCTCTGAGTCGAGTCTCCGAGTCAAGTCTCCGTGTCGAGTCTCCAAGTCACGTCTTTGAGTCAAGTCTCTGAGTCAAGTCTCTGTGTCGAGTCTCTGAGTCAAGTCTCCGTGTCAAGTCTCTGAGTCAAGTCTCTAAGTCAAGGCTCTAAGTCAAATCTCCGAGTCGAGTCTCCAAGTCAAGTCTCTGTGTCGAGTCTCTGAGTCAAGTCTCCGTGTCAAGTCTCCGAGTCAAGTCTCCGAGTCGCGTCTCCGAGTCAAGTCTCTGAGTCAAGGCCCTGAGTCAAGGCTCTGAGTGAAGTCTTTGTCAAAGCTCCGAGTCAAGTCTCCGAGTTGAGTCTATGAGTCGAGTCTCCGAGTCAACTCTCCAAGTCAAGTCTCTGAGTCGAGTCTCCAAGGCTCTGAGTCGTGTCTCTGAGTCAAGTCTCCAAGTCAAGGCTCTGAGTCGAGTCTCCAAGTCAAGTCCCTGTGTCGAGTCTCTGAGTCATGTCTCCGTGTCAAGTCTCTGAGTCAAGGCTCTGTGTCGAGTCTCTGAGTCAAGTCTCCAAGTCAAGGCTCTGAGTCAAGTCTCCGAGTCATGGCTCTGAGTCGAGTCTCTGAGTCAAGTCTCCATGTCGAGTCTCTGAGTCAAGGCTCTGCGTCGAGTCTCTGAGTCAGGTCTCTGTGTCAAGGCCCCATATTAGGGCTCCGTGTCAAGATCCCTGCTGTTTGCTGTTTGGCGTTTATGCCCATGTCAAACATCCAAACTCAATCTCTATGCCTGTGTCCTGCACTTGGGTTGGCTTCCTTCACTCGTTGCAACAGAACAAACTGGCCACAATGAACCCAGCTGGCATGAGCACCCTGCAATAAGCCCTCGCCAGCCATGGCTCCATACTGGGTCTGTATGATCAACTTCTTCGGGATATCATGGAGAACCTCCGTTCCCTGTCCGCTAACAGAACAAAGATCAGTGACCAGGTGGACCGTGTGTCCACTAATCTTACCCCATCCTCTCCTGGAACTCTGTTGAACCAGTCCAGACAGTCTGTAGTGGCAATCCCCTAGGTGTCAGCAACACCCCCGCCAAGAGAGCCGCACGTACCTGAACCGGAGCCCTACACTGGGGATTTGGGGATGTGCCGGGTCTTCCTTCTGCAATGCTCCTTTGTGTTCGATCAGCAGTCATCCACGTACTCCACAGACAAGTCGAAGGTAGCTTACAGCATGGGGTCGTTGTGGGGAAATGCCTTAGCGTGGGCTACAGCTTTCTGGGATAATCAACTGGAGCTCTGTTCTTTTCTCCCCACCTTTATCATGGAAATGAGAAAGATTTTTGACCACTCCATCCATGGTAATGATGCCACTAAGTGTCTACTCTCTCTCCATCAGGCCTCATGCAGCATTGCCGAATATTCCGTGGAGTTCCGGACGTTAGCGGCCGACTTGGGGTGGAATGACGAGGCACTCCAAGAGGTATTTCGGGATGGTCTCAGTGACAAGGTGAAAGATGAATTGGAGACAAGAGATGACACCAACAACCTGGATTCCTTAATCTCCCTAGCCACCAGGTTGAACAATCATCTCCGAGAACTCCATAGGGAGCGATCTGGTCATCCACCACCTTTGGCCACTCCACAGCACTCATTACCATCTCCCACCAGCACAAGCCTGTCTTCTCCTTCTTCTCCTGGAATAGCTCCCAGCCTGGCTGTTATCTCTGCCCTGGGAGAGGAACCCATGCAGCTGGGAACGAACCGTCTTATCCCACAGAGCGACTCTGGAGATTGAGAACGGGTGAGTGTCTCTATTGTGGCCAGTCTGGCAACTTCTGTGCTACCTGTCCCCTTCGGCCAAAAGGGGAGGCACCAGTAGAAAGAGTACCCTGGTGAGCCAGACAACATTCCCTTCCGTCCCCCGAACTCAGATGCAGATCCTGGATTCAGAATCAGATTCAGATTCAGTTTATTGTCATTTAGAAACCACAAATACAATGCAGTTAAAAAATGAGACAACGTTCCTCCAGAATGGTATCACAAAAGCATATGACAAAACAGACTACACCAGAAAATACACATAATGTTTGGCAATCCCCAATCCATAGTCGGGAGATGCTGCTGCGTATTAATATCACACTACCATCTAAGCGTGTTCCCCGGAAAGGAGCTCCAAATCCACCAGACAAGCAAGACCAAAAACTAAAGCTACAAGACCTGCACTAAACCACATAGTTACAACATATAGTTACAACAGTGCAAACAATAACATAATTGATAAAAAAACAGACTATGGGCACAGTAAAAATAGTCCAAAGATGTTAAAGGACTATAAGTTCAAAAGAAATCACCACACAGTTTCCACAAGTCCTCAGGGTCCTGACAGACTCGCCATCCCACGCCAGTGGCAGAAGAGAGTACCCCCGCTATGGACTTCCATGGCACCGCCTGACTCAGCCTCGCAGACGCAGCACACACTGAATGCGACCTGACCGCAGCGGACTCCGAGTCCGTCGAACCACCGAGCTGATGACCATCCCCTCCGGCACAGCTTCCCCGAGCACCATCCTCTGCTGAGCATATTAAGACGGCCCCGCCAACGGACATCGGCAATGTGACCCCGAGGACTGGGGGCCTGTTCTTCCCAGCAGAGTCCCGGACCTCACAGCAGCAGCAGCAACGAAGAAGGTCTTTCTGGAGATTTCCCAATGTTCCTCCATGCTCCCATATCCGTTTGCAATTGATTATGATTGCGAATGGCACCCCGCTTCACAAATAACAGATAATCAGCTCCGGAGTAGCCGCTGCAAGCTGTGCCGCGCCGTTATCTTGGATAGATATCCAATACCTTATGTTACAACCAACAATCCCTGTCTCTGTCAGCACTAGTGGACTCTGGTGCTGAGGGAAACCTGTTGGATGAAGGCATAGCTTCCCAGGCTGGAATTCCCCGGGAGCCGTTGAGTGCTCCTCTGGAAGCCCGGGCACTGGACGTCAGACTTCTGGCCCGAATCACTCACTGCACACCACCCCTGTCTCTTATTCTCTCCAGGAACCATTAGAAACAGGTACAATTTATCTTAATTTCCTCCCCTCAAGCTCCTATAGTTCATGGGTATCCCTGACTGGTCCGCCATAATCTTCACATTGACTGGTCTACTGGGAAGATAGCCACAGCTGGAGTTTGTTTTATCACTCCACTTGTCTTCAATAGGCCCTTTCCCCTATGAAAGTCACCACAACCTCATCTGCCACTGAAACCCCTGACTTACCTAAGCTTCCAGCAGAGTGCCACGATCTGGGAGAAGCGTTCAGCAAAAAACGGGCTCTTTCCCTGCCTCCACACCACCCTTATGATTGTGCTATTGACCTTCTCCCAGGAGCCCCTCTACCCACCAGTTGTCTGTATAACTAGTCCTGGCCAGAACGGGAGCCAATGGGGGCTTTCTTAAATGACTTCCTCACGGCTGGCATTATCTGACCCTCATCTTCCCCGTAGGTGCACATTTCTTCTTTGTGAAGAAGGGCAGCTCTTTGCACTCCTGCTTTGATTACTGAGGCCTAAACAGCATAACCAGAAAGAACAAATATCCACTGCCCCTTCTCAACACTGCTTTTGAACCACTTCACGGAGCCACCATCTTCTCCAAGTTGGACCTACGAAGTGCCTGTCATCTGGTCAGGATAAGGGAGGGGGATGAGTAGAAAACAGCGTTCAACACACCTCTCGGTCACTTTGAATACCTGGTGAAACCATTCGGCCTCACCAATGCCCCCGCTGTTTTCCAAGCCCTGATAAACAATGGTCTTAGAGATTTTATTAACTGCTTCATGTTTGTTTATTTGGCTGACATCTTAATCTTCTCCAGCAGTCTTCAGGAATACACCTATGTCTGTCAGGTTCTGCAGATGCTTTGGGAGAACAAACTATTTGTAAAAGCTGAGAAGTGCATGTCTCACGTTCCTTCAGTCAGTTTCTTAGGATACATCATCGAGAGTGGGCAAGTGAGGGCGGATCCCGAGAAGATCCGGGCAGTAACGGAATGGCCAGAACCCACGACACTCGAGCGACTCCAGCGATTTCTGGGGTTCGCAAACTTTTATCGTCGTTTCATTAGTGATTACAACTGCCCCTTACTCAGCTCACCTCTTTGAAGACCCCTTTACACTGGGAGCCCAAAGCAGACGCTGCCTTCTCAGAGCTGAAGAGACGTTTCACCTTTGCCTCCATCCCGGTTCAACCAGATCCCCTCTTGACAATTCATTGTGGAGGCTGACACCTCCAATTCTGTGGTAGGAGCGGTCCTCTCCCAGGATTCAGGCTCTGACCAAAAACTTCATCCCTGTGCCTTCTTTTTTCGCCAGCTGTCCCCGCCAAATGAAATTACGACATAGGGAACTGGGAGTTACTAGCGGTTAAAGTTGCTTTGGAGGAGTGGAGGCACTGGCTGGAGGGAGTGGAACATCACTTTATTGTCTGGACCGATCACAAGAACCTGGCATATATTCAAACTGCCAAATGCCTGAATTCCCGCCAGGCCTGGTGGGCATTATTGTTTGGCCGGTTCATATTTACACTCACCTAATGTCCGGGGTCCAAGAATGGAAAGTCCAATGCTCTCTCCCATCAATACATTTCTGAAGAGGGTCTTCCCAACCCCAGTACCATCTTTCCACCATCCTGCGTAGTGGCTGCCCTCACCTGGGAGATCGAGGCCATAGTCAAAGAGGCCCAACGGACTCACCCTGACCCATACAATGGACCCACCAATCGCCTCTTTGTGCCTGATTCTGTTTGATCTCAGGATCTCAAGTGGGGGCACACTTCTTGTTTCGCCTGCCATCCTGGCATCGATCGGACTCTGTCCCCCTGAAGGGACACTTATGGTGGCCGTACACTGATGCCCATACTTTTGTATCTGCCTGTTCTGTTTGTGCCCGTGGAAAACCCTCCCACCGACCACCTGCTGGATTGCTTCATCCCCTACCTGTCCCTAGCTGCCCTTGGTCTCACATTGCGCTGGATTTTGTTACTGGACTACCCCTTCACATGGGAACGCTATCATACTCACTGTGGTGGATCGCTTCTCCAAAGCTGTGCACTTCGTAGCCCTTCCCAGACTCCCTACATCTTGTGATACAGCTGACATTCTCGTCCAGCACGTCTTCCGCCTTCACGAGATTCCAACATTATTTCTGACTGGGGTCCCCAATTCATTTCTCAAATCTGGCGATCTTTTTGACAAGCCCTTAGAGCCTCAGTAAACTTAACTTCTGGCTTCTATCTGCAGACAAATGGGCAAACAGAGCAAACACTGCACTGCATAACCACCAACAACCCGTCTGCCTGGAGCACCCACCTCACTTGGGTAGAGTACACCCACAACTCCCTGGTCAGCACTGCCACTGGAATGTCTCTCTTTGAATGCTCCCTCAGTTACCAATCCCCTCTGTTCTCTACTCATGAAGCTGTGCCTTCTGTTCTGGCCCATCTCCGCTGGTGGCGCAAGATCTGGAAAGACACACGCGCAGTCCTTCTCCTCTCAACTGACCACAACCAGAGGATTGCCGATTGCCATCGGATTCCTGTACCTGATTATCTGCCTGGTCAGAAGGTTTGGCTCTCTTCTAAAGACATCCCTCTAAAGAATGAACCCAAGAAACTCACCCCTTGCTACCTGGGACCATTCGAGATTGAATGCCCTCAGCGGTCAGACTCAAACTGTCCAAATCCATGCACATCCATCCTATATTCCAGGTTTCCTAATTCCCAATCTATCACCCTTTGTGTCCTCCTGCAAAACCCTCTCCACCTGCCTGGATCATTGATAACCACCCAGCGTACACCGCCCAGCGATTACTGGACGTGCGCCGCCGAGGCAGGGGCCTCAGTACCTGGTCGATTGGGAGGGATACCATCCAGAGGAATGTTCCTGGATTCCCCGCTCGTTCGTCCTGGACCCTTCCCTCATCCGTGATTTTCATCAGGACAATCCGTACAAGCCTGGTGGATCACCTGGTGGCTCCCGTTGAGGAGGGGGTATTGTCATGGTCCTGATCATTAATTCTCTATCTTGCTCCTAATTTCCTTTGATTTTACCACAGTTCCAACCATTAATTTCCCAATTGTTTCTAATTCGCTTTGATAACGGCACACCTGGCTTCCATCAAGGACTGCAGTATAAGAACCCCAGCATCACAACCACTAGTCGACATTTTGTTGGTCTTTTTCCTGTGTGATAACTATGTTTCTCGACCACTTAGAACCGTTTGTTCTAAGTTTAGCTCCAGTTTCAAGGCTTACCTATGAGACTCCATCTCCCTGAGACAAGGTTCCGTGTCAAGGGTCCATGTCAAGGCTCCATATCAGGGCACCATGTGAAGATCCCTCCTGTTTGCTGTTTGGCGTTTACGCCCATGTAAGCATCCTAACTCAATCTCCGTGCCTGAGTCCCGCACTTGGATTTGCTTCCTTCGCTCATTGCAACTGCTGGCTTGGATGACTTAAATGCTGGCACAGTTTATAAGAAGAGCAAAAATGTTTTCACAATTTCTGAATCATTATTTATCTCCCAGCCAATATCAACAAAATATTGACAGAAAGATGGTAACAAAATGTAACATCAGTTCAGTGTCCGATTATTATTTATGTGGTTTTGCTAAGGACAGATTATCTGCTGCATTTCTTCTATTCCTCTAACTTATGAACTTCAGAAATACTTTGAGTGTGGGGCATACTAAGCAAATGTAAGATCAATATGAGCCTTTATGTGTGAGGTCAGTCATTGGAAAGATTTCCTTCTGCTTTTCAGACAGTGTGTGTTTCGCTGTATCCAGTGCCATTGCCCACCAGAATCAGTTACAGTCAAAAGCAAACATTTAATGAGAAAATACCATCTCCTTTTTGAAGAATTGACTTTATCCATTAATATAGTGAAAGCTTCCAATTACAAAGGGAGTCAAGTACTGGATGAACATGAATATGAAGTTTTACTGTTTATAAAACAGAATAAAGTTGTTTGTTCTGTAATACCTTGACCTTAATTAACTAGAATGTGGTATTTGGGTATATGCTAAACTCTAATCAGTATGTTTCTATAAAACTTAAAATTTAGGGAGCTTGTTACTTTTTATGTTACACTTCCTGTGCTGTATTTAATGTAATTGGTAAATGGAAAAATGATTAGTCTTGATATGACCTGGAACTGAAAAGCTAAATTATGTTTCATATTAATTGAAATTTAAATAAATGAACATGGTTTAAGATGACAAAGTGTAGTTTCATGAATTTTTTGTGTTGACTATAAATCCAAGTGCAATATTTCAATTTTCCCCAACAACAGATGAAAGTAGAAGGCAATGATTAGATAAATTTTGAATGATTTTGGATCTTTCGATAATTGCGTTCTACGCTCTACACTAAGAGGAATAACAAATTTACAACTTATTACCATCCAAGTTCACTAATAATATTTTAAATTTGTACCAAATTATTAATTGGAATCAAATTATTCCTCTTTTGTCCTGTCTCTTTGTTTGTTTGTTTCATGCTGCTGTGCTTTCTGAATGGTTCTATCTAGTGGCTCTTTCCCATTAACTGAATTTCATCTTCTTCAGATCATTCTGACTAAAATATTAACTTAATTCACTGTTCTTGCTGTTAATTTACTGTTCTGTCACCTTCAGTTTTAGCCTGGGGTGGAATATCTGTTTCATTGTTTTGCTGGTAGTCTGTGTACCCATGTCAGAGTGAAGAATTCACACTCTCAGACAGCTAAGCATTTGGAAGAAAGACTGTGTCCTTATATACAGATGACACCAAAAGCATTTCAGCAAATCAGTTTTACCTCTGGCCTCAGAATACTTTATTATTATTGAAAATTCAATTTTAAATCAATATGACAAACTCTGGTCTTCACATTTTATTGTTATTCATATGTATGGAACTTAGTATCACACTTGGATCTGCTTACCATTGTGTTATGAATGTGAAATTAGCAGATTCATATCCTGAGACACAGTGGGAAGGCAGAGATATTCGTGTCATCATTAGCCATTGGTGAGGTACCAGAGGTTACAGACAAGTTGTGACAAAACAGGTGTGATGGGATTCAGATAGAAGGCAACTATCTGCATTTGGAAAGGCAACAACTGATAAGGGAACAGTCATCGTGGCTTTGTGTATGCCTCAGGAATTTGATTAAGTTTTCTGAAGAGATGATGAAGGTGCAGGATGATAGAGTTTGGTACGTGGACTTTAGCAAAGATTTTGACAAGATCATGCATAATAGGCTAGTGTGGAAGATTAGATTACATGAGATCCAAGGTGTGTTAGGAAAGGATTGTGCCCGTCAAAAAAAAATCAAGCGTACACACTTAAACAATAAAAAGGATAAATAGAAACATGCACCCATCAATAAAAAGTAACAAATATCACAAGCAGAAAATGAATCAAGAAAACTACTACAGATAAATTTTAGGGGCTTTCTAAACCAGAAAATGCAATACAAAATAAACAATATAGTCCAGTGTAACATCACTTATGCTTAAAATGACTCCAAGAAGTATTATGTTATATGTTTATGCCTTAATAAAAAGGAGCTTCTTTGAGTCATATCTCTCATCAGGGGACTTAACAAGTTGTAGCTATTTGTTTTATATGTATCTATGCTTAGAAGCTATTAATATTGACGATTTAAAATTTTGCATGGCTGTTTCACTACGTTTTGAGAAAAGTTACTTCAGGATTAAACCATCCCTTTGCCATTAATAACTAATAATTGACACTTAATTAAAATTCATATGAGAGTTTAACACTTCTGTTATTAACAAGGTATAACATGGATTTTTAAAAATTTGATTTGAAGTAAGTTTCATGAAGAATTATTACAAAAGAAGAGTTTCTGGCAATCATAAAGGTGGCTATATCCCTGAGGCCTGACTAATTGTATCCTGGGACAAAGTGGGGCAAGGCAGGCGTGTTGAGATTCAGATAGATGGGTATTAGCTGCATTTGATTAGGGGACAGTCGTCTTGGCTTTGTGCATGCCTAATGAATTTGGTTCAGTTTTCTGAAGAGATGAAGAAGGGGATTTATGAGGGCAGGATGGTAGACTTTGCATACATGGACTTCTGCAAGGCCTTTGACAAGATCCTTCACAGTAGGCTAGACTGGAAGATTAGATCACATGAGATCCAAGGTATTAGCCAATTGGATACAAAATTAGCTTGGTGAAAGGAATCAAATGTTGGCAGTGGAGGTTTTTTTATTTTTAATGGGAGACAATGATTTTTAATGATCAGCAGTTTGCCAAAGGAATCTGTGCTGAGTACACTGCTGTTCATCATGTACATCAACAATTTTGATGAGAGTTGTAGTTGCTAGAAAGTTATACTGCATGGGATCCGGTCATTCAGCTCAACCCATCCATATCTATCAAACTGTCCCAGCCAAACAAGTTCCATTCACCAGTGTTTGAAGAAAAACCTTCTAAACCTTTCCAATCCAGGTACCTGTCCAAGTGTACCTTGGGAGGTGTCATTGTACCTGCCTCTATATACTGTCCACTATGCCACCCAAAACTGGACGTCAAAATTGAAGCTACAGTAGAGAGTGAAGAAGGTTGTCTAAGATCAACTGGGATAGTAGGCCAAGAAATGGCAGATAGAATTTAACTTGGGCAATTGTGAAATGGTGTTTTTTAGTAACCTAAACCAGGGCAGGACTTACACAGTAAATGGCATGACTCTAGAGAGATTGGTAGAACAGAGGCCTAGGGGTGGAAGTGCATTATTCCGTGCAAGTGGTGACACAAGTAGAGAATGATGAAAAAGGTATTTAGCACATTTACCTTCATCATTCAGGGGATTCAGTATAAGAGTTGAGATGTCATAGTACAACTCTACAAGAAACCGGTAAACTTTGAATATTGTAAGCTTTTTCTGGTCACCCAGCTATATTAAGAAAGTTATTAAGTATGAAAGAATGCAGAAAAAATTCACAAAGATGTTACTGGTTCTGGAGAACTTGAGAACTTGATTTATGAGAGACTTGATAGGACATGGCTTCTTTCCCTGCAGCGTAGAAAGCTGTGGGATGACCTTATTGAGATATACAAAAACATAAAGGGCAAAGCTAAGATGAATAGCCACAAGTCTTTTTCCCAGGGTAAGGGTGCCAAAAACTAGAGGTCACAAATTTACCAGAGGGCCTCTTTAGTGCTTGGAGCTCATCAAAAAAACATTATCAATCATCAATAGTAGTTTTTCACACATTTTTGATATATAGTATTGGGTACCTTGATATGTGATCCCTTTACTCTAATCAATGTCACTAGATAAAATCACATAGTTTATATCTGTTCTATAAATAATAAATTAGAGGTCTTGTGCTCAATGTGCTCTGCCCTAAAGGAATAAATATACTATCATGCTGCTCACGCCGATTTCTGGAATTCCTAGCTAAATTAAGAAAAAAATCACTTCCACCTATTTATATTTATTGTAGTAATAGTTTAGTCCATAGAGCAAATGGCCAATATCTACTCAGTTGCTTGTTCCAACCCTTAGATCCTTCAGTCTATTTCTGGATCACGCTGTATTTGTAATTTGCATCTACAACAGGAAAATATAAGTTCATGGTCACATCGAGTAATAGGGTAGGGTCATAGAACACTGTAGCACAGAAACAGTGCCTTTGGCCCAGATAGTCCATTCTGAACCATTGATCTTCATAGTCCCATTGACCTGTAGCTGGACCGTAGCCCTCCATACCCCTCCCATCAATGTACCCATCCATATTTCTCTTAAGATGTTGAAATCAATGCTACCAATGGCAGCTCATTCCACATTCTCACCATGAGTGATGAAGATTCCCGTCATGTTCCCCTTAAAAGTTTCAGCTTTTACCCTTAACCCATGACCACTCATTCTTGTCTCACCTACTCTCAATGGAAAAAGCCTGTTGCATTTACCATATCTATACTTCTCATAATTTTATATAAGTCTATTATATCTCTGCTAACTTATTCAACCTTCCCCAAGAACTCAGGTCCTCAAACTCCTGCAATGTCCCTTCATCCTGCTGAAGGGTCAGGCAACATCTATGGAAAAAGTACAGTCGACTGTACTCTTTTCCAGAGATGCTGCCTGGCCTGCTGAGTTCCTCCAGCATTTTGTGTGTGTTGCTCGGATTTCCAGCATCTGCATTTTTTCTCTTGCCTGCATCATCCCTGTAATTTTTTTCTGTACTTTTTAAATCTTATTTCCATCCTTCCTGCCTGAACGTTTGGAGAGGTATAATATGATTAGGAATAGTCAGCTTGTCTTTGTCAAGGGCAGGTCGTGCCTTAAGGGCAGCGCGCACTTTAAAAGGCAGGACTTCTTTTCAGAGCGGGCGGCGTCGAGCGGGCAGCGGAGTCCGTGGAAGCACAGTCCTGGGCTTTGGCTAAGTGGGCTTCGGTGTAAGGGGACTTCGGTAAGCCTGTGTGATTGCTCGCTGAGGGGAAGGAGGTAAGGTCGCTAGATACTTTTTAGACTTATTCTTTTAATCCAGTTCAGGTATGGGGGAGACAGTCAGAGCAGTGGTGTGCTCCGTATGCAGTATGTGGGAGGTCAGGGTCAACACAGTTGTCCCTGATGACCACACCTGCAAGAGGTGCGTCCAGCTGCAGCTCCTATCAGCCTGAGTTAGGGAGTTGGAGCTGGAGCTGGATGAACTACGGATCATTCGGGAGGCAGAGGCAGAGATAGATAGGAGTTATCAGGAGGTAATCACACCAAAAAACCAAGAAGTAGGCAGATGGGTGACGGTCCAGAGAGGCAGGGGGAGCAGGCAGAGAGAGCAGAGCACCCCTGCGGCCATTCCCATTAGCAATAAGTATACCGTACTGGATACTGTTGATGGGGATGACCTACCAGGAATGAGTTGTAGTGGTCCTACCTCTGGCACAGAGGTTGAACCCTCAACTAGAAAGCGGAGGAGGGAAGAGAAGAGAGCGATAGTTTTAGGGGATTCTGTAGTCAGGGGGGCAGATAGGAGATTTTGTGGGGCAGATCGGGAGTCTCGGATGGTATGTTGCCTCCCTGGTGCCAGGGTCCGGGACATCTCAGATCGGGTGCAGGCTATTCTTGAGAACGAGGGCATGAACCCAGATGTAGTGGTCCATGTAGGGACCAACAATGTAGGTAAGATGAGTGAGGGGGTCCTGCTTAGAGAGTTGAGGGAGTTAGGAGTGAAGCTGAAAGGCAGGACCTCCAGGGTGACAATCTCGGGATTGCTACCTGTGCCACGTGCCAGTGAGGTGAAGAATAGAATCATTATGCACATCAATACGAGGCTGAGAGCATGGTGCAGGAAGGAAGGGTTCAGGTTTTTGGATAATTGGTCTTTGTTCCAGGGACATTGGGATCTGTTTCGAAGGGACGGTCTACATCTGAACTGGAGGGGTACTAACATTCTTGCAGGAGTGTTTGCCAGTGCTGCTCGGGGGGGGGGGGGGGGGTTAAACTAGATGTGCAGTGGGCAGGGATCCAGATCCAGAGGGTTGGTCAGAAGGATCATGGGGTTAAATGTGTAGAAGGTTTGGCTGATCTTGAGAAGGTCATCAAAATTCAGGGTGCAATTAGCCCGATGGAAGTTCAAGGAGCTGGGTTAGGTACAGTAGACAGTGTTTTAAGCAAAGAGAGGAGGAATGGGCTAAGAATTCTATACTTGAATGCGCGTAGTGTCAGAAATAAGACAGATGAGCTTGAAGCTCAGATGAAAATGGGGAACTACGATATTGTTGGGATAACGGAGACATGGCTTCAAGGGGATCAGGCCTGGGAATTGAGTGTACCAGGGTATATGTGCTATCGTAGAGACAGAAATATGGGAAGAGGGGGTGGGGTGGCCCTGTTGGTGAGGAATGAGATTCAGTCCTTAGCAAGAGGTGACTTTGGAACAGGGGAAGTAGAGTCTGTGTGGATTGAGCTGAGGAACAGTAAGGGTAAAAAGACCCTAATGGGTGTTGTGTACAGGCCCCCAAACAGTAGCGTGGACATTGGGTACAAGTTGATTAGGGAGTTAACATTGGCATGTGCTAAAGGTAATGCAGTCGTATTGGGAGATTTCAACATGCAGGTGAACTGGGAGTATCAGGTAGGTGCTGGACCCCAGGATAGGGAGTTTGTGGAGTGTCTAAGGGATGTATTTTTGGAACAGCTTGTGCTTGAGCCAACCAGGAACGAGGCTAGTTTGGACTTGGTGATGTGTAATTAACAGGAATTGATAAGTGATCTTGAAGTAAAGGAGCCATTAGGAAGTAGTGATCATAACATGATAAGTTTTTATCTACAAGTTGAGAGGGATAAGGGCAGATCAGAGGTGTCAGTGTTGCAATTAAATAAAGGAGACTACGGAGCCATGAGGGAAGAGCTGGCCAAAGTTAAATGGGCGGATGCCCTGGCAGGAAAGACAGTGGATCAGCAGTGGCAGATATTCTTGGGGATAATACAAAAGATGCAAAAGCAGTTCATTCCAATGAGAAGGAAGGATTCAAAGAGGGGGAAGGGGCCACAGTGGTTGACAAAGGAAGTCAGAGATTGTATAGCATTAAAGAAAAAGAAGTACAGGGCTAAGATGAGTGGGAATACAGATGATTGGGAAAGTTTTAAGGAACAGCAGATCTTAACTAAAAAAGCAATACGGAGAGAAAAAAATCAGGTATGAGCTCAGTCTAGCCAGGAATATAAAAGGGGATAGCAAAAGCTTTTTTAGCTATGTGAAGAGAAAGAAGATAGTTAAGAACAATGTTGGCCCCTTGAAGAATGAATTGGGAGAAATTGTTATGGGAAACAGGGAAATGGCAACAGAATTTAATGCGTACTTTAGATCTGTCTTCACCAGGGAGGACACAAGCAATCTCCCAGATGTATGGATGGGCCAGGGTCATAAGATATCAGAGGAATTGAAACAGATTGACATTAGGAAAGAAACTGTGATGAGTAGACTGATAGGACTGAAGGCTAATAAATCCCTGGGTCCAGATGTTCTGCATCCGAGAGTTCTAAAAGAGGTGGCTCAGGAAATTGTGGATGCATTGGTAATCATTTTCCAATGTTCCTTAGATTCAGGATCAGTTCCTGAAGATTGGAGAGTGGCTAATGTTATCCCACTTTTCAAGAAGGGAGGAAAGGAGAAAATGGAGAACTATCGCCCTGTTAGCCTAACGTCAGTCGTGGGGAAGATGCTTGAGTCCATTATTGACGAAATAGTGGCACATCTTGATGGCAGAAATAGGATTAGGCCGAGCCAGCATGGATTTACCAAGGGCAAATCATGCTTGACTAATCTGTTGGAGTTTTTTGAGGGTGTAACAAGGATGTTAGACGAGGGTAAGCCAGTGGATGTTGTGTACCTAGATTTTCAGAAGGCATTCGATAAGGTGCCACATAGGAGATTGTTGAGTAAAATCAGAGCTCATGGCATTGGGGGCAGGGTTTCAACATGGATAGAAAACTGGTTGGCAGATAGAAAGCAAAGGGTAGCAGTGAATGGGTGTTTCTCGGACTGGCTGGAGGTGACTAGTGGGGTACTACAGGGCTCTGTATTGGGACCACAGCTCTTTACGATTTATGTCAATGATTTAGATGAGGGCATTGAAAACTATATCAGCAAGTTTGCTGACGATACTTAACTGGGTGGCAGTGTGACATGCGAAGAGGACGTTAGGAGAATACAGGGAGACTTGGATAGGCTGGGTGAGTGGGCAGATACTTGGCAGATGTCATTCAATGTGAATAAATGTGAAGTTATCCACTTTGGAAGCAGGAACAAGAGGGCAGAGTATTGTCTGAACGGTGTAGAGTTAGGTAAGGGAGAAATGCAAAGAGACCTAGGAGTCCTAGTTCACCAGTCAATGAAGGTGAATGAGCAAGTGCAACAGGCAGTGAAGAGGGCAAATGGAATGTTGGCCTTTGTTACAAGGGGAATTGAATACAAGAGCAAGGATGTTCTTTTGCATTTGTACAGGGCCCTGGTGAGATCACACCTGGAATATTGTGTACAGTTTTGGTCTCCAGGTTTAAGGAAGGACATTCTGGCAATTGAGGAAGTGCAGCGTAGATTCACTAGGTTGATTCCTGGGATGGCAGGGCTGTCTTATGCAGAGAGATTGGAGAGATTGGGCTTGTACATGCTGGAATTGAGGAGATTGAGAGGGGATCTGATTGAAACGTTTAAGATAATTAAAGGATTTGATAGGATTGAGGCAGGAAATATGTTCCAGATGTTGGGAGAGTCCAGTACCAGAGGGCATGGATTGAGAATAAGAGGTCAGTTATTTAAAACAGAGTTGAGGAAGAGCTTCTTCTCCCAGAGAGTTGTGGAGGTGTGGAATGCACTGCCTCAGAAGACGGTGGAGGCCAATTCTCTGGATGCTTTCAAGACGGAGCTAGATAGATATCTGATGGATAGGGGAATCAAGGGATATGGGGACAAGGCAGGGACTGGGTATTGGTAGTGAATGATCAGCCATGATCTCAGAATGGCGGTGCAGACTCGAGGGGCCGAATGGTCTACTTCTGCACCTATTGTCTATTGTCTTACGAGCCTGATTGAATTTTTTGAGGATGTGACTAAACACATTGATGAAGGGAGAGTAGTAGATGTAGTGTATATGGATTTCAGCAAGGCATTTGATAAAGTACCTCATGAGAAAGTAAGGAGGCATTGGATCCAAGAGGACATTTCATTGTTGATCCAGAACTGGCTTGCCCACAGAAGGCAAAGAGTGGTTGTAGACTGGTCATATTCTGCATGGTGGTCAGTCACAGGAGGAGTGCCTCAGGGATCTGTTCTGGGACCCTTACTACGTGATTTTTATAAATGACTTGGATGAGGAAGTGGAGGATGGGTTAGTAAGATTGATGATGACGCAAAGGTTGGAGGTGTTATGGATAGTGTGGAGGGCTGTCAGAGGTTACAGCGGGACATTGATAGGATGCAAAACTGGGCTGAGAAGTGGCAGAAGGTGTTCAACACAGATAAGTGTGAAGTGGTTCATTTTGGTAGGTTGAATATGATGGCAGAATATGGTATTAATGGTCAGACTCTTGGCAACGTGGAGGATCAGAGGGATCTTGGGAGCCGCGTCCATAGGACGCTCAAAGCAGCAGTGCAGGTTGACTCTGTGGTTAAGAAATGGTACAGTGTATTGGCCGTCATCAATTGTTGAATTGAATTTAGGAGCTGAGAGGTAATGTTGCAGCTATATAGGACCCTGGTTAGACCTCACTTGGACTACTGTGCTCAGTTCTGGTCACCTCACTACAGGAAGGATGTGGAAACCATAGAAAGGGTGCAGATTTACAAGGATGTTGTCTGGATTGGGGAGCATGCCCTATGAGAATAGGTTGAGTGAACTTGGCCTTTTCTCCTTGGAGCGACAGAGGATGAGAGGCAACCTGATAGAATTGTATAAGATGATGAGAGACGTTGATCGTCTGGATAGTCAGAGGCTTTTTGCCAGGGCTGAAATGGTTGCCACAAGAGGTCACAGGTTTAAAATGTTGGGGAGTAGGTGCAGAGGAGATGTCAGGGGTGGTGGAGGCAGTTACAATACAGTCTTTTAAGAGCCACTTAGATAGGTACAAGGAGTTTAGAAAAATAGAGGGCTATAGGTAAGCCTGGCAATTTCTAAGGTAGGGACATATTCGGCACAACTTTGTGGGCTGAAGGGCCTGTATTGTGCTGTAGGTTTTCTATGCTTCTGTTAAAGAGCTGATTGTGGACTTCAGGAAGGGTAAGATGAAGGAACAGATACCAATCCTCATAGAGGGATCAGAAGAAGAGAGAGTAGGCAGCTTCAAGTTCCTGGATATCAAGATCTCTGAGGATCTAACCTGGTCCCAACATATCGATGTAGTTATAAAGAAGGTAAGACAGTGGCTATACTTTATTAGGAGTTTGAAGAGATTTGGCATGTCAACATATACACTCAAGAACTTATTTAATTGTACCGTGGAGAGCATTCTGACAGTCTGGTATGGAGGGGCTACTGCACAGGACCAAAAGAAACTGCAGAAGGTTGTAAGTCTAGTCAGCTCCATCTTGGGTACTGGCCTACAAAGTACCCAGGACATCTTTAAGGAGTGGTGTCTCAGAAAGGCAGCATCCATTATTAAGGACCTCCAGCACCCAGGGTGTGCCCTTTTCTCACTGTTACCGTCAGGTATGAGGTACAAAAGCCCGAAGACACAAACTCAAAGATTCACAAACAGCTTCTTCCCCTCTGCCATCTGATTCCTAAATGGACATTGAATCTTTGGACACTACCTCACTTTTTTTTAATATACAGTATTTCTGTTTTTGCAAGTTTTTAAAATCTATTCAATATATGTAATTGATTTACTTGTTTATTTATAATTATTATTTTTATTTTATTTATTATTGTACTTTTTTCTCTGCTAGATTATGTACTGCATTGAACTGCTGCTGCTAAGTTAACAAATTTCACGACACATGCCGGTGATAATAAACAAGATTCTGATTCTGAAATTAGGCTTCACCAACATCTTATACAATTTCAACATAACATTCCAACTCCTGTACTCAGTGCATTGGCTTATGAAGGCCAATGTGCTGAAAGCTTTCTTTATGAACCTATCTACCCGAGACATCACTTTACAGGAACTATGGGTCTGTATGCCCAGCTGTCTCTGTTCTACCGCACTCCCTAGTGCTCACCTGGTTGGTCCTTTGAAACTGCAACTATCTCACACTTCTTTGCGTTAAATTCTTCTTGTTTGTTTTATATAGACCATTGTTTCAGTTCGTCCCAATCCTGCTGAAAGCTTTGATAGTTTTTCTTGTTGTTCACTACACCCCCAAACATGGTGTCATCTACAAATTTGTTGATCCAGTTTACCATATTATCATCCAGATTGTTGATATAGATGACAACACACACTCGATCTATCACTGATCCCTGCAGCACACGACAAATCCCAGACCTCTAGTCAGAGAGGCAACCATTGACAATCACTCTTGACTTCTTCCGAGAAGCCAATATCTAATCTAATTTACTAACTAATCTTGAATGCCTAGCGATTCAACCTTCTTGATCAACCTCCCATGTTGAACTTTGTCAAAGGGCTTGCTGAAGTCCATGTAGACAACCTCCACTGCCATGATCTTCCAGAGGACCAATTTTGTCCCTTGTAATCCTTTGCTCTTAATATGTCTATAAAAGCCTTGGGATTCTCCTTCACTTTGTCTGCTAGAGTAACTTTGTATCTTTTTTTAGCCCTCCTGGTTTCCTTTTAAGTTTTCTCTTGCACTTTATATGCTCCTCAAGTACTTCACTTTTTCCTGCCTCCCTATACCTGCTGCACACTTCCTTCTTTTTCTTAACCAGGATCTCAATATCCATCAGGAACCAAGGTTTCTTAAACCTGTTATCCTTACCCTTTATTCTGTCAGGAACATACAAACACTCTACTCTCAAAATTTCACTTTTGAAGGCCTCCCACTTACCACGTACACTTTTACCAGAAAACAACCTGTCCTGATCAACACTTCCTAGATCCTTTCTGGTACGATCAAAATTGGCCTTTCTCCAACTTAGAATCTCTACTCGAGGACCAGACGTACAGTATCCTTTTCCATAATTATCTTGAAGCTAATGGAATTATGATCTCTAGATGCAAAGTGTTCCCCAAACTTCTATCACCTGTCCTGTCTCATTCCCTAATAAGAGATCTTGTATCGCATCCTCTCTAGTTGGGAGTTTTTATGTACTGATTAAAGAAACTTTACTGAGCATATTTAACAGACTCTTTCCTGTTCAGCCCTTTTACAGTATGGGAGTCCCAGTCAATATGTGGAAAGTTAAAATTACCTTCTATCACATCCTACTGTTTCTTTCAACAGTCTATGACCTGTCTACAGATTTGCTCCTTTAAATCGCACGTGTTGTGTAATTAATATTTCAGCAATATTTGAGCCATGTAGTAAGTATATTGTTTGGATAAGTATTCTTTGTTCGGTTACATAATTCATGATGGGTTATATGTAAGACGTATGTGTATTGCATACATCATTACGTCACCGCATCATAAGTGCACTTCTCACTAAAAGTAAAAATAAGAGCAGACACATTATCCCCAGCTCCATGATATTCATTTGCTTAGTCTTATGCTTTGGAGTTACAAAACATAACATTGACAATGAAGAGGTTTTAAAACAAACTGAGATGGCTCCCAACCAGCTGAAGCTCAGTGAGATTTTCAAGTTAAAAAGAAAGTGCCACTAGTTTTATCTTTTCGGAAGTGGATAGAGGGAGTTGAGTTAAAAGAAAGTGGACAAAAGTCATGAATCATAAACAGTGAGTACCAGGTGAGAATAGTAATAAGTAAACAAAGCAGAAGTAGCTGACTATGTCGGAAAGATAGGTTTGTTCGATTATACAGAAGGTACTGTATACTGAACAGATGGAGCAGTGCTTTGAAGATAGTGAAATAACCTATGAGAAATGAGTGCCGTCGTTGCTGAGTATAATCGGTGGAAAAGCCTACAGTTTGCTTAGAGGTTTGACTGCTCCAGCCAAAGCAGTCGTAATTAGCATTGATGACATGATGAAAGTAACGCAGGAACACTTAGAACTGAAATGATTGTTGATTGCAGAGCACTTTAGGTTTCATAAGGAGAATTAAAAGGAAGGGGAGATAATTTCAGCATACGTGGTGAAATTAACGAAGTTGTCTGAGCATTGTCAATTTGGTGATGGCATTGGCATTGGCAGATAATTTAGTTTGTGGAATCTTACAAGAACACATTCAAAAATGGCTCCTAATTGAAGCACAACTTGCATTTCAAAGAGCAGTTGAAATCACTGTACCAATGGAAACAATAAACAGAGACACAATTGAATTGCAGTTAAGAATGAAAGTGAGTGTGAACAAAATTGTAGCATCTAAACAGAAGCCAGCCTGGCTGAACAAATTGTGTTTCCATTTTGGCAGGGGCTTATATACAACAAACAAAAATAAATGGACTGTCCAGGGAAGAGAAAAAGATAAAATGTCAAGCTACAGTTTCAAAAAGAGCACTAGTCTGCATGCTTCTGATAAAAAATCTGATAGTGATGAAAGTGACGCAGCACTTAGTAACCTTGAGATTTACAACGTGAAATCTAACAAGAGACAAGCAATCCTGCTTGCACCAGGAGTGAGCAGCAAATTAATTAAAATGGAATTGGACACTGGTTCAGCTGTGTCAGTCATTTCACAAAATGAGTTTGATAGGTATTTTAATGATATTGAACTGAAGCTTGCCGATAACCAACTAAGACTTAGAATGGAGAAAAGTTAGCTCCTGTGGGAATGATATTTGGTATAGTGAAATACAATAATCAACCAGCCACACTTACAATAGAGTCAACTGAAAGTAAATTAAAAAAGCTACTGGATGATGCCACAGCAGTGACCAAGGATGGCTTTGAAAAACTCAAAAATATCACGGGTAAAATATTGTTAAACAAAAATGCCGCACCCAACTTTTACAAAGCTCATCCAGTTCCTTACACCATCTGTGAAAGGGTATCCAGTGAACTATTCACATGGAAGCTAAAGGAAATCTTTTCTACATTGACTGGAACAAATCGGCAATGCCATTGATGCCAGCCAAGAAAAATGGTCTGTCAGGATCTGTGGAATTTTTAAGGTCCCTATCAACCCAGTACCGAAAGTACAGTAGATCAATACCCTCAGGCCAGATAGAGGATACCTTTGCTGACTTAGCTGAGGCCTACCTAGAGATGGAAATGGAAGAAGATTCCAAGGTGTTTCTCAACATAACCATTCAGTAAGGGCTTTATTGCTATAATAGGATCATTTTTTGGCAGAGGATTCAAGTAGATTTTGCCAGACCATTCATGGGCATAAATTTTTTTGTAATAGTGAAGACAGCTACAAAGTGGCCAAAAGTGTTCCCAATAGACTCCGCTAGAGCTTTCGCACGCTGTTGATTTATTGAGAAGCCTCTTCTCAAGGACTGGTGTTCCAGAACACTTAATCAGTGACAAGGACTACAGTTTGTTGCAGAACAGTTTCAGTCATTCCTGAAAATGAATGGAATAAGACACAATACTTCTGCACCATACAATTAGCTACAAATAGCTCGATAGAAACACTTGTCCAGAATCTAAAGAACCCACTGTTAGCAATGTCAGCAGATCATACTACACTAACACCGAATCAGAAGCTTGCCAATTTCCTGCTTGCATGCTGTGATGCAGAACCCTCCCCAACCAATAACCGACCTGCTATGCTGTTCCTGGCTCATCCTTTGTACTCACACTTGGGTCTGCTCAAACCCAATTTTAGAAGGATTATGCAGGACAAACAGCTGAGACAAATTGAAGGCTCCCCAAACACGGAGGTTCAATGATTCACTCCAGGACAAGTATTTCTGGCAAGGGACTTCAGAGGTGATCAGAAGTGGGTACCAGGAAAGATTAAGAACGGTACTGGACCACTCTCTGACACGTTGGAGGTTATGTCTGTTGTCATCTGGAAACAATCGATCAGTTGAGGAGCGCAGAGTTAATTGTTAGAGAAGAAAGATGACCAGAGCTGCCATAAACACTTCCTGCAGTTCCAGAGTCAACTCTTACACCCACCATGATGGAGACTCTAGAACCCGAGATTTGTTTCACAGCCACAAGTCTCACCTGTAAAGCAGAGTGACCCCACCTTACCAAGAAAGACTTCATCCCACAAGAGTAAGAAATCCTCCACAGTGATTAAATCTTGACAATTTAAGATTTACTCCTCTGTGGATGTCCAAATAGAAGTACGTGAAAGTACTTCTGTCACCATGTCATAAGTCAGCATCACAGAAGAGTAGACAAGTTATCATCTGCTCGGTGTTTTTCTTACCATTAATTTTATGTTATGCAGTTACAAAACATAACACCAATGGACTGTTGGGTGGTCTAAGATAAACTCATTAGTGTGGTCATCCTTTTCTTCTCCCTCAGTTCTACGTATGTAGCTTCACTAGACTAGCTCTCCAGTCTGCCCTGACTGAGCACTGCCATGATAATTTCTCTTACTAGTAGTAGCACCTTTCCCCCTTTAATTCCTTCCACTCTATCATAAGACCATGAGACAATAAGATATAGGAGCAGATGGCCCATCGTGTCTGCTCCGCCATTCAATTATGGTCTGATCCAATTCTTCCAGTCATCCCCACTCCCCTTCCTTCACCACATACCCTTTGATGTCCTGGCTAATCAAGAACCTATCTATCTCTGCCTTAAATACACCCAATGACTTGGCCTCCACAGCTGCTCATGGCAACAAATTCCACAGAGTTACCACCCTCTGACTAAAGCAATTTCTCCGCATCTCAGTTCTAAATGGATGTCCTTCAATCCTGAAGTCGTGCCCTCTTGTCCTTCCCCTACCGTGGGAAATAACTTTACCATATCTAATCTGTTCAGGCCTTTTAACATTCAGAATATTGCTATGAGGTCCCCTCTCATTCTCCTGAACTCCAGGGAATACAGCTCAAGAGCTGTCAGATGTTCCTCATACAGTAACCCTTTCATTCCTGGAATCATTCTTGTGAATCTTTTCTGAGCCCTCTCCAATGTCAGTATATCCTTTCTAAAATAAGGAACCCAAAACTTCACACTCTAAGTGTGGTCTCATGAGTGCCTTATAGAGCCTCAACATCACATCCCTGTTTTTATATTCTATACCTCTAGAAATGAATGCCAACATTGCATTTGCCTCAACCTGGAGGTTAACCTTTAGGGTATCCTGCACAAGGATTCCCAAGTTCCTTTGCATCTCTGCATTTTGAATTCTCCCCCCATCTAAATAATAGTCTGCCCGTTTATTTCTTCCACCAAAGTGCATGACCATACACTTTCCAATATTGTATTGCATTTGCCACTTCTTTGCCAATTTCCCTAAATTGTCTAAGTCTCTCTGCAGGCTCTCTGTTTCCTTAACATTACCTGCTCTTCCACCTATCTTTGTAACATCGGCAAATTTAGCCACAAATCCATTAATCCCATAGTCCAGATCATTGACACACATCATAAAAAGCAGCTGCCTTGAAAGATCATTGTTAATGCCTCCGCAGTCTCTCCAGCTACTTCCTTCAGAACCCAAGGGTGCTTTCCATCAGGTCCAGGAGATTTATCCACCCTCAGACCATTAAGCTTCCTGAGCCTCATGTCTGAGACAGTGGAATCCCAGAACACTGAGCTGCCAGTCCTGCCCCTCCTGCAACTTAGTGTCATTAGTAGCTATAATTTCATAATTCCATGGCATAATTCGTGCACCTTTCATACAATACTCCTTCCATTAAAGTTTATGCAGCTCAGAACATGAGTCTCACCATGCATGACCTCTTGATTCCTAACTTTATATGTAGGCTTAAAAACATCATTCTCCTCAACCACTCCACTATCTGTTCTGATGCTGTGGTTCTTAACCCCTTGCAACTCCATTTAACCCCCACCCCTACACCCCATCCAGCACTAGCAAACCTTCCCACTAGGCTATTAGTCCGCCTCCAGTTCAGGTGTAAACCATCCCTTCTTTACAGGTCCCATGTTCCATGATCCAATGATCCAAAAAATCCAAAGAATTCCACTTGGACCCCCACCCTGAATGAACTTTTTAGCCATGTGTTTACCTGCATAATTTTCCTATTATTGGCCTCACTAGCACATGGCATGGGTAGCAATCCTGAGATCACAATCCCGGAGATCTCGCACTTTAAATTAACACCTCACTTGCTTTGCAGGACCTTGTCACCTCTTGTACCCAAGTCATTGGTATTGATGTGGACCACCACCTGGACTCGATCTGAGATGTTTCTGACCCTGGCACACAGTGGAGGAAAGGGAGGATATACAATAAAACATCAGGCTATCCAAAGAGCCTCCATTCTGTTCTCCTAATCAATGAATCCCCTAACACTACAGCTTGTCTTTTCTCCCCACTTCCTTTCCAAGCCACAGACTCAATGCTAGAGGCAGGCTGCTGTGGCTTTCTTCTGGTAGATAATTCTCCCAACAGTACCCAAAGTGGTATACAGGTGGTTCCCATTTTTCGAACGTTCACTTTCTGACAGCTTGCTGTTACGAAAGAATTACATTAGTACCTGTTTTTGCTAACCAAAGAGGATTTTCACTTTTCCGAAAAAAAGACGCTTGCTTTATACGTGTGTTTACCCCGAGAAAGACTACCATGACCATGAAGCCTTGTGCTGGTAGTTGTGTGCGCACGTGTGTACGTGAGTAGGCGTGTACGAATGTATTCATGTACATGCTGATTTTTTTTTCTCCAAATCGATTTTGGCTCACTGTCTGCCTGGATGTTGATAAATTAAACTACACCGTACTTACAATATTTCTACTTAATATAGGCTGTATATTTATCATATCATTCCTGCTTTTATTATATGTTCATGTTATTTTAGGTTTTATGTGTTATTTGGTTTGATTTAGTAGATTATTTTTTGGGTCTGGGAACGCTCAAAAATTTTCCCATATAAATTAATGGTCATTGCTTCTTTACTTTACACCATTTTGGCTTACGAATGGTTTCATTGGAATGCTATACCTTCGGATATCGAGGGAAACCTGCACCTGCTGTTGAAGGAATGACTATATTGTACTCTGCACTGGCTGAGTACCCTTTCCCACTCTTAATGGTCTCCTAGTTACCTGTGTCTTGCAATTTGCATGTTATTACTTCCTGGATGTCCTGTCAATCAGCTGCTCAGCCTCCCAAAAGATCTGGAGTTAGACCATAAGACCATAAGACATAGGAGCAGATGTAGACCATTGGGCACATTGAGTCTGCTCCACCGTTTCACCATGGCTGATCCATTTTTCATTATAACACTGTTCTCCTGTCTTCTTCCTGTGACCTTTCACACCCTGATTAATCAAGAACCAATTAATCTCCACCTTAAGTACGTCTAATCACCTAGCCTCCACAGCTGCCAGTTGCAAAAAATTCCCCAGATTCACTACTCTCTGTCCTGTTTGTTATTTCCTCAAAGGATTCTAACAGATTTCAAAGTTTTCCCTAAAGGAGAACATGCTGACTTTGGCCTATTTTATCATGTACCCTGAGACCCATCCTTCACAATTGACTCCAACATCTTCTCAAACACTGAGGTCAGTCTAACAGGCCTATAATTTCCTTTCTTCTGCCTCCCTCCCTTCTTGAAAAATGGAGTGACATTTGCAATTTTTTACTTCTCTGGAATGATGCCAGAATCTAGTGATTCTTAAAAGATCCTTACTAATAGCTCTACAATCTACTTGGCTACCACTTTTAGAACCCTAGGCTACAGTCCATCTGATCCAGATGACTTATTTACCTGCAGACCTTTCATCATTCCAAGCATATTCTCCCTAGTGAAGCTAGTGCACTCACTTCTGCCCCCTGACATTCTCAAACTTCCAGCATTCTGCTAGGTCCTCCACAATGAAGAATGATGCTAAATACATATTCAATTCAGCTGTCGTTTACTTGACTCCCATTACTACTAAATTTTTTCAATGGTCTGATATCTACTCTCACATTTCTTTCACTTTTTATATGTCTGAATGTACTTTTGGTATTCTCTTTGATATTGTTGGCTAGCTTACCTTTATATTTCATCTCTTCCCACCTTATGGTTTTTTCAGTTGCCTTCTGTTAGTTTTTAAAAGCTTCCCAATCTAATCCACTAAATTGTGTCCTATTATATACTTCCTCCTTTGCTTTCATGTTGCCTTTGGCTTCCCTTGTCAGCCACAGTTGTGGCACTTTGCCTTTAGAATACTTCTCCTTTTCTGAGATATGTATATCTTGCACCTTCCAAATTGCTCCCAGAAACATCAGCTACTGCTGCTCAGCTGCCATCCCACCTAGCATCCCCTTCCAATCATCTTTGGCCACCTCCTCTCTCAGTCCTCTGCAATTCGCTTTACTCCACTATAACACTGATACATCTGGCTTTAACTTCTCCCTCTCAAATTGCAGGGTGAATTCTTTCATATTATGAACACTGTCTCTGAAGGTTTCCTTTACCATTGGCTCCCTAATCAAATCCAGTTCATTACCCCACTCTCAATCCAAAACAGGCTTTCTCCTAGTGGGTTGAACAAGAAGCTGTTTTAAAAAGCATCATTCATCTTCATCATTCTACAATGTTTTGCAATCCAGCACCAACTTGATTTTATCGATCTACCTGCATATTGAAATCCCCCTTGACTATCATAACGCTACCTTTTTGACATACCTTTTCTATCTCCCATTGTAATTTGTAACCCACACCCTGGATCCTATTCAGAGAGGCCTTTATATAATGTAACTCCCATTAGTGTCTTTTTACATCTGCAGTTTCTTAAATCTACCCACAAGAACTCTACATCTTCTGATCCTATGTCCCCTGTTTTTAAGGATTTTATTTAATTTTTTACCAACAGAGTCACACCACTTCCTCTACCTACCTGCCCATCCTTTCAATAAAAGATGTACCCTTGGATGTTAACTCCCAACTATAATCTTCTTTCAGCCATGACTCAGTGATGCTCACTTTATACTTCCCAACCTCTAACTGCACTCCAAGGTCATCTACCTTAGTCAATAGTCTTCATGCATTCAAATGTAACACCTTCAGTCGTGTATTCATCATCCTTCTCAATTTTTGTACTCATGTTACACTGCAACTCATCCCACTGACTACAATTTTGCCTTGACATCTGCCTGTACTTCTTGACAGTCTTACAACACACTACAACACACACAAAATGCTGGTGGAACTCAGCAGGCCAGGCAGCATCTAGAGGGAGAAGCACTGTTGACATTTCGGGCCGAGAGTCCTGATGAAGGATCTCAGCCCGAAACGTTGACAGCGCTTCTCCCTATAGATGCTGCCTGGCCTGCTGTGTTCCACCAGCATTTTGTGTGTGTTGCTTGAATTCCCAGCATCTGCAAATTTCTTAGTGTTTACTACACACTGCATTTGCTTGTATGCCAGCTGCTCCACCCTCAGCCCTATTACTCAACCCCTCCTCCACCAAACTTTGTTAAACCTTCTCCAACAACTCTAGCAAAACTGCCCACAAGGCTATTGGCTTCCTCCAGTTAAGGTATAGCCCATCCATTTTGTACAGGACACACATTCTGCAGAGATCTCAATGATCCAGAAATCTGAACCTCTGCCCCTGCCAGTTTCTCAGCCGCAAAAGGCTCCTTTTAAACTCTCTCTCCAAGCCATCCGGTGTCTCCTCAAAATGTCACAAATACAACTTGTGACTAAGAATAAATATCATACCTTCTGTGCAAAAGTTTTGTTTAGAAAAAATTACAAGTAGATGTGATTATCTGAAATTTGCATCATCAATGTTTTTTTATTTCATTCTTTTCTTTGCCATAACCCTGATTAATGTTGATTTTCCATTAAGTACTTTCTTGGTTTCCATAACTTCTGATCATTTCATGATCCATGTAATAAAGATATTATTCAATCAGTATTAATAATTACACATCATGACACTCAATGCTTTTAATTTGTCTTCTATTTCCTCAAAAAAACATTTATTTTTGATGTACAATGCTGATGACAAGGTTGGCTCACTGTAAAAGTTAAATCAGAAATAAGTATTTAAATAGCATAATAAAACCAAAAGTGTATTTTTATGTAAAATGTTCCATATACTGTATATAAGTATATAAATGTTTCCAGGTGCCTACGCATGACTTATCACTTGATGTGACCTGCAGACAAGCTAGTCATCCTTTTTTTTTGTTGATTTCTATTGAACAAGCATTAACTTTAACTAAGGAGAACATTACAACACAGTAAAATCCCATCAAATTCATACAGTAATTCTTTATGTCAGCTATCTTCCTTCTAAACTAGCTTGGCTCACCAATTAAATCCTTCAATATTTCACTTTTTCAAGCAATTACTTAATTCCTCTTTAAAAAGATCGAGAGAAAAAATATTGTGGTTATGGAAAAGAATCAAGTTTTTTAAACCCTTTACAGACAGGAATTTTGTAAATCCTAGTTTTAACTATTTGTGATCTGTTTAGAACACATCTTCACTGTTGTCCAAACAAATGCACTTGTTTAGCATTCATCATAACTCTGGTTAATCTTGAAGGTTTCCATTAGATTACTTTCTCTATTGCCACTTAACAGCCTCTCCTTGTAAATTGGATAGGGGCTTGACCTAAGAGCATATATATTGTTTCTTTGGATGCTTGAAGTATACAGGCTATTCTCAGGATGCAAAAACACCTGATCCTCGAGATCCCAATATACCAATGAGCTGTCTTTAAGCATTGCTCCGAAGCATGGAGATACTCATTCCTGTAGGAAGCTATTGGAGCCAATTACAAGTGATACACACAAAATGTAAATGGAACTCAGCAGGTCAGGTAGCATCTATGGAAAGGAATGAAGAGTAGATGTCTTGGGCTTAGACCTTTCATCAAGGTCTATAGACATTTCCTGTTGGCTCTTCATTGTCTGATTGCCCCCAATCATCTTAGTTCAGAAGAACTTCTGCCTGAAGTGGATCATTTTGACATAGGATCTGCATCAAAGGTCCTTACCATCCAGGCCATGCCTTCTCCTGGTAGCCACTATGGGCAGGGGGAGCAGAAGTCCCACTCCACAGTTCAAGAACTGCTGTATCTTTTCATACATTTTCTTCTTGAGCCAGACTGTACAACCTTAATCACTTTGTCAGTGTAGCATTACTATGACCACTTTAATCACTTTGCACTTCAGAGAACTTTGTTCTGTTCTAAGTGTGTTCATTCTTGTAAAAATGTGTATATTTTATGATTAATTTATGCATTTTCCTTGCAAGTACTGTTTATCTGATGCTAGGTTTTGTGATGCTACAAGTAAGTTTTTCATTGCATCTGTGTATATGACAATCAACTTGACTTTGACTTTGAATAAATGTGACAGTAGTTTCTTCCCATGTTGGTCTCCTCCATCTCAGCCATGACATGTATTGTTGCTATGTGACTTCCATGTGGACTGTACCTATAGATGCTGCTGCCCTTCTCTAATATTGTGCAACAAAATGTTGGGAGATGCATAACATTTTATGTGGTTCTGTCAAGAATGACACAGGCACTCTCTTTGTGTTTGTAATGGGCTTTAAACAACACTAATGTAATTTTACACTGCACTTGTCTAATTTTGGTTCAAAGTTAAACAGGCAATATTTTAACACAGGAAACATGGGTCAAGTCCAGTTTCTAGGTAATAGATTTTAAGTCTATGTGATTATTTGTACAATCCTGCTCCAGTGGTTATGGACATCTTAAACCTCTCACTTCAGCTATATGAGGCACCCACCTGTTTCAAGCAGGCAACAAGTATACTGGTGCCCAGAAAGAATGTGACTCCTGCCTCAATAACTATCATCCAACAGCGCTAATCTCTACTGTGATGAAGTGCTTTGAGGGATTGGTCATAAAGGCAGAGGAGAGACCTGGATCCACTCCTACTTGCCAGTAGATCAACAGCATATGCCAAGGCATTGGTTGTTCACTCATCCCTGGAACACAAGGAGAATGAAGATCCATCTGTCAAGATGCCTTTCATTGACTACAGCTTAGCATTCAACATCATAATCCCCTTGAAGCTCATCACTAAACTCAAGACCTGGGTGTCAGTACCTCCCTGAGTAACTAGATCCTCAATTTCTTGATTGTCAAACCCCAATCAGTTCAGATTGGCAATAGCATATCCTTCATAATCACCATCTGCACAACTGCACCACAAGGCTGTGTGTTTAGCCCCTGCTCGGCTCACTTTCTAATTATGTTTGTGTAGCTAAGTACAGCTCTCATGACAAACTTAAGTTTGCTAATGACACTGCAGCTGTCAGCCCAGTAAAAGAGGTGATGAATTGGCATATAGTTGGAAGACTGAAAATATGGTTGAATGGTGCCACTGCAACAACCTCTCATTCAACATCAGCAAAACCCAAGAGCTGATTATCAACCACAGAGGGAAGAAGTCAGAGGTCCAATAGCTTTAAATTCCTTGGTGTCAACATATCAGAGGATCTCACCTGGATCCAGCACATAAGTACTATTCCAAAGAAGCCACGACAGCACCTTTACTATTTTGTTAAGTTTGCATAGATTCTGCAGGCCTTTGAAAACTTTGACAAACTTCTACAGATGCTCAGTAGAGGGCATCCTAACTGCTTGCATCACAGCCTGATACGGAAACAGCAAAGCCCAAAAACAGAAAAGATTCCAGAAGACGGTGGATACAGCCCAGCCCATCACAGACAAAGCCCTTCCTCCATTCAGTACTTTCACATTGACTGCTGCCACAGGAAACAAGAATCCATCATCAAGGCCCCAACTATCTCGGCCATGCCATCTTCTCACTAAAACCATTGGGCAGGAGGTATAGAAGTCTTAAGTTTCACACCACCAGGCTCAGGAATAGCTATTATCTTTCAACCATCAGGCTCCTGAACCAACATCGATAAGTTCATTCAACACTACCCTGAAATAATTCCAAACCTACAAACTCACTTTCAAGGGCTCTACAGCTCATTTTGTCAGTATTATTGCTATTTGCAGTTTGTTTTCTTTTACACATTGGTGTTTGTCAGTCATTGTCTATTCATGAATAGTTTTCTGTAAAATTCTACTGCATTTCTTTTATCCTATAAATACCTGCAAGAAAACGAATCTCAGGCAGTATACCCTACATACATATTTTGATTATACATTTTCTTTGAACTTTTAACTTTCAACATGCCCTGAAGAAGATGAAACTTTGCAAGAATTTTATGGGAACTGTGCAGAGCAGTATAATTGGTAATCACTTGTACAGCCTGTGGAGCTCTGGGAGTTCAACCAAATGATATCCAGGCAGATGAAGTAAAACAGTCCACTTTGAAATACACAAGAAATCTGTTGGGAAATTAGGTCCTGCAAAGCTTCATCTAGCTCCTCATGGATATAACACTCTAATCTAAAGTTATTCATTGCTTAATAAATAACTATAGTGTTTGCAAAAGCAAAGTGGCAGGGCAAGTATTGTAGTGATATACTGCAAGTATCAGAAAGATTTTTTTAACAATAGTAGTTTAATTGCATTTTATTCAGTGCATTAGGTGATATATTGAACATAATCAGTCAGTGCACCATGTGCCATGCACACAATCACATGGGCAGATGCTTTCAACTTATTCATGGGTGTTGTGCATTGATCTGTCTACAGACTGTCTAATCTGTGTAGAAGATAGAAGGCAATAAGTTGCAAATGAAGAGGGAAATTTTCATTGTGAAGCTATTCCTAGATCTTAATCAGGTTTTTGCAACTAATAAAGTACTTTTGGAGTGCATCATTTTTATAATGTAGGAAACACAGCTGTTAGTTAGCACGTGCATCTTCATGAACAAGTATGTGATAATGATTGAGTGGTCTGTTTTAATGATGTTGATCATTGTACTATATAGACAGTGTTATGTTGCAGAGTCCGGGTTAGCATCCTGGTCTCAAGAGACAAGCAGTTTATTTATGTGCCCGCGGGGGAATCTGCTTGCAGATTTCTTTCACTAACTTACAAAGAATACAATACAACCACACAACTCATATGAATGACAATTTGTCTTTGATACCATTTATTATTAGTCATTCACATTTATTGCCTCATGAGAGGTGAAGAAAATGACCAGCTGTGTGAACTGTATTTCAAGTAAGTTTATTCTGTATCTCATCTCCTGTATGCTCTCTGCTCTGACTAAAAATGGTTCAGATAAACTGACTTTTTGTCATTCATTGCTGGGAAATTGCTATTTGGGACATCAAGGATGCTTCCCTTCTCCTTGAAGTAGGATGATAGAGAGTTTTGCACCTAGCTGAGAGAACAGAAGGAGCACCCAGTTCAAAGTTCAAAAGTTCAAAATAAATTTATTATCAAAGTACAGATATGTCGCCATATACAACCCTGTGACTCTAAGGAAATAGAGGTGCTATCATGCATTCTTCATAACCGCACTTACATGTTGGACCCAGGACGGGTCCTCTGAAGTAATAACAGTGAAGAATTTAAAATTGCGGATCTTCTCCACCCTTGACCCTCTGACTTGCTCAGGCAGCCCGGTTTCCTTCTCCTGAAATCAGTAATCAGTTCCTTGTTTTGCTGGCATTGAGTAAGAGGTTGTTGTTGTGGCACCACTGAGCCAGATTTTCAACTTCCCTCCTAAATGCTGGTTCATTTATTCGGCCAACAATAGTGATGCCATCGGCAAATATGAATATAGCATTGGAGTTGTGCTTAGCCACATATCATAAGTAGAAAGCCAGTAGAGCAGGGGCTATAAGCACAGAGCTTTAACATCCTTAGCATCTCACCTGAACGGTGGCAGTGATGCCCTACCTCAGTACTACAGATTTTCAGCCTAAGGTTTATGCTCAAATCTCCGGTGAAAGCTTTGCTGCTTGTTTGTCAGGTATGTTGGGTGGGCCCAGCTCTGCTGTGTATATATATTGCACACCACCTGCACAAAGCACAGGAAAATAATGTTAGACCACATGGCCTCTCAGGCTTTTTAATATTATGGCTGATCTACCCTTGATCCTGATTTCTCTTCTGCACCAGATCACCATATCCATCAGTTTTTCAATATTTCAAAAATGGATCTACCTCCACTTTATCACTGGCCAATGAGCTGTCCACAACCATAGCAAAAGGATTTGAATACAGGAGCAGGGAGGTTCTACTGCAGTTGTACAAGACCTTGGTGACACCGGACCTAGAATATTGTGTACAGTTTTGGTCCCCTAATCTGAGGAAAGACATTATTGCCATAGAGAGAGTACAAAGAAGGTTCACCAGATTGATTCCTGGGATGGCAGGACTTTCATATGAAGAAAGACTGGATCGACTAGGCTTATACTCACGGGAATTTAGAAGATTGAGTGGGGGATCTTATTGAAACATATAAAATTCTAAAGGGATTGGACAAGCTAGAAGCAGGAAAATTGTTTCCGATGTTGGGAAAGTCCAGAATGAGGGGTCACAGTTTAAGGATAAAGGGGAAGCCTTTTAGGACCAAGATGAGGAAAAACTTCTTCACACAGAGAGTGGTGAATCTGTGGAATTCTCTGCCACAGGAAACAGTTGAGGCCAGTTCATTGGCTATATTTAAGAGGAAGTTAGATATGGCCCTTGTGGCTAAATGGATCAGGGGTATGGAGAGAAAGCAGCTACAGGGTTCTGAGTTGGATGATCAGCCATGATCATACTGAAAGGCGTGCAGGATCGAAGGGCTGAATGATCTACTCCTGCACCTATTTTCTATGTTTCTATGTTTACCATCTGAGGTAAGGAAGTCCAAAGAATTATGGAACCCACACCTCAGTTTTAATTGATCACCCTCTTGTTTTGTAGTTGCTTGTGGAAACATCCAAGCATCTACCCCAAGCATGGGCAAACTATGGCCCGCGGGCCATATGCGGCCCATTAAGCTTTTTAATCTGGCCCGCAGAACTTGATGAAATTATATTAATAAACCTTGTTAACGTTTTTTCCCCGCAATTCTGGCGTTTTTCCAATAGATGACGCACTCGAGATACATTGACCTTTGTTGAGGTGCAGCGTATTACTCCACATTTGCGCTTTACCTTGTGACCTTGTGGCGACCCATTTCCTGGCACATCCGAACCGGCTCACAATTAGCCTGCGTTCCGGCTAAGGGAGATAGCCTGCGGGGATTTGCGAGCACAGAGCTCCGCATATTGGTGCGCTCTCACTGTTCTGTCATTGTGCAGGCTGTTGTTGAGTTTTGGCACAGGGGACAATTGAATAAGAAGGAGCAGGACAAGTAGACCTGCATCTCCTACCGTTTTTGAAATAAAGACAGTCAGGAGGAGAGTGATGATGATAATATCTTGAAGGATAACAGAATTTTCAGTGCTTTAAAATAATAACTGTTACTATTAAAAAAAGCTGTATTTTATTCATTTAATTTTCAGTGTTTTAAAAGACATTTCAATAAATAGCTAAATACCATGGGACTTCAAAGACAGATATTTTGTTGTAATGCATTTGTTCATTTTCAATTGAAATTAAAGCACATGTTTTCCACCTATCCCATGATATTTTATTTTCTCTTATGAGGTGTATTACCAAAACACTCAGTCCATCTGCTCCTGGTCCGGCCCCCCTGTCAAATTTTAGAACCCTTTGTGGCCCTCAAGTCAAAAAGTTTGCCCACCCCTGATCTACCCTCACATTTTTTAATGCGATGACCTCCTGTTCTTCAAGAATACAGATCTAAATTTAGCTTGGTGATAGGAGGCAGAGGTAGCAGTGAGAAGATGTTTATCTGATTAGTAGTCAGTAACTAGATGACAGTGTACCTCAATGTGGTACTATCATTTTTTTGAATATTATCATTTCTTGAATAACCAATGTTGTATATTAGACTCCAAGTCTGGCCTCACCATAACCCTTCACATGAATGTATATCCTGCCCTTAGCCTTAACCTCTAAAATATGCAAATCCAGATTTTACCATTAACTGGTCTACAAGGAAATGTTGTGGCAGGTCCTCCAGTGGAATTTGCTGAGAAAAGCTAGGCCTAACCATCACAGGAAAAGCCTAAGTAGGAGAGAATTTTCTCAGATGCAAATAGTACCATGCTTTAGAAATTGGTCGGGTGAAAATTGACCAGTATAAGCCAAAATGAAGGTATCTTTTGAAGGCAAGGACATTAATTATGTTTTAAATTAAGTACTTTGTTTAATTTACCTGGAAACTGTCCAACCCAACTGCAGATTTGTTCTTAAGTGTTGAGTTATTTTTGGTTATTTCAAATTGGGTTATTCACAGTGCTGAGTTAACACAAGGTATTTTTATGATGAACTTTCAGATGAATTAATCAAACTTTCCCACTCTTAAATATATCAAGCTATATTTTTGAAGGAAATTTATTTTTAAAATTACAAATTAAACACATTCTGCTTATATTTGCTTGTGCCAGATATTACATTGTGTGTTAGACAAATTAATTTGACTAGAAACTGGGTGGTAAAGTTGGATGAGTTGTGAAAAAGTTTTTAAAGTGGACACAGTTTTGAATACAATTTATACCAAAATTGATAATTCAACTTATGGATCATAAGATTTTATAAGAGGTCATTCAGCCTAACCCAGCTTTGGAATACTGTTGCTTACTGTGTTATTATGTCTGTGCGTTATAAAGAACTTCAATTCCCACTGGGCAATGTGGGTGATTCAACCAGAACCAGAAGTGAAGGTGGTGACCTGGTTGCATGTGCTCAGTGTTGAACAGCTTTCTGTAAATAAAATGCATTAAAACCATGGCAATTTTGTCTTTGTTAAGAAAAAGCATAACATAGTGTCAGAAGTCAGCGTGAGGTCTAGACACAGAGTGCAAATTAATACCATGAACTATTGAGGAAAAGGAGGTTCCAACAATGAGAAGCTGCTGAAATTCATTGAATTCACCAAGAGAAATTTAGGTGAGAGGCCAAAAATTTCCATCATGAAAAGTCTTCCTGCACCTATACATTTATGGGCAATTTAATGGATAACTGGAAACACTTCTTAAGGTGTATTAGTATATTTAGCAGCTAGTGGAGCGGGAGAGGCTGATGAAGGATTGAATGTGTCTGTTGGTGAAGATGCTTTGGACATCTATAACAGCTTTCAAATTGATGAGACACCCTTTACATTGGACCCTCTAATGACAAAAGTTAAGAAATATTTTGTTCCAAGTAAAAGCATCACATCCGTTTCTGTGATGAGAAACAAGGTGTTAACCTTGACCAATACTTAGCTGAGCTTCACACGCTGAGCAAGTCCTCTGAGTTTGGAGATTTGAGAGACTCACTGGTTAGAGACAAAATAGTCTGCAGAATCCTAGATAATGGGATCAAAGAAAGGTTGCTCCAAGAGAACAAGAAGCTGATGCTGGAAAAGGTTGTGGACATGTGTAGGGTGGTGGAGACCACACAAGCACAAGCTGAGCACCTGCAACATGCAGAGATAACAGTGCATGCTGTGCAAACAGAAAGGCAGAGTACAGGGCCTTTCCAAAAGCAACAGCAAAGCAAAAGGCTCAGGAAGAAAACATGGAGGTAGGCAATGGAGATGTGCCCTGCTTATGCAAAGCCCTGCAATCATTGTGGGAAGAAGTATCATTTCGCAGAGTGTTGCCAAATGCTGCTACCAAGAGAACAATGCACGTAGTTGCCGAGGAAATGGAGGAAGTTTTTGTGGATACTCTACAGACAGCTGGTGCTGGTAAGACAGAATGAATTTTTCCAGTGACTGTGAATGAGACAGTAATTTCATTCAAGCTCGACACCGGAGCCCAGGTGGATCAGTTACCCATGGATGATCACAAGACTCTCAGAGTAAAGAGCAAGATTCACGCACTGAAATTAAAAGGGACAGACTATACTGGAGAGAACGTTCCAGTTAATGGGGGCTGTATAGTTTCATTCAAGCACAAGTGGTAGCACTTGAAGGCACAGGTACTGATTGTTGAAAAGAGAATACAGCCAATATTAGGTCTGACTGCGTATGAAAAGGTCAACCTACTGAAAAGAGTAATAACTGAAGAGCCTGGGTTTTTAAATATGTTGCATAAAATATGATAACTGATTCTTAAAGCAAGGATGTCTCAATTTATGTCTTTTTTTTCTTGATAACAATTATTTTGGCATTAGAGTTAGCTTCACAATATAGAGTGCTTGTTGGACCAAAAATTGAAGCAGTCCCATTTCTACGCAAATCTTGATTCTAGACTTATCTGAAATTTAGGAAAAAAAATGAGCTGAAGCTCTAGACCCACAATTGCCCAGAAAAAAAAAACTATATCATGGCAGGACAGCTGAAAATATTAATGTACTACCTAGATGACCAACATGCGACTAAAATAATAATGACTTCACAAAATGTATTTGTGAATATAAATGGCACTGCAGGAGGTGATATCTTTTGGATGAGATGGCTCTTGGAAATGTTAAAGATCCTGTAGCAAATAGAATGAATTGTCACTGGAGTATTAGACAATATCTGTACTTGCATACGGACCAAAGAAATAGAAGGAGTGATTGATCGTCCACTTTTGTGTCATTTTTCTGCTCTATCTCAATATCTCTTGATTCCTCTGTATTCCAGAAATATATTGTTTTGAATGAACTTCATTACTGAGCCTTCACAACGTTCCCAGGTACAGAATTCCAAAGAGTCATCACTATTCAGATGGTGAAATTTCTCCTCAGCTCAGTCTTCTCATTATTTTGATTCTGCGACCACGGATTCATTATTCAGTGAAACCTTGTCCTTTCCTTCATCCTATCCAGATTTGTAAGAGTTTCATGAGATCTCATTTTATTCTTCTAAACTCGACAGGCTTAATTCAGTCGATTAATAAATCACCAGTAACAGCCTACGGAGCTGAGAAGGAGACACAAAAAGTCAGCAGATCATTGGAATCAGGGACAAAAGAAAGACTGCTTGAGGAAATCAGCTGTTATAGACGGTGTCTGTGGAGGGAAATGAACAAGTCGAGACCCTTCATCTGAATGGTCTCAACAGGAAACGTTGATTGTCCATTGTCCATGTCTGTTTACTGCAACATAACCTGATACAGTATTTTCTTCCAGCAGTTTGTTTACTGAACCCTAGAAGGATCTATTATTTTCCTTATCAATTGCTTTTCAGAAGAGAACCAATCTCAATCTATGTCAGTGCATATTCTCAAATTCCATATGTTCTAATCTTTTTGGCCAACTTCCAATGTGGGAACTTACTTCATTATTTCCCTTTATAAATTCACCCATTTCTGTCTATAAGGGGCCCACAACTTATCCACCAGAATATACCTGTGTGAAACACAATAAGCTTCCATAGATTTGCCAACGCTGATTGAGTTTTTCACCATTCTATTCTTGTATTCTGTCTTACCCCTTTAAAGCGATTTCTTGGTCATCCTTCCAAAATGGCCCAAATACTCAGGGCCACTGCCATTCCAGCCTCTATTTTTGATTTTATGCTTATCTTTATTTATTCCTTCGGAGCATGGATAAATCACTTTTCCAGTTGAGTTTTATGCCAAAAGAATATTAATTCAGACATTGATTCTTTAAATGCTAGTGTTTAATTGTGCACCATCAAATTTTCATTGCATTTTTCTAATGAAGAATAGGCAACTATTGCACTCCCCAATGTCCCACCCACCAATATCTTCATAGTTTCTTTTGTTAAGATTTCAGCCCTAATTTTAGATTCAGCTGCCTCAATGTCAAACTCTATCACATTATGGATGCTTCTCCCAGAAAGTCCCCTTAGAGTAAGTTATCAGTGAACCCCTTCTCACTGTTCAAAAGCACATCTAAAATAGCCTCTTTATTAGTTGGCTCCACAATGTCTAGAAAACTATCTAGATCTTAGAACATAGAACATTAATGAACAGTACTGGCCCTTCGACCCAAAATGCTATGTCTTATCTTTTTACAATATTTTTATTCAGAAGAAAAAAAAAAGATTTACAGAGTGAAACACATAGATACATCTCAACATAACTTGTGTACATTCATAGATTGTAATAAAATTGATCAAAATGTTATAGCATAACACATAAAGGTATACCACTCTGTAATCAAAAATTTAAAGATAAGTCATACATCATAAAAGAATTTTTTTTATATATAAGAAAAGTCAACCCCTTACCAACTACCAAAGAAAAAAGCTGATGGATGACAATGGATAATTAGGAAAAAAAACATATTCACTTAAGAAGAGAAGATATAAAGATATACATAAAAGTCTGTGCACTGTTAAACTTTATAAATTGGAAAAGTAATTTAGGAAAGGTCCCCAAATATCATAAAAAGATTGTTTCGTATTTAAGACTGAGCAGTGGATCTTTCCCAAATTTAAGTACGACATAATATCACGCCAAAATGCTATATCAATCTAACCCTTCCTTCTATTTTCCCAGAGCCTTCTATTTTCCATGTGCCTATCTAAGAGTTTCTTGAACGTCCCTAATATATCTGCTCAACACCACACCTCCAACTAATAGGATCATAGACATAATGAATAGGTTGCAAAGATAACCAAATTAACATCAGGTCCTCCAAGCAAAAGGTCTTCTGATAGAAGTATCTGGGTGTGAGACAGCTAACTACAGAATTAATGCCAATATGGGCCCTTTCTGTCCCAAATTAAGTTGAAATCTACCATCATGGACTTCACTTCATCTTGTTTTGCACACCACCTTGGACACCTCTACTGTGACCCTGGTGCATGACCAGAAACTTGTGATTGGATTCCAATTAGAACTTCCACATCCACTTTCTCCACATCTCACCCCACTAGTCATCTGTTTTGGGGGAAACAAGATATTCCCTGCTTTATATCTTTTCTTTGTGCGGCAGTTAAAATTCTTTCTTATTCCTAATTTTTTAACAAGTCAATTTTTGGGGTAGCTGGCCACCCGGTGAAAACTTCCATTTCTTTTTTTAATTTCTGTCTAGAATTGGACTGTGTGGGTCAACACAAAATGTGTTTTATTTAGGACCTCTTGGTGAGGTTGTATTGAAGAGATAGATTCTTCAAATCTGTCTCAGCAGTCTCACTAACAGCTGTTAATTGGCTAGTCAAAGACAATGTCAAAGCACTATTAATTACATGGCTGTGACAAAAAGATGGAGCAAGTAATTTCTAACCACTTGTCACAGAAGAAGTCATCTCAGAAATCCTGCTGCAGTTGTCCTTGTTATGAAAGGGATATACAGATGAGATTTGGTTAATTGGCCAGACTTCATAGATTTTGCTCATGGACTTGGGAAGTGACAAGCCAGTGTCTGTGCAAAAGTCAGCAGCCAGAAAGCTTGGTTCTGTCTCTGTATGTTTTGTGTGAGCCTGATTCCATACTATATAGCACTGGAAATACATGTGTATGTCAGCCAGGCGTTCTTCTGATACATACTGGAGAGGCTGTCAGTGTGTGATTAGCTAATACAGAACAACATTCTGCTGATTGATTGGGTACTTTACAGAGTTCTTTAGATCACTGCAACTGGTTCACTTTACAGAAGTATAGTAGTCTTTTCTTCAAGGTTTCTGAATAAAGAAATTTGCACCCAGACATGTGGAGGATAAGTGGTCATTTCCAGTGTGAATGGGAGAACGAGCAGACTATGTACAGAGAAAGGCAAACCACAAAAAGGGGGTAAATCAGAAAAGTACTTTGAGATGGTGGTAATGTAGGGAATTGTAATTATTGGAAATGTACTTAATTCACAACCACCGACATTGAGTTGGGGTTTCACTTTAAGAGGGTGGTCTAATGTGATGAAGCATTTATGTAAGTAGCTTTTACTGAGCCGTTGTGTTCAGTTTTTTGGAGTTCAGTAAATGAGTTGTATAATTCTTTCTTAAATATAAAACCCCTCATGCCATTTTATTTGTGAAAACCTACATTGGCGACCCTGATGCTCTAGGACAATTCCAGAGTTATGGAATTGTCTTCCACCATGAGTTCCAGCTGTCAGGATCGTCTACTGTTCATAACAGACATCTTTTCAGGACGACACTCCCTGTGTAACATGG
This sequence comes from Hypanus sabinus, assembly GCF_030144855.1. Taxonomy (NCBI): domain Eukaryota; kingdom Metazoa; phylum Chordata; class Chondrichthyes; order Myliobatiformes; family Dasyatidae; genus Hypanus; species Hypanus sabinus. Next base: position 23,992,912 of record NC_082720.1, read on the forward strand.
GTGTTCAAGTGAGTGTGCTGCCTGCATCACCTACTGATAAAGAAAGCAAAGAGTGATGAAACCTTGCTGAAAGCCACCAATGGTAGCAAAATCCAGACTTATGAGACATAATAGGTCACGCTCCACTTCAGTGGCTGATGTTGCACATCAGACTTTGTCCTGGCTAAAGTGGCTAGAACTCTGCATGGTCAGATTTCCTGTGTGCCCAAGAACTATTAGTTGATTCTAAAAACTGCTGTCTTGTGAACCTCAAGGACTTTGGGTTGTTACCCTGCTCCCCTGTATGTTCCTGACAACGGCTCTGTGAAGTGCATGCACCGCTGTATGTGAGTTTACCCAAATGCTGGGTATATTCTCAAAGCCCACCAAGCCCACATTCTTCATGACAGTCTCAAAACATGGAAGTGAGCAACACATTCCCAGTATTGGCCTGGCAGTCCATGCCCTCGTGCATAGACTGGACCCAGAAAAGATGGCGACTGCGAAGGCTGAGTTTGCCAACATGGAAGGACTCAGAATTGTACACCGGTCCTATAGCTCTTCCATCTGTCCCTACGTCCCAAGGTGGTTGCTGCGCATGTGGCGATTTTGTGCACTTTATGCAGTCCTGGGTAGGTCTGTAGTCTAGTGTAGTTTTTTTTTTCTGTGCTGTTTTTTACGTAGTTCAGTCTAGTTTTTGTCCTGTGTCATAAACACCTTGGTCCTGAAAAAAAGTCTCATTTTTACTACGTACTGTACCAGCAGTTATGGTCAAAATGACAATAAGAAGTGACTTGACTTGACTTGATTACCGATGCCTTCACAAGGCCACCACCCCCAGTTGTTACCTGGTCCCACACATTCTAGACTTCTTGGCATATTTAGCCAGAAAGTAAATTTCTTCCAAAATCGATCTAATTAGGGGCTACCACCAGGTGGACTTTCCCAAAACAGCTGTGATAACCTTGTTTGTCCTCTTTGAGTTTCTGTGCATGCCATTTGGGCTGAAAATCACAGCACAGGCTCTGATGGATTCTGTATCAAAAGCCTTAGCTTTTCTTCTTGTCTCCAGTGCATCCAAATATGAACACATACCTTATCTCCTCATACTTTTCAAGTGCCTAAGCCAACATGGGTTGATTAACAATCGTGCTAATTGCCAGTGTGGGTTGACAACCATCGAGTTTCTCAGCCATCGCATCTCCACAGAAAGTGCAATACCCCTCCCATTGAAAGTAGCTCCTGTAATGGATTTCTCAGTACCACAAGAGCTTTTAGGAATGGTGAATTTCTAACACTGCTTCATTCCATGAGCTGGTGAACTTATACTCCTCCTGTTTATTGTGCTTAAAGGCAGTACCCCTGATTAAATGCTTGACTGGTCAGCGAACTTGACCAAGACATCTGATAGCAAATGAGCTCTTTCCAATGTGACCCTACTGGAGCACCCACTCCCCAGGAACCCTTCGTCCTTGCTGCTGACACTTCAGACAAGGCTGTGGGTGATGTGCACGAACAGTTAGTCAGAAGCATTTGGCAGCTGCTCGCCTTCTTCAGCCAGCTGCTCTGCTCCCTCCAAAAGGAAGTACAACATATTTGACCATGAACTTCTCAGTCTCTATCTGTCTGTGCCCCATTTTTGTTTTCTCCTAGAGGATCACCATTTCACAGCGTTTGTTGGCCACAAACCCGTCATGCATGCGATGGCCAAAATATCAGACACTTGCTCTGCTTCGCAGGAACACCAGGTGGCCTATATATCAGAGTTAACAACTGATATACAACATATCGAGAGGAAAAATAATGCTGTGACTGATTGCATCTCTCCATTGAGGCTGTACACATAAGGGTTGACTGTGTTGGCATATATGCCAACCAGGTTACTGACCTGGAGGTGCAGGCTTGGGAAGGAAATGCATGATTGAACTGCAGCCTGTGTGGAGAGCTCGTGGGCAAAAATCAATAAATGAGTTGCACCTTATTTTCTTAAACATATAACACCTCATTCCATTTTATTTGCAAAAGCCTATAGTAGGATGTTCAGTGTGTTCAGTGAGTGATTCTCTTAACTGAGTTTCAGCAGCGTTTCTCAGATTTGTGTCTAAGTAAGGATATTCTCACTGAAATTTAGTGCCTGCTCCAAACATGCCTCTAATCTCAGCAAGACTATAGTGACCTTGGATGTGAATTAGTCAATGGAAAAATATTTCTGTATTTTTAATTTGTTTCCTTTCAACACAGCAGTAGGCCAGTTCTCCTCTTAATGTCTATGTTGGCAATCAGAGCAATTCTATTCACCCCCATGTCCCAAAATTTACTCCTTCACAAATGCTCATCATCTTCCTCCTGATTCTCCAAAAAACTGAAGGGTAATAAATCAGTTAACCTAACAATCAGCTCATGTCTGGGGGGGAAACCGAAATATCAATATGAAACCCACAGGAAGAACAAAGACCATATAATCAGTGCAATAGAGGTTAAGATGGAATTGAATGTAATACAGTCATCTCTCCTCATGGTGGAAGGAAGATGTTTGATTCTGGTTCTAGAACACTAGCTTGATGAACCCTTGAAGTGATGTCCCAGGGTGAGGATAATTAACGTCCAATACCACATTCATTCTCCGTTTTGCACAATGACTCCAAACTTTGAAGTGTTTTCTCCTGATGCACATTAACCTCATTGCTGCCACATTTGCTGAAATGGAATCCTGATGCCAAAGGTAATTACTGTCTCTGGAATAAAGTTAATTGGTCCGTTTACAATTTAACGTTTTGGATTAAGTAGTCTGAGTAGGTTAACTGAATGGCAGTGTGTTGCCTTTATGGCATTTGTTTAGTTTATAATATTTTCGCTTTAGTAAGTCGTTTGTTAGCATTTGTTAGTTAAAGTTAGGATTGTTTAAAGTAAATTCATTGTCTGTGATATATCGCGGCATGCGATGACGTCACATCTGGTTTTGCCGCGTCTTGTGGGAAAATATCGGTTCGGAGAAACGGGAAGGAGGGGGCTCACGTGTGCAGGATCAGCACGAGGAAAGTTGTCTTTCTATGCACTAGAAACATAGTGAAGCAACACCGTAAGTTCATGAGATAATCGATATGTAGAATTAACATGTTAACGCTGATTCTGTTAAAAGTAATGACGGTTCATAAGGTTCATGTTTTTGTTAGTTAAAGAGTTGTGGATAGTTTGTGTTGAAGTGTATTTAAAGCAGTCAATGGCGTAGGTATACCCGCCAACATATTCCCACAGCCCGCATGCCACTTGCAGTTGAGCCCATGGCACAGTATTTAGCATGACGAGATCTCGTCACTTCAGGACTATACCAGTTTGACGATAAACCTGGAAATTACCATGCATGGTACTCCACATTCACCAATGCTATTGACGGAATCCAGCTCAGAGCAACCCAAGAGTTGGATCTTATGGCGAAATAGCTGGGAAAAGAATCATGCGAACAAGTGAGACGCATACGTTCAGTGTACATCAACAACCCCAAGCTAACCTTAAGCAAAGCATGGGAGAGACTTCGGGAGGGCTATGCAGCCCCTGAAATTATTGAAGCGGCGCTATATCGACGTCTGGAAAATTTTCCTAAGGTGTCAGCCAAGGACCACATTAAGTTAAGGGAGCTCGGAGATTTACTCATGGAGATTCAAGGTGCCAAAGAAGATGGCTACTCAACTGGTCTAGTATACCTAGATACTCCATTCAGGATTAGGCAAATCGTGGACAAACTTCCATTTGGGCTGCAGGAAAGGTGGATGTCTGTTGCCTCAGAGTACAAGGAAGAGAACAATGGTTGATTTCCTCCCTTCGAGTATTTCACTAGGTTTGTGTGCAAAGAGGCGAAGAAGTGAAATGACCCTAGCATCATGGGTCCAGGAAGCAGTACAATTTACACCAAGCCAGATGAATCCACTTCGAAAAGTTTCAACATTAATAAACCTGTCTCAGTGCTTAAGACTAAAGCCTTTACAACTAACAATGACCCTAGCAAGAATTGTCCATTGCATAACAAACCCCACCGCCTCAAAAAATGCAGAACGTTTAGGGAAAAACCCCTTGAAGAGAGGTTGGCCCTTCTCAAGGAGAAAAGAATATGTTTTAAATGCTGTTCCTCTACCTCTCACCTTGCTAGAGAGTGTACGATCTCCGTGAAGTGTCCGGAATGTAATAGCACTAACCACGATGGGGTCATGCATCCCAGCCCGTTACCGCAAACCGACAAAGCTCCTTCACCCCCACAACAGGAAGGCGGGGAGGGAGAGGCTCACTCCAGGACAACAGTTGTCAGCTCGAGCTGTACAGATGTTTGCGGTCAAGCTCAATCAAGCCATTCTTCTTCAAAGATCTGCCTCACTAAGGTGTACCCTAAAGGAGCCAAAGACAAGGCCATCAAAGCCTATGTAATTCTGGATGATCAGAGCAATCGTTCACTAGTCAGTCCAGAGTTCTTTAACGTGTTCCACGTTGAGAGTGAGCAGTTCCCATACTACCTTAGAACTTGCTCAGGCAGCGTGGAAACTTATGGAAGGAAGGCAGAAGGCTTCCAGCTCGAGTCCCTGGATGGTAAAGTCGTCACCTGTCTCCCTCCACTCTTAGAGTGCAATGAAATTTTGAATAACCGCACTGAGATCCTGACACCAAGTGCGGTGCTACACCAGCCACATCTCCACCACATCACCAAACACATCCCAGAACTGGATCCAAAAGCAGAAATACTCCTGCTATTAGGAAGAGATATCCTCCGGGTGCACAAGGTTAGGCAGCAGGTCAATGGACCACACGACGCCCCCTTTGCGCAACACCTGGATCTGGGCTGGGTGGTGATAGGAGAGGTGTGCCCTGGCAATGTACACAAACCGACGGTTAACACATTCAAGACCAATGTGCTAGAGAGTGGCCGCCATTCAATTTTTCAACCCCACACAAGTGTCATGTGTATTAAGGAAGCACGACAAGGCCTTAACAAATGTAAAGTAACTGACAAGACGCTGGGTCAGTCAGTCTTCGTTCAAACTGAGCATGATAATAAACTTGCTCCATCAGCTTAAGAAGCCATTTTCTTAAAAACAAAGGACACCAAGGTCTTCAGAGACGAAGCAAATAATGGGGTCGCCCCACTACCTTTCAGAGAAATATGCCAGTGCTTGCCAAACAACAAAGAGCAGGCAGTCAAGCGGTTCACATCCTTGCAAAAAACCCTGAAAAGGAAACCTGAGATGCAGCAACGCACCTGATTGACCCACGAGGTACTGTGCACACTAATGGCAGAGGTCACAGCCATTATAAATGCACGACCGCTCCTACCTGTGAATTCTGACTCGGAAAACCCCTTCAAACTCTCGCCATCAATGCTCCTTACGCAGAAGGCAGGAGCTCCCCCTCCATCAGGGGACTTCTCTGATAAGCATTTGTACACAAAACAATGGAGACAGGTCCAGGCTCTGGCAAATCGGTTCTGGTCTCGTTGGAGACAGGAATATCTACCTTTCTTGCAACACAGACAAAAGTGGGCAGAACCCTGCAGGAATTTTCAAGTTGGAGATTTAGTCCTGCTCAGGGACAAGCAAATCGCCCGCAACAGCTGGCCAATGGCCAGAATCACTGTCACATTCCCTAGCAGGGATGGACATGTCAGGAAGGTTGAGTTGAAAACTTCGGACCAAGGTGATGTGAAAATGTACCAAAGGCCTGTTACAGAAGTCATTTTACCTAAGGACTGATTTAGAGACTGAAGTTTTGTATTATGTTCATTGTGACCTTACGAAGGTCAAGCGGGGAGTGTGTTGCCTTTATGGCAGTTATTTAGTTTATAATATTTTCACTTTAGTAAGTTGTTTGTTAGCATTTTTTAGTTAAAGTTAGGATTGTTTAAAGTAAATTCGTTGTCTGTGATATATCGCGGCATGCGATGACATCACATCCCGTTTTGCCGCGTCTTGTGGGAAAATACCGGTTTGGAGAAGCGGGAAGGAGGGGGCTCACATGTGCAGGATCAGCGTGAGAAAAGTTGTCTTTCTATGCACTAGAAACATTGTGAAGCAACGCCGTATGTTCATGAGATAATCGATATGTTGAATTAAAATGTTAACGCTGATTCTGTTAAAAGTAATGACGGTTGATAAGGTTTATATTTTCATTAGTTAAAGAGTTGCGGATAGTTTGTTTTGAAGTGTATTTAAAGCAGTCAATGGTGTAGGTGGATTCTGACTGAATGCTGCATTTTAATGTAATGTAGTTGTTGTAGTTTTACTTTTGCAAGTATTTACGATGTAAATGTGATATCAAGAAGGAAACAAATACTGTACAAATCTTGTATTGTTTTATCAACAGTTTTCACCATACATTAATGAGGAAGAGTGAACAGTAAACAGTTAATCTTACTGGGACCCTGTCTTCATTGACTATGGTTTACCTCAGTGTTTAGTTCTGAGTTCTCTTACACCTGAGCGAGAACACTACAGGCAGTGTAACATACAGGATGAAAAGAATTGTCATTTAATGTTCCAGATAATTGCCTTGCCTCTGCAGTCTTTGTTATTGAACAGTCTACTAGAGAATTATATAATTGCAAAGCAAGCTGATTGTGCACCTCCTGGTGTTGGGTAAGTTTTGCTTTTGTTCCACATGTAAGTATGTTAGAAAAATTGACAAGACGGTCTTTGAGGTTGCTTTTCTTTAGGTAGATAATTTGAAACTGTATTGCAGAGTCTGATGATAAAGGGTAACTTGGTCATTTGGAACTGAAAAGAGATATAAAGCTTTGAAATCCTCACTGTAGAAGGATGTGCCTGCCTAATCATTGAATGCATTCAAGGGCAAACCAGAAGACTATTGATCACTAGTAGGATAAAGGGTTATAGAGATTGAATAAGAAAGTGCTATAGAGTCATCCACGATCTTTTGAGTTGTGGAGCAGACTTAGAACATGGAACATGATGGATATTCACTGCCCAAACCCAGGGGCTTATTTTTAATGATCAAAGTACTCTTTTTAATTAAATTAAACTTCCCACCTTTGTTTACCTTCTTGATAGAAGCAAGAGCCAATCTTTAGTTCTTAATATAAATGGCAAGTAGTAATCAGTCTGAAACAGGCTTGCTGGTTCTCACCACTTGGCTGACAACTCAAGAGGTGCATTGTAAGAAAATAGGTTATGTTAATAGGCTTGCATCATCAGACAACTTTGGCTCAGGTATTTAGTTCAACGAAGCATGCAGACCAGATTGATACTATCATTTAGCATATCAAACAGGTGATCTGATTAGTCAGAAGGTTCCTGTGCTCCACTGCAGTAACTGTGGATATATGGGAATTCTGTCTCCAGAAGCTTTTAGACCATCTATGGGAAAAGATATCTGAAAAAAAATTACATATGAAGTCACCCAACTGGCAGAAAAACAGTTTCGACAAGGAACATCAAGAAGAATGACAAAAAGATGGATGACTAAAATCCTTTCCCCTGCCTTTGATTTTTGCGACATTCATCTGGAAATTGTTGGTTTCTCTTTTTAGTTTATAGAAATCTGTATGTGGGTTTCAGAATTCTTTGGTGCCTTAGAAATTGTTTATAATTTCGAAATCTTTTATTAGATAGAAATCCTCAGTGAGTTTTAAATGTGTTTTAAGAATTTTATTTAAATTTAAATGTATATCACTGAAATGAATGAACTGTTTTTAAACTATTTTGTTAGCTGATAGTATCTCCACTTTGGTGGGATGGGGGGACCCACCGATCAAATAATGGTTATTGGCAGCTAAGCTCATTGTGGAGAATAAACAGGGAAGTGAACTAGCCTTTTGAAGAGTAGGCAGTTACAGTATAATCTCCCTGTATTAAGGATACCCATAATTATCTATATTGGATAATACTTAAGATCTTGATTTGAGTTTAGAACTTCAAGGTCAGCATACCTAAAGCCATCACAAACATCGAATTGTACTGCACAATACTGGTCCTTCAGCCCATGATCAAAGAAACCCTTCCCTCCTACATAGCCCATAACCCTATATTTTTATGATATCCACATGCCTATCTAACAGTTTGTTAAAATGTTCCTGTTGTATCAGCCTCTGCCGTCAGCCTGGCAGTGTGCTCCAGCGACTTGCCACTCTCTGTGTGAGAAACTACCTCTGACATCTTCCTTAAACTTTCCTCCACTCACCTTAATCAGGTGTTCATTGGTATTGGATTCAATGGCTAAACATCTGATCCTTACTACTGTTTCATTAGTTCTTATTGTGCTTTGAAGCAGTGGCCCCCAGGTCTTACACCAGCTGAGTCCTCAGGTGTGCGTGCATGCAGTGTCCCCCACTTCAACGCTGTGGTCGGACCTCTCCAAGATGATGGTGGACTTCCTCTGCAGCACACTGCCTTTCTGGTGAGCCTGCCAATTGACAAGCGTCCTGCAGTGCAAACTTATCAGCTTTTTGACTGTGGGTTCCCGTGTCATCACTTTCATTCTTTCGCCTCTCTCTACCTGCTGAGGTTCGCCACGTTAGCTTCCTCTGTGGAATGCCTGCCTGTACCTCCTGCAGCTTGAACACATCCACCCTTTGAGAGCCGCAGCCTCACTTGATGTAGAGCTCGCTTCCTTTAAAGTACCTTTAAAGTGCCAGTTTTGAACCTCTGCTTGTGCATGCAGCTAATTAACAACTCAGTTAGTGCTATATGAGCAGAACAGCATGATGGTAGCAAGCTGTCTGCCACTGAAGTGATTTATGTGAGTTAATTGCATGTCTTGCTTTTCTTGCCCACTTTTTGGGGCTATCCAGTTTGTTTTCTCAATCAAGGGGAGAAAATTGGCACCAAAGTACATACTGTATGTGAATCAACAAACCGATAGAATAATTCTGCAGATTTTATATTTCTAATTAGTATATCAAGTCTGTGCCAAATGAAGTAGTTTAGCATTTGTTAGGTAATTTGACACAATATACATCAAATAAAATATAAAAATGAATGTGAACTCACTCATTTACATATAGGGGATGCGGGCATCATTTAACAGCTAACCCTAATCGCCACTGTGAACCTGGTGTGAGGCATCTTTGTGAGCTGCTGCTCTTTCTGGTGAAGGCATTTTAGTGTAGTTGATTAAGTAACTTGCACGCTTTGTCAGAGTGGAGATAGAAGAAAACTGATACGTTTCCAGTTCATGAGGTGCCTGCTTTGGAGAGAATTGATGATGTTTTCGTGCTCCTGGTGCCCTTCTCCTTCTATTGTAAAGGTACTATTAAAGAAGTCCTGGTGAGCTGCCACACTGCTTTAAGTAGGTGGTGACCAATGGTGAGAAAATGAATGCTTACAGTGTCCTATAGGCTGATACTTAAAAAGATTAAGTACTCTGATGGTGTTGAGCTTCTTCAATCTTTTACTTTTTGTAATGACTGTCAACAGGATTACTATTGATTCAGAGTAGATTAATACAGATAAATGGGCCAATTCTGAATCTGCAAATAAATCCAACTACTTTCCAATTAGATAAGTAATGTTCCTGTTTTCCTGATCCAGATACTTAAAAGACAATATGCTGCTGGAAGATGAATGCCACAATATTGTTTTAAAGCAGCCAAGCTCACGCCAGTGATTTGGGACAACAGGGGAATTAATCTACTGACAGTCTGTGAAAGCAGAGGAAACCAGGCTCTAAATCTGCACCAATTCAGGAGGTCATGCCATCTGCATTTCAGAGAGTGGCTGATGGCAGGTGGATGCCCGAGGTAAAGAGAGTTAATTTAACTCTGAAAGGCACCCACTATATCTTAGAATTTTCAGTTACTGCATCAGAGAGGATAGCGAATCCATTTACCACTAGAACATTATCTTGAGTGCTTTATTCTGCAAGTGACAGACTGCTGTCCTATATTGTTTAATATTAAATATTAATATTAAAAACAGATGTGTAGGAAATGCAACACGCTCAGCTTGTGTTCCAGCTTATTTGGCTTTTCAAAGTTTGCATAAGGTGTCCTGTGACATTACAACAGTGTAGCCACTGTTTCTGAATTGAACATCTTTAGTATTTTAACTCTGAAGGCTATACTTGTCTGTTGAAATATTGATAACATCTTCAAATGGAATTGTTGTGCTATCTGCCAGAAGCACAACTTCAGAACACCAAACATTGGTTGTCCTGGTTGCTGCTTAGCACTTACCCAACTATTCTTGGCCTGCACCTTCATCAATTTTTCAACACATGGTTGTAGAGGAAGATGAGTTTTACTTGTTTAGCTTCACTTCTAAATATCTTTAAATATTACACGTGGGCAGCTGCAGATAGACCTGCTCACTGCTCCAGGGACACTGCCTCTGTTTTGAACTGCACTGCTGTTGAAAGATTGGAGTGACTGGGCTTGTATACACTGGAATTTAGAAGGATGAGAGGGGATCTGATTGAAACATATAAGATTATTAAGGGATTGGACATGCTAGAGGTGGGAAAAATGTTCCCGATGTTGGGGGAGTCCAGAAACAGAGGCCACAGTTTAAGAATAAGGGGTAGGCCATTTAGAACAGAGATGAGGAAAAACTTTTTAACCCAGAGAGTTGTGGATCTGTGGAATGCTCTGCCTCAGCAGGCAGTGGAGGCCAATTCTCCAGATGCTTTCAAGAAAGAGTTAGATAGAGCTCTTAAAGATAGCGGAGTCAAGGGATACGGGGAGAAGACAGGAACGGGGAACAGATTGTGGATGATCAGCCATGATCACATTGAATGTCTCAAAGGGCTGAATGGCCTACTCCTGCACGTATTGTCTATTGTCTATTGCTGTCTGTGTAGAATTCGCATGCTTGCCCAGTGACCATGTGGGTTTCCCTCCAATGTTCTAGCTTCCTCTTGCATCTGTTGGGTCAACCAGCTACTGTTAGGAGAATTGTCTGTAAATAACTCATTCCATTGATGGAATCATTGCCTAATGTATGCAGCTCGCTCTGTTATGGCTTTGGGAATGACAGAATATTGCAGTTAGTACACTATGTGAAAGCTAAGCTGTTTGCTATTGTGAGTGCTTCTAGTATTATTGTTTATGGTGGAGTTTGTAGTGATTTAGCTCCTTGAAGCAGTCTTGCACAGTAAAGAGCTTAGTGATTTAGATTGCACTGAATTAAGTGCAAGACTTATCTAGAAATGTGTTATCCAGCCCAATCTACCCATTCTGGTGAAAACACCACTTAAGCCTCTTCCATCCTGTCTCATTAATCATTACCAGTATAACTGTGTCTTTTATCATTGTTTCATTTTCAAGATTCTATCTAAATGCTGCCACTGCTTTAAGCATTGGGCATTGCAGAGAGCAATCGTATGGCTGAATGAAAAAGTCTTGACCACTTCAAACCCTACAGTTGATCTGATCAAGGTACTTCTGTCAGAGGAGAAAATGAAATAGTCTCCTGGGATATCAGTGCTGACTAATTGGGGGAATGCATTAATCGGGCATAGGGCAAGGGAATGGTCCTTAATTCCTAGTTGTAGTCAGTTCCATATTCTCAGCACATCGGGTTAAATTGCTTCCGAATCTTGGTGCCTCTGTTATCGGTCCTTAGTCTTCCTCCATCCCAAATCACGGAAACTCAGAACATAAACACAAGAGATTCTGCAGATCCTATGTTCTATTTCATTTTGAATTTAAAGGTACATAGGTAATGAGTTCCCTTCCATTCTCATTAACGGTCTGTAACATTTACTTATATTATTGTAATCATCAGGGATAATCCTCCTAAAGCAGACGGATTGAAGGGATGATATGTATCACATAAAAATACTGAAGAAACACAGTAGGTCAAGCAGCATCTATGGAAAGGAATAAACTGTTGGCATTTCATTCTGAGACTGTTAATCAGGCCTGACTGAATCATCCTGATGAAAGGCTTCAGGCTGAAACATCAACTCTTTACACCAAAGATACTGCCAGACTTTCTGAGCTCCTCCAACACTCATAACATGTCTGCTCACTAGTTTTAACCATTTTCTATTCAGTCTTATGAGAAAGCAAGTCAACCTATTCTATTGAGACATTATTCTTGTAGATTATTTTTACTTTCTCTGCAGCATCTCAACATTCATCATGTCAACTGAGAAGTTTAAAGATCAGAGTAATTTTTATTCTTGAAGTACATATATGTCACCATGTACAACCCTGGGATTATTTCCTTTGACAGACTCAGCAAATCTATAGAATAGTAACTATAACAGGATCAACACCCCAGAGTGCAGCAGGTAACAAGTATACAAATGCAAAAATAAATGAATAGCAATAAATAATGAAAACATGAGATAATGAGATAAAGTGTCCTTAATGTGAGATCATTGGTTGTAGGAACCTTTCAATGATGGGGCATAAGTGCAGTTATCCCCTTCCATTCAAGAGTCTGATAGTTGAGGGGTAATAATTGTTCTTGGACCTGGTAGTGTGAGTCCTGAGGCTCTTGTACCTTCTACCTGATGACAGGAGCGAGAAGACACCATGCCCTGGATGGAGGGGATCTCTGATGATGGGTGTTGCTTCCCTATGACAGCATTTCATGTAGATGTACTCAATGTCTGGGGGGGGGGGGCTTTACCCATTATGTAACACCCAGTGTTACATAGACCCAGTCCTCATCGGAGGATCAGAAGTGGAGAGGGTTAGCAAATTTAAGTTCCTGAGTATTACATAACATCTAAAACCCTCCCAACCATTGAGCACAGCTATAGGAAAGGCAGTCATAGCAAAGCAGCATCCATCATCACAGCTCGTGCACCATCATTGAAATGTTCCTACAACCAATGATCTCACTTTAAGGACTCTTTATCTCATTGCCTCATGTTCACCTGAAGTCTATAATCAGTCCTTGGTCTTGCTGACATTGAGTGACAGGTTGTTGTTATAAAACCATTCATCCAAATTTTCAATCTCCCTCCTGGATACTGATTCATCACCACCTTTGATACCGTAACTGAGGTGTCATCAGCAAACTTGAGTATAGCATTGGAGCCGTGCTTAACCACGCAGTCATAAGTGTAAAGTGAGTAGAGCAGGGGTCTAAGCACACAGCCCTGTGGTGCACCTGTGTTGATGGAGGAGATGTTGTTGCCAATCTGTACTGACTGGGGTCTACAAGTCCCCAGGATCCAATTGCACAAAGAGGTATTGAGGTCAAGGTCTTGGAGCTTATTGATTAGTTTTGAGGATATGATGGCATTGAATGCCAAGTTGTAGTTGATAAAGAGCATCTTGATGTGTGCACCTTTGCTGCCCAGATGTTCCAGGATTGAGTGAAGAGCCAATGAAATGACAGCTACTGTGAATCTGTTGTTCCAGTAGGCAAATTGGAGTGGATTGTTTCATCAGCAACATCTCAAAACACTTCAACACTGTGGATGTAAGTACCACAGGGCACTAGTTATTGGGTGATAGCTAGTTATAATGCTCTTCTTGGGCACCGATGAAATTGAAGTCTGCTTGAAACAGCTGGGTACCACACACTGCCAAAGTGAGAGGTTAAAGACTCAGTAAACATGCCAGCCAGTTGATTAGCAGAGGTCTTCAGTACATGGCCAAGTACCCAGTCCAGTCCAGGTGCTTTCTGTGGATTTACTCTCCTGAAGGCAGCCCGCACATCAGCTTCAGAAACTGAGATCATAAGATCACCGCGGGATGTGGGGGTTCGTGACGGTTCCTCCATGTTCTCACAGACAAAGCAAGTATTAAAGGCACGGTGCTCACTTGGAAACAAAGCCCTGCTGTACATAGTTCTTACAGTATAGTCTAGTTGAGGTCTTGATCTTGATATTCTCTCTTTTACACTCTCCTAAATAGCCAGTACTAAGGGAAAACTTACACTGGCCAAGTAACCCATGAGTGTTTCTTTGCAATATGAGAAGAAACTGAAACATCTGGAAAGTCCGAGATTGTTTTAGACAGTTCCAATTGTCTGGATCAAAGCTGGGTGCCTGGAGGCAGAGCACTCATTAGTAGCACCGCTGTATGGCCCCAATTGTACCCTAGTCCTGTTTTAATCCTCCTCATCTTGAAAAGAATGCATGTGTTGCCTTATGATATATATATATATATATATATAACCTTCATGAGTCCTGGCGAAGCATCTCGGCCCAAAATGTCAACTGTTTACTCTTTTCCACAGATGCTGCCTGGCCTGCTGAGTTCCTCCAGCATTTTGTGTGTGTTGCTTGGATTCCCTGCATCTGCAGATTTTCTGTTCTCTGTGATATCCATATTAACCTGGATTACTGCATTTAGTTATTGTATTTTGTGTCTTTTTTTGTACAAATGGAAGGAATCTTGCAGTGATTAACAAATTATAAACTGGTCTTGCTGGATTATGCAGGGTTCTACTGTGCACGTTAATAACTTCAATAAAATTAAGTAGTTTTTTAATGCTAGATTACATTTCAAATTTTTAAAAAAAATCTTTCAATGTAAAGGTGTAGAACGTACAACAATTGCCTATTCAGTGTGACTTAAGACATGATTACAGAAGCGTTTTAAAAATTTCTCCATGGTAGTAAAGTTGTGATTTTATTGATGTTCCCTATCAATAAGCTATCAGATGTAAGTTGTACTGCTTTTTTCAGTTTAAGACTTAGAAAGTCCTTTCTTCACATATGAAGAGCCAGGAAAATATCTTATGACAATCAAGAGCCAAACATTAGGTGTTGATGAACTTTAAGCATTTAAAATCTGTGTAAAAATCACAAAAGTCCAGCTACACTATATGTTCTTAAAACTATACTAACCATTTTGCAAAAAAAACACCTGGAAAGCTGGACAAATTGTGAAGCAATTGTAAGCCAATTGGCCTCTTATATTTTTCGTGGTTATACACGGATATCCTATTGAAAAGAAATTTTGGGAGCCATTATGAGCAACTCATGGATAATGATGCAAAAGCAAATTATACCATTTATACACACCAGTAACTGGTAAAATGATTGCTGCAGTATTTTATAAATGGTGGCGGTTCTAAATTCGAAATGTAATACTCAGTTTAAAGAACACAAAACAAATGGTTACTGAAATCTGGTTTGCACAGGAGTGCTATTTTTGTGCAATAACATTTTCAAATCAACAGGATTGATGTAATAAACATTTATAAATAATATACTTTATATACCAATTTTTATGTTTGATTTCAAATGTAAGGCACATTCTATGACAATTTGAAAACCAATGCTCTAATTCATTTTGCCTTTAGAGATACTAAAATAATGAACTCCCTCCTCTTCTCATTGGCTATATTGCATGAACAGCAGATGAAACCCCAATGGCTCTTCACACGGCTTTAGACAACCTGGACAACACAAACACCTACGTCAGGATGCAGTTCATCGACTATAGCTCAGCCTTTAATACCATCATTCCCACAATCCTGAATGAGAAGTTGTCGAACCTGGGCCTCTGTACCACCCTCTGCAATTGGATCCTCAATTTCCTAACCAGAAGGCCACAATTTGTGCGGATTGGTGATAACATATCCTCCTCGCTGATGATCAACACTGGTGTCCTTCAGGGATGTGTACTTAGCCCTCTGCTCTACTCTCCATACACATAGAGGCATAGTTCAAATACCAGCTATAAATTTGCTGATGAGACAACCAATGTTGATAGAATCTCAGGTGGTGACAAAAGTGCGTACAGGAGTGAGATATGCCAACTACTGGAGTGGTGTCGCAGCAACAACCTGGCACTCAACGTCAGTAAGACCACTGATTGTGGACTTCAGGAAGGATAAGACAAAGGAACACATACCAATCCTCATACAGGGATCAGAAGTGGAGAGAGTGAGCAGTTTCAAGTTCCTGGGTGTCAAGATCTCTGAGGATCTAACCTGGTCCCAACATATCAATGTAGTTATAAAGAAGTCGAGACAGCTGCAATACTTCATTAGGAGTTTGAAGAGATTTGGTATGCCAACAAATACACTCAAAAACTTCTATCGATGTACCGTGGAGAACATTCTGACAGGCTGCATCACTGTCTGGTATGGGGGTCCAAAAGAACTAAAAGACCACAGAACCAAAAGAAGCTATTGAGGATTTTAAATCTAGTCAACTCCATCTTGGACTCTAGCCTACAAAGTACCCAGGACATCTTCAAGGAGCGGTGTCTCAGAAAGGCAACATCCATTATTAGGACCTCCAGCACCTAGAGTGTGCCCTTTTCTCACTGTTACCATTAGGTAAGAAGTACAGAAACCTGAAGGCGCACACTTAACAATTCAGGAAAAACTTCTTCCCCCCTGCCATCTGATTCCTAAATGGATATGGAACCCATGCACACTACTTCACTTTTAAAATATTGTAGCGATGTGCCACACACAGCGCTGAAATAATGACACGCTGAAATAACGAATGTGGTAAGTCGTTTCAAGACTAGTTTATTCAAACTTCACGGTGCTGGCATTTAATCCCTAGCGCCCGCCCTCTCCAGGCGGAAATGACGTCAGAGGTGCATTACCAAAGTCTCTCCCTGCACGCTGGCTATTTGTGAGCCGGTTCGCCTGCGCAGAAAGTGGGTTGCCACATAACCCCCTCCCCCGCAGAACTGGCGATACACCCCCAAATGTCCACAGTCTGGATCAGCCTCCGTTTGGGAGGTCTGCCTCTGCAATGCAGTGTCTGAACCTCGACCAACTGCGTCAAGTCCACATGGGCTGGTTTGAGTCGGTCCACCATGAAAAACTCCTCTTTCCCCCCAATGTCCAGAATGTACGTGGACCCGTTGTTGTTGATCACCTTGAACGGCCCCTCGTACGGCCACTGTAGCGGTGCCCAGTGTCTGCCCCTTCATACAAACACAAACTTACAGTTCTGCAGGTCTTTGGGTACATGGATCAGGGTCCGTCCGTGCTGTGAAGTCGGTACAGGGGCCAGGTTGCCGAGCCTTTCACGTAGCCTGTCCAGGACTTGCCCCCTTGGGGCTGGTATGAACTCTCCTGGGATGGCCAGGGGTGCTCCGTACACCAACTCGGCTGACAAGGCATGCAGATCCTCTTTGGGCGCTGTACGAATTCCAAGCAGGACCCAGGGAAGCTCGTCCACCCAGTTAGGTCCGCTCAGGTGGGCCATGAGAGCTGACTTCAAGTGACAGTAGAAGTGTTCCTCTAGTCCGTTCGACTGTGGGTGGTAGGCAGTAAGTGTGGTGTAGCTGCGTTCCCAACAGGCTGGCCACAGCCGACCAAAGGCTCGAGGTGAACTGGGCGCCTCTGTCAGAGGTAACGTGGGCCGGTACCCTGAAGCGTGCTACTCAGGTTGCGATCAGTGCTTGGGCGCAGGAATCGGCAGATGTGTCGGTGAGGGGGACCGCCTCTGGCCACCTCGTGAACCAGTCTACCATAGTTAGGAGGTACCGCGCTCCTCGGGACACTGGTAGGGGGCCCGCGATATCCACATGAATGTGGTCGAACCTCCGGTGGGTGGGTTCGAACTGCCGTGGCGGGGCTTTAGTGTGCCACTTCACCTTGGCTGTTTGGCACTGCGCGCAAGCTCTGGACCATTCACTGACCTGCTTGTGAAGTCTGTGCCACGCAAACTTGCTGTAGACCATCCAGATGGTTGTCCTGATAGATGGGTGTGCCAAACCGTGTATGTAGTTGAAAACTCGCCACCTCCAGGCTGCCGGGACAATGGGGCGAGGTTGGCCGGTAGCCACGTCACACAGGAGGGTCCTCTCACCTGGGCCTACGAGGAAGTCCTGCAGCTGCAAACCCATGACTGTGGTCCTGTAGCTGGGCATCTCGTAATCTGCCTGCTGCACCTCCACCAGTACTGCATAGTCCACCCCCAGGGACAGGGCCTGGATAGCTGGTCTGGAGAGTGCGTCCGCCACAACGTTGTCCTTCCCCGAGACATGCTGGATGTCCGTCGTGTACTCGGAGATGTAGGACAGATGTCACTGCTGGCAAGCCGACCAGGGATCAGACACCTTCGTGAATGCGAAGGTCGGCGGTTTGTGGTCTGTGAACGCGGTGAACGGCCTGCCTTCTAAGAAGTACCTGAAATGCCGGATTGCCAGATACAGTGCCAACAGCTCCCAGTTGAGAGCACTGTACTTGAGTTCGGGTAGCCGTAGGTGCTTGCTGAAGAATGCCAAGGGTTGCCAGCGCCCCTCGATGAGCTGAGCCAGCACCCCACTGACTGCTGTGTCGGATGCATCCACCATGAGGGCAGTCAGAAAGTCTGTTCTGGGGTGCACCAGCATCGCGGCATCTGCCAAGGCTACCCTGGCTTTAATGAAAGCGGTCGTTGCCTCCTCGTCCCAAGTAATGTCCTTGCCTTTACCCGACATCAGGGTGTACAAAGGGTGCATGATACGGGCTGCTGAGGGGAGGAAATGGTGGTAGAAGTTCACCATACCAACGAACTCCTGCAGGCCATGGACCGTGTTGGGCCTGGCAAAGTGGCGGATCGCATATACCTTGGCGGGCAGAGGTGTTGCCCCGTCTTTGGTAATCCTGTGGCCCAGGAAGTTGATGGTATCGAGACTGAACTGGCATTTGGCCGGGTTGATCGTGAGGCTGAAATCACTCAGGCGGGAGTAGAGCTGGCAGAGGTGGGACAGATGCTCCTGGCGACTACTGCTGGCTATAAGGATGATGTTCAAATAGATGAACGCAAAGTCCAGGTCGCGTCCCACCACATCCATTAGCCACTGGAACGTCTGTGCAGCATTCTTCAGGCCAAACGGCATTCGGCGGAACTCGAACAGGCCTAATGGGGTGATGAGTGCTGTTTTGGGAACGTCTTCAGGGTACACCGGGATTTTTTTGGTATTCGTGGGCGAGGTCTACATTGGAAAAGGTTCTTGCCCTGTGCAGGTTTGCTGCAAAGTCCTGTATGTGCGGCACAGGGTAGCGGTCTGGAGTTGTAGCCTCGTTCAGTCTGCAGTAGTCGTCGCATGGTCTCCAACCCCCGTCTGCTTTGGGCACCATGTGCAGGGGGGAGGCCCATGGGCTGTTGGACCTCCATACGATCCCCAATTCCTCCATCCTCTTGAACTCTTCCTTCGCCAGGCGGAGCTTTTCCAGGGGAAGCCTTCGTGCGCGGGCATGGAGGGGTGGTCCCTGGATCGGGATGTGGGCATGGCTGCCGTGAACTGTGCTGCCAGAATCAACGGAAAGTCTGCCAGGACTCTGGTGAAGTCATTGTCCGACAGCATGATGGAGTCCAGGTGTTGGGCCAGCAACTTGGCTTCACCCAGGGAGACCGTCTGGAAAGTCTTGGCACGTACCAGTCTTTTCCTTTGCAAGTCGACCAGCAGGCCGTAAGCTTGCAAGAAGTCCACCCCCAGGAGTGGTTGGACCACGGCGGCCAGTGTGAAGTCCCACGTGAAGTGGCTGGTGCCGAACTGCAGCTGCACTGTGCGGGTGCCGTAGGTCTGTATCGTGCTGCCGTTTGCGGCCTTCAGGGTGGGTCCTGGCTTCCTGTTACAGGTATCGTACCCCGGCGGGGGCAAGACTCTGATCTTCGCTCCGGTGTCGACCAAGAAGCGGCGTCTCGACTGTTTGTCTCAGACGTACAAGAAGCTGTCCTGGTGGCCAGCCACTAGTCATTAGCGGCAGCTGGCCCTGGACCTGGCCCTTGCAGGACGGGCGACAACGGCGGGCTTTTGTGCCCCACCGTTTGTGGTAGAAACACCACTGTTCACTGGCCTCCTCACTCCTGCCTCTGTGTTGTGTGCCAGGCCTGGTCTGGTCCGCTGTTGGGCGCGTGGCCTGGTAAACTGACCCATCGGACGCCACGCTCTCTCTCTTGGCTTTCCACAGCACATCTGCCCGGGCCACCACCTTCTGGGGTTCACTGAAATCTGTGTCGGCCAGCAGCAGATGTATGTCCTCAGGCAGTTGACAAACTGCACAGAGCCCAGGATAGGTATGTTCCAGTAAGATGACAGGACAAGGATGGCAGAAAAAGGCAACTTCAGATGTTGAGAGAAGTCATGTATTTAGTCAATAAGACTCAACAAGATCCTTTGAAGAAGGATCCTTAAAGAAACCAGAGAAGAACTCAGATAAGGAATTAGAAGAGTCAAAAAGGCCATGAAAAGTCTGCAATAAATAGGATTAAAGAGAATCCCAAGGCAATATATTAGGATAATGAGGGAATGGGTAGGACCATTCAAGGATAAAGGAGGGAACATACACTTGGAGATGGAGAAGATAGCAATGGTGAGTCATGACAACCTTCTGAGGGCTATGTAAAATTCTAATAAATATACCTCTTTTGAATTACTCTACTTTTGAACCTCACTGCAATCTGCAACATGTAATTTCTGTCTAAGCAAAGGAACTCTCTGAGCCTCAACAGAGGAGCCCCTCAGGGCCGTGTCCTAAGCTCCATACTTTACTCTCTGTATATCCATGACTGTGTCACTACCCATACCTCCAATCTACTAATTAAATTTACTGATGATTCTACAGTGATTGGCAGCCTACAGAGAAGAAGTCATCACCCTGACACAGTGGTGTCAAGAAAACAACCTCTCCCTCTATGTCACAAAAACAAAGGAGCTGGTTGTGGACTATGGGAGGAATGGAGACAGGCTAGCCCCTGTTGACATCGATGGATCTGGGGTTGAGAGGGTGAACAGCTTTAAGTTCCTCGGCATAAACAGCACCAAGGATCTCACGTGATCTGTACATACCAGCTGTGTGTTGAAAAAGTTTGGTATGCCACAACCCACCCCAAATTCTAAGAATTTTCTATAGGGGTACAACTGAGAGCATCCTGACTACATGCATCACTGCCTGGTATGGAAACTGTACTTCCCTCAATCGCAGGACTCCACACAGAGTATGCAGACAGCCAGAACATCTGTAGATTTGAACTTCCCACTATTCAGAACATTTACAAAGACCGGTATGTAAAAAGGGCCCGAAGCATCATTGCAACCCCGAGTCACCCCAACCACAGCTGCTACCATCGGGAAATGGTACCGCAGCATAAAATCCAGGATCAACAGGCTCGAAGACAGCTTCTTCCACCAGGCAATCAGACTGATTAATTCATGCTGATGCAACTGTATTTCTATGTTATGTTGACTATCCTGTTGTACATACTATTTATTATAAATTACTACAAATGGCACATTGCACATTTAGACGGAGATGTGACAGCAATTTTTACTCCTCATATATATGAAGGATGTAAGTAATAAAGTCAATTCAATCCCAAATCAACTTAATGAACCACACGTTTCATGATCATCGGAAGGACTCGGCAAACCAAGCAGGTACAGCACTTTTATTTATGAAAATTTATTGCCATGGTGGGAGGCAAGACAAGGGGGGCAAGCTCTTATGCATGCTGAAATCCAGGGTAATGAGGCCCCCTTTTACCCAGCATCTTATTAGAAAATGTGCAATTGCTGGAGAACAAAATTGAGGACAAGGTTGCTGTATCGGAGAGAAATGAGGGATGCTGTGTTCTATGTCTGAGTGAGACATACCTGGTACAGATATCAGACCAGCAGGCTTCTCAGTTTACAGAATAGATGGAACTGCTGATTTGGAAATGGCAACAGGTGGAGGTGTATGCTTCATGATGAACTCCCTGGTGCTCCGAAGCGATGCTTTTGCTAAATATGCTTTCCTCCAACCTTGAACACCTAGCAATCAAATGTCATCCATTCTATTTACCTATGGGGTATTTGAATTTAATTGAATTAACCTTATTACTTACATCCTTCATATACATGAGGAGTAAAAATCTCTGTTACATCTCCGTCTAAATGTGCAATGTTCAATTTATAGTAAATTACAATAAATAGTATGTATAACAAGATAGTCAATACAGTCATAGAAATACAGTTGTATCTGCATGATTTGAGCAGTCTGATGGCCTGGTGGAAGATGGAGCCTGTTGGTCCTGGATTTTATGCTGTGGTACCTTTTCCTGGATGGTAACAGGTGGAACAGTTTGTGGTTGGGGTGACTCACGTCCCCAATGATCCTCCGGGCCCTTTTTACACACCTGTCTTTGTAAATGTCCTGAATAGTGGGAAGTTCACATCTACAGATGCGCTGGGCTGTCCGCCGCACTCTCTGCAGAGACTTGTGATTGAGGGAAGTACAGTTTCCATACCAGGCAGTGATGCAGCCAGTCAGGATACTCTCAGTTGTACCCCTATAGAAAGTTCTTAGGATTTGAGGGCCTGTACCAAACTCCTACAGCCTCCTGAGGTGAAAGAGGGGCTTTTGTGCCTTTTTCACCACACAGCTGGTATGTACAGATCACGTGAGATCCTTGGTGATGTTTATGCTGAGGAACTTAAAGCTGTTCACCCCCTCGACCCCTTTGCTTTTGCCACCGTGTCAGGGTGATGACTTCTCTGTAGGCTGCCTCATTATTATTTGAGATAAGGCCAATCAGTTAGTGTCATCAGCAAACTTAATTAGCAGATTGGAGGTGTCGGTGGTGACACAGTCATGGGTATACAGAGAGTAAAAGAGGGGACTTCGACACAGTCCTAAGGGGCACTTGTGTTGAGGGTCAAAGGGTCAGAGGTGAGCGAGCCCACTCTTACCACCTGCTGGCGATCTGACAGGAAGTCCAGGATCCAGCTGCACAAGGCAGGGTGAAGGCCGAGGTCTCTGATCTTCTTGGTGAGCCTGGAGGGAATTACGGTGTTGAATGCTGAACTGTAGTCCAAGAACAGCATTCTCACAGAAGCATCCCTCTTTTCCAGATGTGTAAGGACGGTGTGTAGAGCTGCGGCTATTGCACCATTTGTCAAACAGTTGTATCGGTAGGCAAATTGTAGGGGGTCCAGTGTGGGTGGTAGCAAGCTGCAGATGTAATCCTTGACCAGCCTCTCAAAGCATTTGCTTATTATTGAGGTGAGTGTGACAGGACACCAGTCGTTCAGGCATGTTACCTTGGTCTTTTTGGGTACAGGGACAATAGTGGATGTTTTGAAGCAGGAGGGCACTCTACACTGGGAGAGGGAGACATTATAAATATCTGCCACACAATGTTAATTCACATTATAAATATAAACACACCTGCAACTTGTGCCACTCACATCCTGAGTACTCACCCTGGGATGCCTTCTGGTCCCATGGCCTTGCTCTGTAATCCTGACTACAGTTTACGTACCACCAGTGGCCGGCTATAATCAAGTGCTTGAGATACTGCATGGTGCCGTCTCCAAACAGTCCATCCCGACGCTTTCAAATTATCGTCAAGGACTTCAACCAGGCTTGTTTGAAGAAAACCCTGCCCAACTTTCATCGGCATATAGCCTGTAGCACCAGAATTCCCAACACACTAGATGATTGTTAAAAGGAAAGGAATGCTTACTGTTCCATGCCTAGACCGCATTTTGGTAAATCAGATAACTTAGCTGTCCTTCTCCTGCCTGCATACAGGCAAAGAGCAAAACTCCGGAGATTAGGACAACTCAGAGGTAGTCATGGGAGGCAGAAGAGAGGCTATGAGATTGCTTCGAGTCAGTGGACTGGGCCACGTTTAAGGATGCATTTGTGGATCTGAATGATTACACCATGGTTGTCACAGACTTTATTACAACAGTTGTAGATGAGTGTGGTCCTACAAAATCATTCAGAGTCTTCCCCAACCAGAGGACCTGGATGAACTACGAGATCTGCAATCTGCTGAGGGCCAGATCAGAGGCATTCAAGCCTGGTGACTAAGAAGGTTACAAGAGATCCAGGTACAATCTCATGAAAGCCATTTCATAGATGAAGTGGCAATTCAAACTTGAATCAATGAAGGATGCTTGACAGTTGTGGCAGGGCTTGAATGCTATCACCTCTTATAAAGTTAAATCAAGTGACATGGGTGACAACAGAGCTTTGCTTCCAGAGGAGTTAAATACCTTCCATACGATTACAGTCTTTGAGGCCAACATGAGAATAGCCTTCATGAGGTTGAACCCACCAAAAGCATTCGGCCCAGATGGGATACCTGGCCAAGTACGAAACACCTGGACTGATCAACTGGCTGGGGTGCTGAATAAGATCTCTAATCTCTCACTTCGGCATTCTGATGTACCCACTTGTTTCAAGTAGGCTTCAATTATACCGGTGCCCAAGAAGAATGTGGTAACCTGCCTCAATGTCTATCATCCAGTGTCACTTACGTCCACAGTGGTGAAGTGTTTTAACAGGCTGGTGATGAAACATATCAGGTCTTTCCTTGGATCTGCTCCAATTTGTCTACTGAAGCAACAGGTCTGCAGCAGATGCCATCTCACTAGTTCTTCACTCAACCCTGAAACACCTTTTAGTCAGAATTTCTGTTTAAGTGCATTGGAGTTTCCATACCAGTATGGATTGGAGTTTCCATTCCATACTCTCCACTACATATCTATAGAATTTGTTAAATTTTTAGTTGTCATGTCAAATCTTCGCAAACTCCTAAGGAAATAGAGATGTTGCAATGCTTTCTTTGTAATTGTGTTGGGCTCAGGACAGTTTCTCACAAATAATAACACCGAGGAATTTAAAGTTGTTGACCCCTTCCATCCCTAATCTTGTGATGAGGACTGGCTCATAGACCTCTGGTTTCCTCCCCTGAAGTCAGTAACCAGCTCCTTGGTCTTGCTGACATTGAGTAAGAGGTTATTGTTTAGGCTCCACTCAGCCAGATTTTCAATCTTCCTCCTACATGCTGATTTGACACCACCTTTGATTCAGCTGATGACAGAGGTGAAATTAGCAAACTTGAATATGGCATTGGAGCTGTGCTTAGCCACACAGTCATAAGTGTAAAGTGAGTAGAGCAGGGAGCTAAGGACGCAACCTTGTGGTGCACCAGTGCTGATTGAGATTGTGGAGATGTTGTTGCCAATCTGAGCTAACTGGGACCTGCAAGTGACAAAATCGAGGACACAATTTGCTCAAGGACGTATTGAGGCTAAGGTCTTAGAGTTTATTGATTAGTTTTCAGAGGATGATGGTATTAAATGCTGAGCTGTAGTCAATACACAACATCTCGATGCATGTATTTTTGAGTGAGGAGCCACTGAGGTGGCATCTGCTGTGGACCTTGTGCTCCAGTAGACAAATCGGAACAGATGCAAGTCACTTCTTAAGCAGCAGTTGACAAGTATCATCACCAACCTCTCAAAGCACTTCATCTTTATGGATGTAGGTGCTACTGGTGATAGTCATTGAGGCTGGTTACCACGTTTTTCTTCAGCACCACTATAACTGAACTCTCAACTAAATAAAGAGAAAATGAGATTAATACCTAGCAGGTCAGCCAGCACTGGGAATGGGAAATTAAGAACATTTCGTATGATGACCTTTCACTAATAATGTTTTTGTTGCTATTGTTTGAGAAAGAAATGTTGCTGGGGTACTTTAGAACACTGCTCTGGTTTCAGTTGAGATAAATGTTCAGTTGAGATAGAGGAGAGAAGTGGAAGGGCTTGCATTTATCAAAAAATACAGATAACGGAACTACTCACATCAGATATCTCTGGCTTTGTAAAAATAGTCAATATTTCAGGTAAATGATGCTTCTTAAGAACTTTTTTCATTGTATTTGTCAAACAGCTTTGAGCACATCTCAAAAAACTTTACAGATCATTGAGCACTTTCAAAGTGACTGTTATGATGCTTAAGACTGTGCCTTCAGCAAGCTTCCACGGCATATCAAAGTAGCCTGATTTGTTTGAGCCTTATTGAGTGAGGGATATATTTTGAATGGGATCCTGGGGATTACTTTTCTATGCTTCATACTATCTCAAGTGATCTATGGATTTTTGGAACAAACTGAAATGGTAGATATAGCCTTGATTTAACATTCCATCTGAAAGATTATATTCAAAGGGAGTAGCACTTACTCATTCTGCTTAACCTGTGGAGTGAAATTTGAACCATGGCATTCTGACTCGAGCATTGTAGCCTAAACTGTTTGAAAAGCACCGTTTCTGAGAATGAATTCTTTCTTTCAATACATCCGCTCAAATCTTGCAGGGGGCTTACACCCAAAGCTGTCTTTATACAACTAGGTAAGATACACAGGCTGTCAATCATAGACAATGATGTACATGATCACATCTTTAAGAAGATTATGGAGGGGAAGCATAAGAAAACAGTGTTGTGAATTTGATGTTAACATGGACTCTTGTGATAAGAGATAGATCAGAGTTTAAGTTATGTTCAATAGAGCTTTCTTTAGCTCTCTGTTCCTGCCCCATTGAAGAAGGAAGAGAAAGAACGCATTGCCAAACCTGCGTCTGGGGAGTGAACTTGATCAAGTGGAGCAGGCATCAATGGTAAAACATTGAAGAACAATATCTTAAGGTTTACATTATCTCTGAAAATGTAAACAGCAATTTTGAGAAAACTTTCACCACCAGTTTGTGAGCAATTTTAGTAGTTAGGGACGAGCCTGATGGATCAGATTTTACTGGATCCAGACCACTGCCCAGGGACGTAGTCCAGTCAGTTGCTGCTGGCCAACTCTTATCTAAAAAGGATGCAGAAGCTGACCTGCAGTTGAAAGGCAGGGCCCAGTTTGTGAGTCGGTGCTGAGTCCTGCAACTGGGCTACTTTGAAAGGTTTTGATAGTAAGGCAAACTGAGAGTGAAACTTTGGCTTCATTCAAACTCACAACTTTTAAATTTTACTGACAAATGGAGATATCCAAATATCAGATTACTTTAGAAAATTATTCAATAATTATTTAAAAAAATTAAAAGTTCATTAAAGCATGAAAAAACCCAGTAGGTCCATAAGACCATAAGACATGGGAGCAGAATTAGGCCATTTGGCCTGCTGATTCTGTTCTGCCATTTTTTCCCCTTCCCTCAGCCTCACTCCCCAGCCTTCTGCCCATAACCTTTGATGCCATGTCCAATCAAGAATCTATCAAGTACTGCCTTAAGTACGTCCAATGATCTGGCCTCCACAGTTGCCTGTGGTAATCAATTCCATAAATTCAACACACTCTGGCTAAAGAAATTTCTCCACATTGCTTTTTTAAATGGTCGCCCCTCTATCATGAGGCTGTACCCTCCTGCCCTAGACTCCCCCACCATGGGAAACATTCTTTCCACATCTACTCTCTCTAGGTTTTTCAACATTTGAAAGATTTCAATGAGATCCACCCTCATCTTTCTAAATTCCAGTGAATACAGATCCAGAGCCATCAAATATTCCTGATGTGATAATCCTTTCATTCCTAGAATCATCCTTGTAAACATCCTCTGAACCCTCTCCAGTGCCAGCACATCCTTTTTTAGATGAGGAGACCAAAGCTGTTCACAATACTCAAAGCGAGGCCTCACCAGAGCCTTGTAAAGTCTCAGCATCACATCCCTGCTCTTGTATTCTACCCCTCTTGAAATGGATGCTATTATTGCATTTGTCTTTCTCACCACTGACTCTACTTGCAAGTTAATCTTTAGGGTGTTCTGCACAAAGACTCACAAGTCCCTTTGCATTTCAAATTTTTGTATTTTTTTCCCATTGCCTAGTATTTTAAAATGTTCATAAGCTTTTCTTTTCTTCGTGATTAGATTTTCAACAGCCTTTGTACACCATAGTCCTGAACCCTACCATCCTTTCCCTGTCTCCATGGGAAGCATCTATGCAGAACGCTATGCAAATATCCCTTGGACATTTGCCATATTTCTGCCGTACATTTCGCTGAGAACATCTGTTCCCAGTTTATACTTCCAAGTTCCTGCCTGATAGTGTCGTATTTCCCCTTCCTCCAATTAAATGCTTTCCTAACTTGTCTGTTCCTATCCCTCTCCAATACTATCGTAAAGGAGATAGAATTGTGATCACTATCTCCAAAATGCACTCCCACTGAGAGACCTGACACTTGACCAGGTTTATTTCTCAATACCAGATCAAGTATAGCCTCTCCTCTTGTAGGATTATCTACATATTGTGTCTGGAAACATTCCTGAACACAGCTAAGAACAGGAAGGCAGATTACTATCTGAATGGTGTCGTTAGGAAAAGGGGAAGTACAACGAGATCTAGATGACCTTGTTCATCAGTCACTGAAAGTAAGCATGCAGGTACAGCAGGCAGTGAGGAAAACTAATGGCATGTTGGCATTCATAACAAGGGGAATTGAGTAAAGGAGTAAAGAGGTCCTTCTGCAGTTGTACAGGGCCCTGGTGAGACCAGACCTGGAGTATTGTATGCAGTTTAGGTCTCCAAATTTGAGGAAGTACATTCTTGCTTTTGAGGGAGTGCAGCGTAGGCTCACAAGGTTAATTCCCAGAATGGCGGGATTGTCATATGTTGAAAGATTGGAGCGTCTGGGCTTGTATACACTGGAATTTGGAAGGATGAAAGAGGATCTGATTGAAACGTCTAAGATTATTAAGAGATTGGACACACTAGAGGCAGGAAACACGTTCCCGATGTTGGGGGAGTCCAGAACCGGAGGCCATAGTTTAAGAATAAGGGGTAGACCATTTAGAACAGAGTTGAGGAAAAACTTCTTCACCCAGAGAGTTGTGGATCTATGGAACGCTCTGCCTCAGAAGGCAGTGGAGGCCAATTCTGTGGATGCTTTCAAGAAAGAGTTTGATAGTGCTCTTAAAGATAGTGGAGTCAAGGGATATGGGGAGAAGACAGGAATGGGGTACTGAATGTGGATGATCAGCCATGATCACAGTGAATGGCGGTGCTGGCTCAAAAGGCCAAATGGCCTACTCCTGCACCTATTGTCTATTGTCTAACAAACTCCACCCCATCTAAACCCCTTGCTCTAGGGCGATGCCAATCAATATTTGGGAAATTAAAATCTCCCACCACGAGAACCCTGTTATTATTACACCTTTCTGGAACCTGTCTCCCTATCTGCTCCTCGATGTTCTTATTACAATGGGTGGTCTATATAAACACCCAGTAGAGTTATATGACTCCTTCCTGTTTCTAACTTCCACCCACAGTGACTCAATAGATAATCCCTCCATGACTTCCTCCTTTCTGCAGCCATGACACTACCTCTGATCAGCAGTGCCACACCCCTACCACTTTTGCCTCCCTCCCTGTCCTTTCTGAAACATCTAAAGCCTAGCACTGTAAGTAGCCATTCCTGCCCCTGAGCCATCTGTAATGGCCACAACATCATAGCCCCACAGTATTGGTCCATGCTCTAAGCTCATCCACTTTGTTCATGATACTCCTTGCATTAAAATAGACTGAGCATATCTCTTCTCTATCATCTATCATCTGCCTATCCTCCCTCTCACACTGTCTACAGGTTTTCTCTATTTGTGAGCCAACCTCACCTTCCTCCGTCTCTGCAGTTCAGTTCCCACCCCTCAGCAATTCTACTTTAAACTCTCCCCAAAAGCCTTAGCAAAACCTTCTTGCCAGGATATTGGGCCCCCTGGGATTCAAGTGATTCAAGTACAACCTGTCCTTTTTGTACAGGTCGCACCCCAATGATCTTTATCCCATTGTAAAGCATGTTGAACTACACCGTTTGTATAAAAAGTGTTCTATACATTGGTTTATTATTATTGTTGTTATTTTTATCTTTATCAGCACAAGCTGGTAAATCCTGAGGTATGGGCGTAGTGAAGCACACTCATTTCTCAATTGCTAAGAACTTTTGGACTATTCTAGTCGTGTTCAGGCTTTCTAACCTGAGAAAAACCTGCCTCATTGTGGCAGTAGAGGCAGCCATGGACCATGAGGTCAGAATGGGAGTGGGTTTGTATGCCTGTATTAACTCCCCTCCATAGATGCTGCCTGCCCTGCTGGGTTTCTCTCAGAGAGAGATTCCTTCTCAATCAGAGATAATAAATGCTGGCTACTGCCTCACTATGAACTATTTGGCTTTTTAAATGAGAAAGCCAGAGTTTACTTAAGAGGTGGGAATGTAAATTTTCCAGATGTTTGGGGATTGGTTGTTTATCCTCTGTCATGTGCATTTAACTCTACCAGCTTAAAAAAATCCAGAGGAGGGTTATAAGATCATTAAAATAAGTGACAAACTCAATGTGCAAAGAGCAGAAACCTGAGTGAACATGGAATAGTTTGAGAGTTCTAACAAATGAAAATTATGTGGTGATTAGGACGTGCAGTTTCCTAAGAACCACACAAGAAATGTGATGCAGATATGCTTTCTTACAGCATGGAAACAGGCCTTGTGGCCTAAATGGTTCATGTTGACCATCCAAGCTACCTCCATTTGTCCCATATCCTTCTAAACCTTTCCTGTTCAATGTCTGTCCAACTGTCTTTAAAAAGTTGTTATGCACCTGCCTTGACCACTTCCTGCTGGCACCACATTCTAGATATGTACTGCCCTCCGTGCTTAAAAACAAGTTTGCCCCAAAGTTTTTCTTAAACCCTTCCCCTTCACCTTAAACCTATGTGCTCTAATTTTTGATTCTCCTTCCTTGGAAAAAAACTGCACCCACCCTATCTATGCCCCTCATGACTTTATATTCCCTGTATGACTACCCTCAGTCTACTACAGCCCAAGGAGTCTTTTCCTGTCCAACCTCTCCACATAACACAGTCCCTCGAATCTGCTGCAACATTATTGTCTGATCTTTGAGACTTAGACCTTGAACAACTGTTGTTACTGTCAGTCAGTCAGCGTTTAAAGAAATGTCCACATCTCTGATTTTACCCTGGATGATGGGATGTGTGTATGTGTTTGGAAGTCAGCAGGGGTTGTGCAGGGTAGAAAGGGTGGAGAGACAGAGCACCTTGGATTGATGAGGGGATGGTTTATTACTTGCACCACACTTCCCACAAGGAGTCCAGCCAAGCTTCTTAGTTATTTTGCTGAGCCCCTTGGGGTTAAAAATTGTTGTATTGTTAAAATCAGAAAAGCAGCCGTCTACATTATACTAAATAACACAACTCGTCTCCCTCAAGACTACCAGTCCTCTCCCCTTGATTCGTTTTTCTTAAAAGCTAGTTTGTGGAGCTTTTAAAAGCAACACAACCACAATTTTCTCCTTGTTTGGAGATAAAATTCAACCCATAATTTCTGAGTCCTGCAATGCGAATCTGCACTCTTTTCAAAGCTACCTTTTACTGCCAGTTATTTTTGTCTGGGATATTTTTAGTTGCTGAAATTATAACTTAAAGTATAGGCATTGAAGCAGAATGCTCCTTTTACATATTATTTGGGGGAGACAAGAAAGTGATGGAAGAACACAGTTTTGTTCGCAGCACTGTTCCCACAAGCAGGAAAACAACTCTGACCTGAGGTAAATAGACATTTAGAGCTAAACTTCATGAGAGATTTTACTGTCCCTTTGACATTAACATCCAGCCATGACTTCATTTTTCAGCCAAAGCTTGTCTTTCATTCCTTTATAATCCTACCGTGGCTCTGAGAAATTTTGAATTTACTGAATGCTGAGCTCCTCATGAAGTCACTGGGACAAGGGTCTAGAAGCAGAAATAAACATACATCCCCTGTTATGGCATGTGTTCAGCAACTTCATTTTGTTTTCCTCATGCAAGATGCTGTGATCAGTGTTCCTTCATGATCCTGGATGAGGTGCCAATCACTGTGATTAGACCTATCAGGCTTAATCATTGTGCAGAGGGGGATCTCAAATTCTACTGCAAGACATCTATTTGCTTCACCCATCTCCCTGCTCCTTCTATTTCCCTCAGCTGCGTGCTGTGATTATGCTGTTGCATAGGCTGTTGCCATGGAGAATATAACTCTGACTCACCCTCAAGAGTTTAGAGAAGGAGTGATGTGTCAGTTGTACACAAACAGCATTGAGAACACTCAACACACACAAAGTGTTGGTGGGATTCAGCAAGCCAGGCAGCTTCTATGGAAAAGAGTACAGTCGGCGTTTCCCTAGATGCTGCCTAGTCTGCTGAGTTCCTCCAGCATTGTGTGTGTGTGTGTGTTGCTTGGGTTTCCAGCATCTGCAGATTTTCTCTTGTTTGTGATGGAGAAGCACTCAAGCAGTGTGGTAATGCTCAGATTAAATTGTCATTTTTTTAGGAAGTAACTTCTTTCAGGTGCCCCATTTGGGCTTCAAGTCTAAATGCAGAACTGCTTAGTATGTCAAAAATGGGTTAAATCCATTTCTGGACAATGTCCTGGTAAATTCAGTTTAAAAGGTCTCCCTATAGTTTCATCTAGTTTTAAACATAATATGGCTAGTATTCCATATTTCACTATGAATGTTTCATTTGTGATCTGAAAGTTTCCAAGTATAAAGCTCAAGGATATTGACACAAACTCCTGTCAGCCCTGATGGGCAACTGAGCTTGATAGTTTTCTGATGACAATCCTTTTGCTGTTGACAGTGATTAAATAGATGTAGAGTATATGTGAACATTGGCCTCTGTTTAAACTAACCTTGGATATGCCAAGAACACATAACACAGAAACAGGCCCTATAACCCAGTTAGACCATGCTGAACCATTAATCTGCCTAGTCCCATCAAACTGCACTGAAGGACTATAGCCCTTCATACACCTCCCATCCATGTATCTATCCATTTTTTCCCTAAGTGTTGAAATAGACCCCATATCCACCACTTTCCGCTGGCAGTTCATTCCACTCTCAACATACTCTGAGTGAAGAAGTTCCCCTTCATGTTCCCCTTAAACATTCCACCTTTCATCGTTAATCCCTGACCTCTGTAGTTGTAGTCTCACCCAACCTTAGTGGAAAAAGCATGCTTGCACTTACCCTGTCTATACTCCTCATAATTTTGTATACCTCGATTTTCTGTGTTCCATGAAATATAGTTTTAACCTATTCAATCTTTCCCTATAAATGAGGGCCTCAAGTCGCACCAACATCCTTTGCAAATTTTCTCTGCATTCTTTCAATTTTCTTTCAATCTTGTAGGTAGGCAACCCACACGGCACACAAAAACTCACCAATGTCTTACACAACTTCAACATAACATACCAATTCCTGTACTCAATATATTGATTTATGAAGACTAAGTGCCAAGAGCTCTCGCTACAACCCTGCGATGCCCCCTTTAAGGAATCCTGGATCCGTGTTTCCAGATCTGTTCTACCGCATGCCTCAGAGTCCTACTGCTCACTGTATAAAACCTACCTTGGCTGGTCCACCCAAAGTGCAGCGCCTCTGCATTGAATTCCTTCTGCCATGTTTTAGCCTATTTTTCCAGCTTTGAGAGTCTTTCTTGCTGTCCACAATGACTCCAATCTTGGTGACATTCGCAGATTTGCTAATCCAGTTTATGACATTTTCATCCAGATCACTGATATAGATGACAAATAATAACAAACCCATCACCGATCCCTGCAGCGCACCACTATTCACAGTCCTCCAGGCAGAGAGGCAACCATCTACTATCAGTCTCTGGCTTCTCCCCCACTAAGCCAGATTCTTACCCAATTTACTACCTCATCTTGAATGCCAAGTGACTGAACATTCTTGATCAACCACCCAGGCCTGCCTAAGGACCACGTAAGCAACATCCACTGCCTTGCCTTCATCAATTTTTCCTGGTAACTTCCTCAAATAACTCCATAAGATTAGTTCAACATGACTTTCCATGCAGAAAGCCACAGCAACACACACAAAGTGCTGGAGGAACTCAGCAGGTCTGGCAGAATCTATGGAAAAGAGCAAACAATCAACATTTCGGGCTGAGACCCTTCTTCATGAACAAGTCCCATTCATGCTGGAACATCTGGACCTCAACAAGTACAAAAAAAAAGACACTAATATATGGCCGCATGATAGTGGTTAGTGCAATGCTTTACAGTGCAAGTGACCTGGGTTTGATTCCTGCCAATGCCTGTAAAGAGATTACATGTTCTCCCTGTGAATGTGTGTGTTTCTACCGGGTTCTTCATTTTCTTCCAGACATACTGTTGGGTAGGTTAATTGGTCATTGTAAGTTGTCCTGTGACTAAGCTAGGGTTAATTTTGAGGTTTTTGTTGGGCCGCACAGCTCGAAGGGCTGGAAGGGCCAGAAGGGCCTATTCCACTCTGTATCTCAATAAATAAATAAATAAACTACTGGTTTCGATAAGCTAGTTAACAGTATGAAAGCAAGTGGAACCCCCATGAAATTCTGCTGACCCCCGTAATGCAGCCTGCATCCCCAGATATTCTAGGTGACCTAATTGGCATTCAAAATCATCACACGCCAGTCCATAATCAGCAAGGCCATTCATCCCCCGTCACCTGTGCTTTCTGAGGCACCCTCTACCCACAATGCAGTAACCAACCCAAGCCAAGATCTATACATATGTACCAAGAGATAAAATGACTTTAACATCACCCCCAATTGGGTGGTACCCTCGCAGGAAGAGTGTGGAGTAAAGGAACTATGAGGTTCATGGCAGTTAAGTAA
This sequence comes from Hypanus sabinus, assembly GCF_030144855.1. Lineage (NCBI taxonomy): Eukaryota > Metazoa > Chordata > Chondrichthyes > Myliobatiformes > Dasyatidae > Hypanus > Hypanus sabinus. The sequence continues at coordinate 24,027,186 of NC_082720.1, forward strand.
GTTTGTTCACTAGAAGATCACAATAATTGAAAAAGTGTAGCAGTTTATGAACTGATCTGAATTGATTCTCAGATTTCTTAGGCTACATCTAAGGCTAAATTATTACCAAAATGGCAGAGGAGAATTAAAATCAGTGTGAAATATATAAACTGCAAAACACTATTAACTGGGCTTTGCTTCAGCTAGGTACAATGCTGGTTTTATGACTAGTGTTGATGTTTTACCAGCACCAAACATTCAAAGCAACATGTTGGCAGCAACAGATGTGTATGACTGATGAATTGATGTGTGATATCTTGTTTTGGAACTCAATTCCAACTAGCTTCACTCAAACCAATAGGCTATGTATTTAATACACACTTGAAGATATGGGATTTTCCAGCCAGGTGTTTTAATTCACCTACTTGTGCAAAAACAAGCATAAGCTAAACTATAACTTGTTTCAAGTAACTGCTTGCAAAGTCTGATTAACATTCGTGGACAAAGTTAAACTGCTATATAACATTCATAGGGCTTCGTTTTCATTTTCTGGATTCTCTGTACTTGACTTGATAAAATATTTTGAACTGGGAATGTTATCTTGTACAGAAATATTTTAAAAGGTATAACATGGTGGAATTCATGCATTAAGCTTGATTACATATGGGAAATTTTATTCAGCTTGGCAAACTGATCACACATATCCTGTGGATTTCATTCCTTCCTTGGCATGCATGGTAGTTTACATGACAGGCAACTGATTATTGCTACTGTGCTGTGTTTAGGTTTGTTCGGTGTTAGTTTCAATTAAAAAACTGGAAAAGTTGGGTACAGGCCAAATCGAGACAGCAGGGACCAAGCCCAGAGCATATTGAACTGACTGAACAAATGTTTCAATGATGATATAGCTGCTGGGCCAGATTGAAAAGGTCAGGGTCCTGAGGCATGGGTCAGGCTAATTCAACTCGTTGTGAAGGATCTGTGGACAGACGCTCTTTGTGGACTTCAGTTCAGAATGCTATTTATTTGTGTTTATTGTTTGCATGATTTGTTTGTTTCTGCACATTGGGTGTTTGACGTTCTTTTTTTAATGGATTCTATTGAGTTTCTCTGTTTTGTGGCTTCCCGTTAGGAGACAAATCTCAAGGTTGTATAATATACTTTGAGAATAAATGCACTTTGGACTTTGAAAAAGAGAACAGCATGAATGAGTGCAAATGATGCTATATGGAATTCTAGGTGTTTTTTTGTTGCTGTTGGAAGAAGAATTTTGCACAGTCCATGCAAGGGTAGCCTGCACAAGTTGTGTGGTTTTGCTATTTTCTGCACACTTAACTGGAGTTCCAAACTATTCCACCCAATAGCCAATAACACTTAACATAATGTCTGCATCTTTAGCATTTGTGCTTAATTAGACAGGTTTACTGAATCGTTTTGAAAGAGTGTTGAGGTCAAAGTTCTCCTCCAATGGTGTCTTCAAGATTGAGGTAGCCTGAAGAACATCAGCAGGATAGTTAATAGATACTGTTCCATTACTCCAGATATAAAAAAACTCCCCAATAAGATGCAAATTATAATGAAATCCATTTAAGTGTTACGTGTGTAGGACATCTTTCTTCTGCTAAATCTGATTTTCTGCATTTTATTGCAGAAACTTGGATCAACAACAGGATCAGGTTTTGCAGTCCGAGTGATTTCAATCAGCATGTCAAAGCACGGTGCGTGAAGTGTATCAGCAACACACTCAAGGAAGCTGAAGGTTAGCCATTATGTTAAATGAAAAGCTTTATTAAACAAAAAGCATGATATCCAGAGAGAAAATAACCTTCTGCACTGTGAATTTCCTAGCAGACAGCAAACTGGCTCAAAGTTATTCACCATTAATAATGTATGTTATGCACCATCAATAACTCACTCTGAGACGTAAAGGCGAGATATCGGCTTTTATTGACTGGAAGAAGGAACGAGCAGTGAGTGACCACCATACTACATCCTGGAGACTGAGGCTGGGCTCAGGCCTCAATCACCTTTATACAGGGGTCTGTGGGAGGAGCCACAGGATGAGTCAGCAGTGGGTGTGTCCAGACAGGTATATGTAGTTCACCACATTCACCCTCCCTTTGTTTTAAAGAGTCCCCATGTGGCGAAGTTTCTTACAGGTTAAGTCTATCAGGTGGTCGAATCTGTCGCTGTGATCTACGTAGCACTTTTAGCCCTTAAGTCAAAAGGGTTGCCGGTCTCTCGATGGCAGGAGGTCCTCCCCGAGGCACTCCACTCTATCCGCTCCCTGTTATGTACGTCCACCAATGCCACCACTCACAAATGCCTATTCTCTTTTCCCAGGAAGTCTGTCACTGGGACCACCCTACCAGTTTGGCTGACGTCCCCAGGGCCAGTGCTGCTCCGGAAACATGTGAGGAGTAATACATACTCCCCGCTGGTCGAGAGGGTTCACCTTCTACATGCGAACCCCCAGTATGCCTACGTGGTCTTACCTGATGGGCGGGAGGACACAGTCTCCGTCCGCGACCTGGTGCCCGCAGGAGCAGCAGACCACTACCCCGAACACTCCCCAGTAACTATGAACCCTGTACTCAACGTGACACCACGCACACCAGGCCCTACACAGACTCCTCATGACACTCATATACCGGGCGTTTCTTACGCATATATACCAGGTGCCTCGCACATGCGTGAGGGATCACTGACGCCTAGTGGGCTGACACCTCCAGTTAGGCCGGAACCAGCACAACCTCCGTCTCCGGTGCAAGCACCACCGGCACCTGTGCAATTACCACCACCGGCATCTGTGCAATCACCACCACAGGCACCATTGACCAGGGGGCGGGCCTTGTCTGCGTAATGGGAGACCCATTGGGCGTAATAGGAAAAAAAAACCCAGGCATGGTCTGAGGGCTTTGAGAGGTGGTGGGAAGAGGGAGTTCTAACAGGGGGCGCATAAGGTCGGGATCAGGGCCAATGACCCTGTTTTCCACAACATACCCAAGGATAGCGAGTCGGGTGGTTCCGAATACACACTTGTCCCTGTTATAAATAAGGTTCAGAGCTTCGGCCACTTGGAAAAATCGTTGGAGGTTGGCGTTGTGATCCGGCCAGTCGTGACCACAGATGGTGATGTTATCCAGATAGGGAAATGTGGCCTTCAGTTGGCACTGGTCCACCATCCGGTCCATTTCCCTCTGGAAGACAGAGACTCCATTTGTGACACCGAAGGGGATGTGCAGGAAGTGATAGAGCCTACCGCCCGCCTCGAAGGTGGTGTAGGGGCGGTCCTCTGGGTGGATGGGGAGCTGGTGATAAGCGGATTTCAGATCTATTGTCGAGTACACCTTGTACTGAGCTATCTGGTTGACCATATCCGCAATGCGGGGTAGGGGGTACGCGTCAAGCTGCGTGAACCTATTGATGGTTTGACTATAGTCTACCACCATCCTATCTTTCTGCGCAGTCCGAATAACAACCACCTGGGACTGCCAAGGGCTTGTGCTTGGCTCAATGATCCCCTCCCTGAGCAGCCGCTGCACCTCTGACTGAATGAAGGCCCTGTCCCCCACGCTGTACCTCCTGCTTTTAGTTGCCACCGGTTTACAGTCAGGGGTCAGGTTGGTGAACAGCGATGGGGGAGGGACCTTGAGGGTGGAGAGGCTGCAAGTGGTGTCGGTAGCGCAGCTGTCCGCATGGTGCTGGGTGGGACGTGTGGTTCGGTGTGTGTATGTGTGCAGCAACAGGGTATAAGGCGAAGTCCCACCAAACTGAGGATTCCGGACAGTGAGTGGTGGGAGAGGCCCATTATATGCTACAGTCATACTTTTGAGGTGGCTCTGGAAGTCCAACCCCAATAGCACAGGCGCACACAGTCGAGGCATGACCAGTAGCGCAAAGTTCCAATATTCTGTGCCCTGCACCACCAATGTTGCTACACAACCCACCCGGATATCTGCGGAATGCGACCCAGAAGCCAAGGTGACCCTCTGGGTTACCAGCCGCATCACGAGTCCACAGCGTTGCACTAAATAAAACACTCAGTGCTGCCTGTGTCAAACAGGCAGCTAGTCCTGTGCCCCTCCACCAGGATGTCCATCATTGACCTTGCAAGCTGGTGTGGGGCGCTTTGGTCGAGGGTTACGGTGGCCAGAGTTGAACTGCTGTCTTGATGCCCGGTAAGCATCGGTGGGTTGGGGGCGGGGCATGTTGATGCCGACATAGATGGCTGCCCACGTCCGGGCATGCAAGATGGCGGCCCCATGTCTCACATGGGTAGGGGGCAGGGCATGGTCATGCCGACAAAGATGGCCACCAACATCTGGGCATGCAAGATTGTGGCCCCCACGTCTCACACGCAGCGCTGCTCGAGCCCGCTCGCAGTTTAGACTTACAGACCTTGGCGAAATGGCCCTTCTTCCCGCAGCTGGAGCAGGTCGCTTCTCGGGCCGGGCAGCGTTTTTGGGGGTGCATTTCGAGACCGCAGAAATAACACAGCTCGGGCTTTCACCTGGCCGCCACCATGGGCGGGTTCGGGGAGTTCGTGGAATCATGACTGGCAGCGGCATTGGCGAATTTGCTCTTGGAAACCAGCAGCAGTGGGGTCTAAGGTGTCCATGGAACCGGTGGGGAATCGCACGGCTGGACAGCGTCAGCATTGTGCAGAGCAGCCTCCAGTGTGTTGGCCGTCTTGATCGCTGAGCGTAAGGTAAGATCGGCATTTTCCAGCAGCCGCTGGCGCACGTACACTGGCCGAATTCCTGTCACAAAGGCGTCTCATACTAGCAGCTCCGCATGCTGTTCCGCCGTGAGTGTTTTGCAATTGCAAGTTCGGACGAGCGTCTGTAGAGCTCGGAGAAACTGGGCGCACGACTCTGCAGGCCGCTGCCGTCGTGTAGCTAAGCGATGTCTTGCGTAGATGGTGTTCACCGGCCGCAGGTACTGTCTTTTGAGGGTGTCCAGTGCCCCTTCATAGGTTGGCAGGTCTCTGATAAATGAATAAACTTTTGGGGTGACTCTCGAGGGGAGAATTCTGTGCATAACAGCGGGTTCAGTTGCACTAGCCTCCTCCAAGTATGATTGGAAGCATGCAAGCCAGAGTTCAAAGGCAAGAGCTGCTTCCGGGTCTTGGGGGTCCAAATCCAATCTTTCCGAATGTAAAATGCTTTCCATGTTTTAAAACTTCCAGTCAATAAAATTGATGCACCATCAATAACTCACTCTGAGACATAAAGGCGAGATATGGCTTTTATTGACTGGAAGAAGGAACAAGCAGTGAGTGACCACCATACTACATCCTGGAGACTGAGAGGCCGGGCTCCGGCCTCAATCGCCTTTATACAGGGGTCTGTGGGAGGAGCCACAGGAGCAGTCAGCAGGGGGCGTGTCCAGACAGGTATATGTAGTTCACCACAGTATACACAGAGAGGAGTTACTCACTTGGGAGGCCTAATTTTAAATAAAACAGATATGTAAATCCCTACATGTCCATGACAGTGAAAAAGGAAATAAACAACAAAACCATCGGTCTCTGTGAGTTTTACTTTAGCACATAGGGCAGTGTCTCTGAAGATACTTTATTGATCCTGATATGTTAGTCAATAAAGTATCTTTGCTGATTCTGCCCAATGCTTCTTCCTAATTTTGGATGCCTTCCTCTTTCCTGACTCCATGTTCCCCAGGATGATATGCACTCTCTTTATTCTTCTTGCATTTCTCTGCCAGATTTCTCTTTTCCTGGGCATCCAACATTTTAAATCTGACTCTTCATTGTCGTGCACTTGCACACAACTTCCTTGTGTTGAGTTATCTCATATGGTTGGTGTTGGCTGAGTTTGGGCTTCCGGATTCCACAAATAGCCTAGAAGGATGAGGGGAGACTTGATAGAGGTGTATAAAATTATGATGGGTATAGATAGAGTGAATGCAAGCGGCTTTTTCCACTGAAGCTAAGGGAGAAAAAAACCAGAAAACATGGGTTAAGGGTGAAGGGGGAAAAGTTTAAAGGGAACATTAGGGAGGGCTTCTTCACACAGGGAGTGGTGGGAGCATGGAATGAGCTGCCAGATGAAGTTATAAATGCGGGCTCACTTTTAACATTTAAGAAAAACTTGGACAGGTACACAGATGAAAGGTGTATGGAGGGATATGGGCCAGGTCCAGGTCAGTGGGACTAGTCAGAAAAACTGTTTGGCACAGCCAAGAAGAGCTAAAAGGCCTTTTTCTGTGCTGTAATGTTCTATGATAATAGTTTGGTCTCTATTGAGTGAATCTTTTGGATTTGAAAACAAAGTACAACAATCCATTAGGAAAATGATGAATGGTTCTTCTTTCTCTTGGACATTTGCAAAGAATCAGTACATAGTAAGCAATTTTGTTTACAGGAAGATTTCTATATGCTTGCAATACATCCAGTGCATTCCCTGGGGTTTCATTTGAGTACTTTATGGTAAGGTACAAGTTTATCCCCTTGGAGACAATGAGAAATTGTAGTATATTTAAATGTATCTGTTCTGCATAACCTAGACAATATATAATGTAAAGTTTTGTTTCTATTGTGACCATTCTTCAGAGTTGTTGCTTCCTTGGAAATCCCAGATGCTTGATTATCTTTATTGGCTTCACGTCCAATACGGCAGCTCACCCTTTAAGTGCACGGTTATCTGAAATGGAAAGAGAGTTAGGATCTGGATTCAGGCACACCCTCTAAACAAGTGTTACTATCACTCTCTGAAATATGGAAGAATAATTGCAAGCTAAATGTAATTAAATATTTTATTAATAAAAGAGGTAACAGAAAGAAAGTGTTTTGAGTTATTGCTCCCAGAGAGGCAACTGATTCTAGATCAGGGGTGGGCAAACTTTTTGACTTGAGGGCCACAAAGGGTTCTAAAATTTGACAGGGGGGCCGGACCAGGAGCAGATGGACGGACTGTTTTGGTAATACACCTCATAAGAGAAAATAAAATATCATGGGATAGGTGGAAAACATGTGCTTTAATTTCAATTGAAAATGAACAAATGCATTACAACAAAATATCTGTCTTTGAAGTCCCATGGTATTTAGCTATTCATTGAAATGTCTTTTAAAACACTGAAAATTAAATGAATAAAATACAGCTTTTTTTAATAGTAACAGTTATTATTTTAAAGCACTGAAAATTCTGTTATCCTTCAAGATATTATCATCATCACTCTCCTCCTGACTGTCTTTATTTCAAAAACAGTAGGAGATGCAGGTCTACTTGTCCTGCTCCTTCTTATTCAATTGTCCCCTGTGCCAAAACTCAACAACGACCCGCACAATGACAGAACAGTGAGAGCGCGCCAATATGCGGAGCTCTGTGCTCGCAAATCCCCGCAGGCTATCTCCCTTAGCCGGAACGCTGGCTAATTGTGAGCCAGTTCGGATGTGCCAGGAAATGGGTCGCCACAAGGTTACAAAGTAAAGCGCAAATGTGGAGTAATACGCTGCACCTCAACAAAGGTCAATGTATATAGAGTGCGTCATCTATTGGGAAAACGCCAGAATTGCGGGGAAAAAACGTTAACAAGGTTTATTAATATAATTTCATCAAGTTCTGCGGGCCGGATTAAAAAGCTTAATGGGCCGTATATGGCCCCGGGCCGTAGTTTGCCCATGCCTGTTCTAGATGGTTGAACTGTAATAGTGTAGCATTATATAGAGAGTGAGCAACAGGAAGCATGGTGCAATTTTTAAAGGGACAGACAACCAGTCATTCATAAGCCATGTATTTCACAAAACCCTTCTTTTTTCCGCAGAGCACTCTATGATGTACTAATTAATATTGCACTTAAAAAAAATGTGCTTCTTTAATTGTCACACTGTCTCATTCCCATGATTGTGGAATGACCAAGTTAATATGGCACTCAAATCATAATGGTATAAATGTGCCTTTAGCCACAACCAATAAACATTTGCCAGAATATCAACTGGCCATTGCGTCCTCTTGCCTACAATCTGCTTCTTCAGAACTAGATATCAGAACAGAAGTCCAGTTTGTGCCCTGCACTTCCTCACTAAGACAAGCAGATGTTGCAGGAGGCAATTTGACCCTTTATAACTGTACTGCATTTCAATAGGGATAATATTCCTCAAGTCTACTTTTCTAACCTTTAATCATAACATCCACTTCCCTTACTGATTAAAAATTCAGCCTTAAATACTACACTTAAGAACTTTGCCTAGTACCCTACTTCTCATATCACAGTGTATGGCAAGTAATCAAAGATATAGAGTTTCCCCTGGACTTAGAGTCATAGAATCACAGAGAAGTACAGCACAGAAACAGGCCCTTCAGCTCATCTAGTCCATGCAGAACTTTTCACCTTTTAACCTTAATGCACGACCCACCCAAACTTCGTGGGAAAAAGTCTCCTTGCATTTTGTAATGTACTGAGTGAGTATTCGTAGGTCAGAGTGTGTATGACGCCAGAATGGGGGTTAAAGAAAATGGAGGTCTGTTGAATAAACGTGGTTGTTCAATCTACAGTGGTGTTCGAGTCACATCAATACTACATGGTGTCAGAAGTGGGATCATGAACAAAAAAGGAAGAGAAGACTGGTAAAAGATGTCACGGTTACAGCCACTGTCGAGTTTAAGCCCACAAGATAATCTTGCTGAGAACTGGAAGGTATGGATCCAGCAGTTTGAGCTGTTTTGCACCGCTAGCGGCATAGCTGAAAAGACGGAGAAAGTGCAATGTGCTACGCTTCTGCATGTGGCGGGGGCAGAGGCAATAAAGGTTTGCAACACGTTTGTCTTCCAAGATGATGAGCAAGATAAAATTGAAGTGTTGAAGAAAAAGTTTCAAGATTACTGCGAACCGAGAACAAACCTACCGTGCATCCGACACTTATTTTTCACGAGGGCTCAAGGACCGACAGGGACCATAGATGCCTACGTAATAGATTTGAAGAACAAGGCAAAAAACTGTGAGTTCAGACAACTGCATGATTCTTTAATACGCGATAGGATTGTATGTGGCATACAAGATGATCAAGTGAGAGGCAGGCTGTTGAGAGAGGTGGAGCTTACATTAGAAAAGGCGATTGATGTTTGCCGTGTCAGCGAGATCACATCAAGTCAGATTAAAGTGCTCAATGAAGAGACTGAAGTGCACAAAATAAAAACTGTGGAAACTGACAAGAGTAGGACAAAACCAGCTCCACAGGATGATCAAAAGGAAGTAATCTGCAACAGATGTGGTTATAAACATGGATGCAGGAAATGTCCAGCCTTTGGTAAGACATGCGAATTATGCAGGAGCAAAAATTACTTTGCAAAGATGTGCAAATTGCAGGAGCATGCAAGGAAAATGCATGCTGTGGAACAGAGTGAGTGCAACAGTGACATGTTCATTGGCATAACTGAAGTGGAACAGGAGGTATGCATCAAGAATATTGACAATGCAGAGATGGAGGATGAAGATGATTGGACTCAAGATCTGATGATAAACAGGAGGAATGTGACATATAATCTTGACACTGGGGCAAAGTGCAATGTAATGTCAGCAGAACCATTCAACTCTCTGGACATCAGAGGAAAACTGAGAAAATCCACCTGCAAGCTTGTTGCATTTTTTGGCCACAAGACAGCACCATTGGGAAAGAAAACACTCACCTGTGTGGACAAAGGACAAAAACACAAGATAGAGTTTGAGATAGTACAGCAACATGTTCCAGCAATACTGGGCAAAGCAACATGCACAAAGCTAGTCCTGGTGAAGCAAATCTACGGTGTTGAGAAAGAAAATTACATTCTCAAAGACTTTGCTGATTTGTTTTCTGGATTAGGATGTTTATCAGAGAAACACCATATGCAGATTGATCCAACAATTGCACCAGTCGTGCATGCCCTGAGAAAGATTCCAGTAGTTCTCAGGGATCGAGTAGTAGAGGAGCTACACAGAATGGAACAGATTGGAGTCATAACAAGACAAATAGAACCGACCGACTGGGTGAATAGTATGGTGACAGTGGTCACAGAAAAAAAGATGAGGATTTGCATGGATCCACAAGATCTCAACCGAGCCATCAAAAGAGAGCACCATCCGCTGCTCACGGTTGAAGGGGTTGTCTCCCGCATGCATAATGCAAAATACTTTTCAGTATTAGACGCAAATCAAGGTTTCTGGCAGATCAAGCTGGATGAGGAAAGTTCCAAATTATGCACTTTCAACACGGCCATAGGGAGATATCATTCCCTGCTTCTACCCTTCGGGATTTCTTCTGCTTCAGACGTATTCCAGAGGTCAGTGGCACAAATGATTGAAGGTCTGGACGGAGTGGTCAACATTATTGATGATTTCCTGATATGGGGTGACACCATTGAGGAGCATGATCAGAGATTGAGGAAGCTTCTGGAGAGAGCACGTGAGTACAACCTAAAACTGAACAAAAGTAAATGTAGGATCGGAACTACAGAGATCAAATACTTAGGTCACGTACTCAGCGCTGATGGGCTAAAACCAGATAATGAAAAGGGCAGGGCTGTGGTACAGCTACCACCACCCAAAGATAAGCAGGAACTAACTGAGGTTCATGGGCATGATACAGCATCTTGCCAAGTTCATTCCCAACTTATCAGAGGTCAGCGCTCCACTTCGAAAGCGACTAGAGAGCAACACTGAATGGCATTGGGAAGATGAACAAAAGAAAAGTTTTCACACATTGAAGCAGTTGGTTACCAATGCACCAGAACTCAAGTTCTATGATGTCAATAAACCAGTGACAATGTCTGTGGATGCCAGTTCAGAAGGAATAGGAGCTGTTATACTGCAGGATTGGAGCCCTGTGGCATATGGATCACAAGCACTTACGGACTGTCAACACCGATATGCTCAAATCGAGAAGGAATTACTCGCCATAGTTTATGGGTGTGAGAAGTTCCACCAATATGTATATGGCAAAGAAATCCGGGTTGAGAGTGATCACAAACCACTTGAGAGCATCTTCAAAAAGTCACTTCACAAAGCTCCTATGAGGCTGCAAAGGATGCTTCTCAGGCTACAGAGGTACACTCTCACAGTCACCTATAAGCCAGGAAAGGAACTGCACATCGCTGATGCTTTGAGCCATGCTTACCTCAAAGAGCAAGAGGAAGAGTTGCCAGGAAGAGAGCTGGGGGTCAACTGGGTTACTCCTCAGCTACCTACTTCTGAAGAGAAGTTGAACATGTTCAGGAAAACGACTGCAGATGATCCTGAAACGCAAAGGCTAAGAGACATTACAATGAACGGATGGTCAACAGAAAGAAAAGATGTTCCAACAGAAACACAGAAATACTGGACATTTAAAGAGGAAACCAGCTATGCATCAGGACTAACGTTCAAAGTGGCAAAACTCATCCTACCAAAAGAAATGAGACAGGATTCAACAGGGTTCATGAGTCACCCCTGGGGATAGTGAAATGTAAAGAAAGAGCAAGGGACATTCTCAATTGGCCAGATATGTCAACTCAGATAGAGGACATTGTGTCTCAGTGCGCTGTCTGTAATGAAAACAAAAACAGAAATCCAAGAGAGTCTTTGCTTCCCCATCCACTACCAGGAAGACGATGGGAGAAGATTGGTACAGATCTCTTTCACTACAATGGTGCAGAATATCTGCCTTGTGTGGACTACTATTCAAAATATCCGGAGATCACCAAGTTCAGTGACATGTCCAGACAAGGTGTCATTACCACAATGAAGTCGGCATTCGCAAGACATGGTATTCCAGATATTGTCGTCAGTGACAATGGTCCACAATATGCCAGTGGTGAGTTCAGAGGGTTCTCAGAAAGCTGGGAATTTCAACATGTTACTTCCAGTCCAGGGCACTCAGTCTAATGGACAAGCAGAGAGAACTGTACAAACTGTCAAGAACATGCTCAAGAAGGCACGAAGCAGCAAAGGTGACCCATACATTGCTCTGCTTGAATACCGCAACACACCAATTGAGGGTGTGGGGTTCTCTCCTACAGTATTGATGGGACGTCATCTGAAGTACAACATCAACAACTCTACTGACTCCTGAAGGTAATCTTCAAGTACATGACAAGCAAAAGTACAAGCAAATAAAGCAAAAGAGCTACTATGACAGACATACAAGACAGTTGCCAGATCTGCATACGGGTGAAAATGTCAGAATACAGAGAGGAGACACTTGGCAACCAGCTGTGGTTGTGAACAGGCACCAGCAACCAAGATCCTTCATAGTTCGCACGCCGGATGGAAGAGTCAACAGGAGGAACAGGAAGCATCTGCTGAAGACAGGTGAGAGGGAGTTTCCACGTACAGATGCACAGGACATTTCCACGGATACAGACATGGAAACAAACGACACCAAGAGTGAGGAGGGTGACGAAACCCCACAACGCAATGAAGTTGAAGGTTCGGCGCAGGCTGACAGAGGTGGAAATGCAGACCTCAAAGACACAGGGGTCACTCGAGAGACTGACTCTGATGAAGGACAAGCACAGTCACAGTTGTATCACACACGGTCTGGGAGACAAGTCAAATTTCCAGCTAGATACAGAGACTAGATCTACCTACAGTCTCACACAGTTTGAGGCAAAGTCGCACATGTTGTAAGTACCAAAGTGTGAAATAAAAGGTTTATTAGTCTATGTTAGTGAAAGAAAATATACAGCTGTTAGTATTGTAAGATACAATGTAGAATATAGTATAAGAAGTTAAGATTTTTTTTAGTTTATGTCATGGCTGTTGCAATGTAAGAAAGGCATTGTTTTAGTAATTCACAGTGTTGTAAAAAAATCTTAAGAAGGGGGATGTAATGGACTGTGTGAGTATTTGTAGGTCAGAGTGCGTATGACGTCAGAACTGGGCTTAAAGAAAATAGAGGTCTGTTGAATAAATGTGGTTGTTCAATCTACAGCAGTGTCCAAGTCACATCAATACTACACATTTAACCTACTTCTATGCAATATTTTTTCAGGAATGTATAAAGCTGTATATTTAATTGTATTGACACTCAAGTGGGATTTGGACATGATTTTAATAAGTAACTGTAATCCTTGAAGGGTATCAGTTCAATTGTCTTTCTGATCATGTAGAGGACTTGCAACTGCTTCAGCAGCAATATATATATAGAAAGATAAGCAATGCATTACAACTGCATCTTCAGAAAATGGACAGCTCTAGCAAGTGATGCATTCTATCAGTTGCATGTACCACGTGAGTGAGCAGGTCCAGCCAGGGCTCTGGGGAAAGCTCAGCAGTTATACATAGCTTTCTGTCTGGTCATTATTCTGTAAGGACACACAAAGACTCCATACTTTTCCAGTGCAATGGACGCATCCCTGCAAAAGGTAACATTATACTTGCCCAGTGATGGATGCCAATCCCACTTTCCAAAGCTAAAGTACTGACAAGTTTAGACTTCACAGAGCATGACAGACAGGCAATTTTGTGACTTAGTCAATGATATTGATGCACTGTGCTCTTTCTAACCCAGCATCGTAAAATGTTACAACACAGAAGGAAGGCATTTAATTCATTGTGCTTACGGCAGCTCTGCAGTCCATCCATTAATTTAATCCTATTCCAGCTTCTCTGTCAAATATTTATCCACTCAAGGAGTTTCTGAATAACATATTTTAAAGACATATATTTTTTGCTCTTTGGAATGTCTGAAGGATATCAGGGTGGTTGATAATTTTACAGTTCCAGACAGTCAGTTTTCAGTCATACAGGGTTATAGCAAGCTCTGTGAATTGTGTCACAGCACCAGTATTACCTGAATGAAAAGCCTAAATCATTCCAATCAGAATACCTCCGACATGTTGAAATAGTTTGAGGCAACATTTAGTCCAGCTTACCTCCTGAAGCATTAATTCAAGATCTTCCTTTCATCCATCTTATTTTGACAAGCAAATGTTTTTCCATGTGACTTTATTGTTGGAAGCTGGCTTCTTCCCGTGCAGTAATGAACTCTGGTTGAAATACAGATTATTTTATGAAAACTTCGCATTCTGGAAATGGCTTTTGTCCCAAATTAATCTCCCAGTAATTGGTCAGTATCTAATTCTAATGGATTGACTGACACTGCCAAGTCAAGCCTTAATCTAAAATGAGGAACAGCATTATCAATTATAGATTGGATTCATATTTCGGAATGAAATTTTTGTGAAGTTTTATAGAAGCAAAAATATTTTTAATATACTATTGAGTTTTTAAATAGTGAATCTTTACTGTGAAGAATCTATTAGTCATACCTAGATTTCCATTAAAATAATTAGTTTTTCCTTGCCACAGGACATGTATGAAACCATCAGTATCATACTTTGCCTATTTAAAGGTTAAATGTAGATTTTTTGCATTACAAAGTATAGATGTTGAAGCAGAAGGGCTGGTAGAGAGAATTCTTTTTTGGACTTGCTAGGAAAATAGTGCTCTGGCCAATGGCAAGACCTTGAGGAATGTGTGAACATTGGTCAAGGAAGCTTGAAACGTTGGGAGTAATTGTATGACCAAGAATTAACCAAGAAAAGGGTAGAGCTTTCACCTTTCTGTTAGCCTTGACTGGAAAGGTAAATTTCTTGATCCTTTCCGGAGTTATTAAGTGCTACAGAAAAGGGCTGTTGGCCAATCAGGTCTATGCCAAGCAGCAGGTGGATGAACCAGGAAGTACATCATCTGCTGAAGGCTAGATCTGTAGCATTCAATTCTGGCTACCCAGGTCTGTACCAGAAAACCAGGTATGATATGAAGAGGGCTATTTCAACAGGAAAGGGACAATTTCGAACGAGGTTGGAGGCAACATCAGATTCCTGACAACTCTGGCAGGGTTTGCAAGACATTACTTCATACAAAGTGAATCCCAATAGCATGAATGGCAGCGATGCTTCACTACCAGACAAACTCAATGCCTTCTATGCCTGCTTTGAAATGGAGAATATAACTGCAGCTGTGAAGATCCCTGCTGTACCTGATGACCCTGTGATCTCTGTCTCAGAGGCCGATGTTCGGCTGTCCTTAAAGGGAGTGAACACGCGCAAGGCAGAAGGTCCCAATGGAGTTCCTGGTAAGGCTCTGAAAACCTGCGCTAACCAACTTGTGGGAGTATTCAAGGACATTTTCAACCTCTCACTGCTACAGGTAGAATTTCCCACTTGCTTCAGAGAGGCAACAATTGTACCAGTGCCAAAGAAGAATAATGTGAGCTGCCTTAATGACTATCACCCAGTAGCATTTACATCTACAGCGATGAAATGCTTTGAGAGGCTAGTCTTGACTAGACTGAACTCCTGCCCCAGCAAGGACCTGGGCCCACTGCAATTTGCCTATTGCTACAATAGGTCAATGGCAGACGCAATCTCAATGGCTCTTCACACAGCTTTAGACTACCTTGACTATACAAACATCAATATCAGATTGCTGATCATCGACTACCGCTCAGCATTTAATACCATCATTCCCACAATCCTGATTGAGAAGTTACAGAACATGGTCCTCTGTACGTCACTCTGCAATTGGATCCTTGACTTCCTAACTGGAAGACCACAATCTGTGCGGATTGGTGATAACATCTCCTCCTCACTGACCATCAACACTGGTGCACCTCAGGGATGTGTGCTTAGCCCACTGCTCTACTCTCTCTATACTCCCATGACTGTGTGGCTAGGCATAGCTCAAATACCATCTATAAATTTGCTGATGATACAACCATTGTTGGTAAAATCTTAGATGGAGACGAGAGAGCATACAGGAGCGAGATATGCCAACTAGAGGAGTGATGTCACAGCAACAATCTTGCACTCAACGTCAGTAAGACAAAATAGCTGATTATGGATTTCAGGAAGGGTAAGACAAAGAAACACATACCAAACCTCATAGAGGGATCTGAAGTGGAGAGAGTGAGCAGTTTCAAGTTCTTGGGTGTCAAGATCTCTGAAGAACTAACCTGGTCCCAACATATCGATGCAGTTATAAAGGAGGCAAGACAGCGACTACATCTTCATTAGGAGTTTGAAGAGATTTGGTATGTCAACAAATACACACAAAAACTTCTATAGATGTACCATGAAGAGCATTCTGACAGGTTACATCACTGTCTGGTATGGTGTGGGTGTGAGCTGGCGGGGGGGGGGGGGGGGGGGGTGTCTACTGCACAGGGCCGAAAGAAGCTGCAGAAGGTTGTAAATTTTGTCAGCTCCATTTTGGGCACAAGCCTACAATGTACCCGAAACATCTTTGAGGAGCGATGTCTCAGAAAGGCAGTGTTCATTATTAAGGACCTCTAGCACCGAGGGCATGCCCGTTTTTCAGTGTTACCATCAAGTAGAAGGTACAGTAACATGAAGCCACACACGCAGCGGTTCAGGAACAGCTTCTTCCCCTCTGCCATTCGATTCCTAAATGGACATTGAATCCGTGAACACGACCTCTCTTTTTAAAATATATTATTTCTGTTTTTTGCACAATTTTTAATCTATTCAATATACATATTCTGTAATCGATTTATTTATTTATTATTACTCTAATAGTTTTCTTCTTCTTCTATATTATGTATTGCATTGAACCGCTGCTGCCAAGTTAATAAATTTCACGACACATGCCGGTGATAATAAACTTGATTCTGATTTTGTTTCTGAAAAGTACCATTCTACACTACATCCATCATCAACATTTGAACCAGTCAAGTGGTTCAGATGGTTCAATTCAATATCAAAAAATGTATACAATATACAATCTGAAATTCTTACTCTTTGAAGACACCCACTAACCTTTTCGTTCCATTAAGTCAACAACCCACAACATTGTCCTATTTTTCTCCATTTTTATTTATAATCAGGATGTGAACATCACCGTCTCTACCAGCATTTATTGAACTGAGTTAGGAGTCAATCCCATTGCTTCATATGTTGGCCAGATCAACTAAGGATGTCAGACTTTCCTCTCTGAAGAAATTTGTTGATCCAAATAGGTATTTTTTATGAAAAGTTATTCATTTTGTGTTTGTTGTTCCTGAGGCCAATTAATTTTATAAATTTTATATCTAGACTTTTGGCTTAATTACCTGTATTTAAATTTGCCAGATGTCAGAGAAGTTACTTTTCTGAAAAATTGGTTCCAGAGCTCTGCTTACCAATCTGTAACATTATAAAGCCATCATTCACTATCACTCCCTGCATCTGATCTTACTGAACTGGACATGATGAGTTCAGCATGGATTTTACTGACATGCAGTGAAATCAAATTCACTGAACGTTGTCAAATAATGAAATTGCTATCCTTAGGGTACACACAGCTACTAATAATTATCTTTGGGTCACGTCATCTCTGGCACAGTATAAGTCATGTGAAGGATAAGATGCACAAAATATTGGCCCAATGAGATAGCTTACATTCAAGAGGTCATTGTCTAAGAATTCAGTTGTGAAAAATTTGGTTTTTAAGTAATATCACAGTTGATGTAGCACAAAATTGAATGTGATATGCAATCAGGAGTTAATAGTTCATAAGATATGTAATGCAGACTTTTGTTTCTGGTTTCCATAGTTGGAAAGCTGAAGGGGCAGCATGAGCAGAGGGGGGACATTACAAAAATGGAGGCTTTCTCTGAAACTGAAGTATGTTTAAGAAAGTGAACCACCTAAATATAATTAACATTCAGTGTGGACTAAGCAAAGGAAAGCACCTATTTTGTTTGTGTCATCAATCAACATTCAGGTGAGTTAGATGTAGCTCTACAACTTCATTAGAAGTGCAGAAGACTATGCAAAAAATAACATCACAATTGTCTTACTGTGTTTTGTTATGAATGTGATGCAACTCTGAGGGGCCGAAGGATACAAAGTCACCCCCTCCTTTTTGAGAAGCGCAAGATCGCTATTAATTTGGGTCTGGGACCCAGGAAATGAGAGAGTGAGACGTCCAGAATGCACAAGGTTTAGAATGTGTCCCGACCTCAGTGAAACCGAACCGCTAATAACGGCCATTGTCTCTTGGAGATGTAATTATGTACTGAGTACTGTACTATTCATTGAAACCCCTCAGGGGACAACCAGAGTGGTCTGGTTGAGGGATTGCATCATCCCAACCTGATTGACATCTGAGACCCCGTGAGTAAGGATAAAAGAGGGTCTGGGGAACAACCCCTTCAGACGCACCAGGAGAAACGCTAGAGATCCCGTGACAGCGTTTAATAGCGACAGCCGGTGGGGGGCTCGTGTGCGTCCTCCCTTGCCTGGGTGGCAGGCTCACCACGGAAGAATGGTTTAGTTAAAGGAGATGTCACAATTGAACGGCCACGACAAAAGAGACACCTGATGGATCGAAATCATAAAAGGAAAAGGCGGAAAGTTTTTCTCCCAAATCTCTCTCTCTCTCTCTCTCCAACTATTGCAACCCAGCGGTCCCCAAAGGCTGCAGCCTGCATGAACTGAGTGACTTTTATATTTCCATCGGACAATACATTATCCTCTAGACAACGATAGAGCTTATTTCTTATTGATTATTATTATACCCGCACTTTTAAATTTAGTATTGATGATGTATGTTATCTGTATATTTGCATTGATATTATTTTTGTGTATTTTTACTAATAAATACTGTTAAAAATAGTATCATCAGACTTCAACGAACATCTCTATCTTTGCTGGTAAGTCACCCAGTTATGGGGTTCGTAACAACGTGGGGCCTCATCTCGAGATTTGATACCAAATTGGAGGGCCAGTAAATCGGGCTTTTAAGTCCAAATGTGGGTCTGGTTGTGCGGGTAACCAGACGGGAAACCAACAAAGATGAACGTAGATGAATTTATAGAAAACCTGACTCTGGAGGCGCTAGAGGCTGCCACAAAGTCGGACTTGATAAATATTGCGAAAGGACTAAATCTCGCAGAGGTGAGGTTGTCGATGAAAAAGCAGGAGGTGCGGAGGGCCATAACTCAGTATTATATTGTGAAGAATGTGTTTTCGGCTGAGGTATTGGAAAATATCCGTGAAAAGACACCAGCTGGTGGGACGGCTCAGTTAGAGTTGGAGAAATTAAGGTTGGGACATGAAATTAAGTTAAAACAACTAGAAGCAGCTGAAAAAGAAAAAGAAAGAGTCGAAAAGGAAAAAGAGCAGGAAAGAGCGGAGAAGCAGAGGGAGCATGAAATTAAGTTAAAACAGCTGGAAGCAGCTGAAAAGGAGAAGGAGAGAGCCAAAAAGGAGAGGGAGTATGAGGAGAAGGAGAAGCAGAGGCAACGTGAGATGGACTTGAAGAAGATAAGGCAAGAGCGAAGAGCTCAAGGGTCAGACCGAGAGGAGAGATTTAATGTTAGTAGGGAGTTTAGGTTAGTACCTCCGTTCAAGGAGACGGATGTTGATAGTTATTTCTTGCATTTTGAAAAGGTGGCAGTGAGTCAGAAGTGGCCCAAAGATCAGTGGGTGGCGTTGTTACAAAGTGTGTTAAAAGGGAAGACACAACGGGCATATGTGGCGTTGTCCATGGAGGAGGAGGAGTCTGAGAATTATGAGAAAGTAAAGGAGGCCATTCTTCGGACCTACGAATTGGTACCTGAGGCCAATTCTGACAAAAGTTCAGAACTTAAAAGAAAGGGTGGAATCAGACGTATGCAGAGTTTACCTATGAAAAGGGTGTGCTCTTGGATCGTTGGTGTGCAGCCCAAATGGTGGAAGAGAATTTTTGGCGTCTCAGGGAATTAATTCTGATTGAGGAATTTAAAGGTTGTGTTTCAGATGATATCCGGATGTATCTGAACGAGAAGCCGAATGTCCATATCTGAATTTGCTAGGTTCGCAGATGAATATGCCCTAATCCACAAGACAAAGTTTTCCTTGAATAAAAGTTACCAGAAAGACCGTGGGAATGGTAGAGAAAGCCCGCCAGCTGAGGCAGAGATCCAGCTGGGAGCTAGTGGTAAAATTAAGGAGGAGGAAAGGCAAGACCTGCTTGACCTGTTTTAATTGTGGAAAGGTGGGTCATATTGCATCTAAGTGCCTTGCTCCGAGGAAGGAGGTAGGAAAAGGGAGAGCAGCAGTCCCTACAGGATGTATTGTGGTGATCAGTAAATCGATGAGAAAGCCCCAGGTAGACAGAATATGAGAGGGACTTGAGAAATTTATTTCAGAGGGAAGCGTGTCTGTGAAAGAGGGAGACACACCAGTTCCAGTGCGGATCTGGAGAGACACAGGAACTGAGCTGTCATTGATTTGCAGTACGGTGCTAGATTTTGGTCCTGAGACTGGAGAGGTAGCTTTGAGAGGCATAGGGAAAGAGACAGAAGTGGTGCCTTTGCATAGGATCATTATAAATTGTGCGCTGGTATCTGGACCAATTGAAATAGGGGTGCTATCAGAATTTCCGAGAATTGAGGTAGACATCCTTCTGGATGTTTGGTCGGTCATGAAGATGACGAGCCAGCCTGTAGTGTTGAAGACCTGCCCCTAGATTCCAAGATCTATCCTGCATGCGCGACCACTCGCAGCATGTCGAGAAAGGCAGCTGAGAAAGGGGCCAGTATCGAATTGGCTCAGACGTTTTTACCGACCCTGTACCAAGAGGGGTTAGAGGGTGGTAAAATGGAGAATCGGGAGGTGAAAGAGAGTAAAGGAGAGGAGGTAGACCTGCCCTTAGCCAGGAGGAGATTTATAGAGGCACAGAATAAAAATGAGAAACAGATATGGCTGTTAGAAGGTCCAGGGTTGGACATGGATGATCTGTCTGGCTTGACAGAACTGTTTGAAGAAGTTGAAAATTCTAAAGGTGTTCCCGATAATGAAATGAGGGCAGTCCTAGATGAAAAGGATGCCATTACCTTGAAGGAGTCTGCTGGGTTGGCAGATGAGGTTGTTTCAGCCCGCAGGGTTGAGTTTACTCCAGAAGGGAGTTGCCCAGAGAGTAACTGGGAGGATCAGGGGGACTCAGAATTTGAAAAGGGTACGGGTATTGAAAGCCTGGAAGAGGCAGATGTCCCATTTGAGTGTGTTTAAGATGTGGATGCACGTGGTACTGAACCTAGTAATGGAGCTCAGAAAAAGTCTGAGGTATTTGATTTAGTTGAAAAGGAATGCAGTCCTTGTGGGTCTGATGGACTTGGTTCAGTGAAGAAAGGGTTAACATTGGTAC
Organism: Hypanus sabinus; assembly: GCF_030144855.1. NCBI lineage: Eukaryota > Metazoa > Chordata > Chondrichthyes > Myliobatiformes > Dasyatidae > Hypanus > Hypanus sabinus. Next base: position 24,048,273 of record NC_082720.1, read on the forward strand.
CAGTGGGAAGTGAGAATTCCCAGTTGTTTGTGTTCGAAGGTGTGTTAAAAGTTAGTGAGGAGACAAAAGGTGGTGATGTGAATATTATTATTGAAGGAAAAGGGAAAAGTGTAGTTCCTAACTTGAATGAAGAAAATTTAAAGTCTGGATTGATGTCAAAAGCAGTAACCAGGCTGAAGGAACAATGGCTTGGTAACACGGCGCCTGCGAATCTATTACAGGTTGATTTGGAATGTAAAGGTGCCCCACATGCTATTGTTATTCCAGAGAGTGCTGTGAAGAGGCAGAATTTGAAATGCTGTTTGGACAAAGAGGGATCACTTGCAGAGTTTAAACTGAAAACTAATAGCATGAAGGGTCCTGAAGATAAAACTAACAACTTGCTTTAAATTACAGAATTGTGTGGAAATTCGGAAAATGGTCTAAGTTTGTAACACATTGTTGATAAAATAACTCCTATGAAAGGAGCATGCAAAAGCCTATTCCACACTAGTATACAGGTTAACCATGTGGGAGTTAACTGGAAAAGGGGCGAGGGTTGACGGGATGTCACTTTAAATAACTGGATCCGGTTTTAAGGGATTTCGACAAAGCAGGTGAATAATAACGACAACCCCATGGAAGATTGACTGTTAAGTTTGAAAGTAACATAAAGATTAGTATTTGCATGAACTTTTGTAATATACATGTAAGCTAAGATCACAACTCTTTAGCTTTTGTTTGCTGAAGGAAAGGAATAAAAATAGGTGGTTATCAAATTGGAGTCTGATGCTACAAGAATTTATTAAGGTACAAGATGTTAAAATATTAAAGGAAGGGACAATGTAATTGCTAACTGTTTAGATGCTGAATTGAATGTATAACTATTACTCTGTAGTGAAAAAAAAACTCTTTTGTATTGTGTTAGATTTTGAAATGCTGTAAGACTCTGTATTAATTAATTTTTAATGGTGGTAAAAATCTTAGAAGGAAGGGGGTGTTACGAATGTGATGCAACTCTGAGGGGCTGAAGGATACAAAGTCACCCCCTCCTTTTTGAAAATCGCAAGATCGCTATTAATTCGGGTCTGGGACCCAGGAAATGAGAGACAGACGTCCAGAATACACAAGGTTTGGAATGAGTCCTGACCTCAGTGAAATCGAACCGCCGATAATGGCCATTGTCTCTTGGAGAAGGAATTGTGTACTGAGTATTGTACTATTCATTGAAACCCCTCAGGGGACAACCAGAATAGGCTGGTTGAGGGATTGCATCATCCCAACCTGATTGACATCTGAGACCCCGTGAGTAAGGATAAAAGAGGGTCTAGGGAACAACCCCTTCAGAAGCACCAGGAGAAATGCTAGAAATCCCGTGACAGCGTTTTATAGCGAAAGCCGGTGAGAGCTTGTGTGCATCCTCCCTTGCCAGGGTGGCAGGCTCACCACGAAAGAACGGTTTAGCTGAAGGAGAGGTCACAATTGAACGGCCACGACAAAAGAGACACCTGATGGATCAAAATCATAAAAGGAAAAGCCAGCAAGTTTTTCTCCCAAATCTCTCTCTCTCTCCAACTATTGCAAACCAGCGGTCCCCAAAGGCTGCAGCCTGCATGAAATGAGTGAACTTTATATTTCCTTCGGACAATACATTATCCCCTAGACAACGATAGAGCTTATTTCTTATTGATTATTATTATACCTGCACTTTTAGATTTAGTATTGATGATGTATATTATCTGTATGTTTGCATTGATATTATTTTTGTGTATTTTTACTAATAAATACTGTTTAAAATAGTATCATCAGACTTCAACGCACATCTCCATCTTTGCTGGTAAGTGACCCAGTTATGGGGTTCGTAACAGTTTGTTCAAATGGGTATCTTATCATGACCATGAAGAGGAGATGAAATCAAAGGGAAGGACATCTTTCCAGAAATATGAAATGGGATTTAAAGAAGACCTGTGGTAAAGAGAACTTTTTCCACAAAGGGTGCTGTTCCACTCCCTGTTGTCCAGATACCAGTGTAGGAAATGTAATCGGGAGAAATGTACATAATTCACAACTACCAACATTGAGTTGGGGTTTCACTTTAAGAGGTTGGTTTGATGTGATGATGTTATTACATAAAGAGTTTTATTGCACTTCTGAGTTATTTTTAAAGAACTCTTCATGCAGCAAATTCCTAATGAAATTCGCATAGCCCTTGTTAAAGCACCATGAATGACAGGAAGGAGCTTGTTAAAATACCTGATAGTCTACAATCAGATAGGTAGTAGTGCATCATTCCTCCTCCTTTCTTTGCCTCAGTGCGCCCGGTCAGCAAGGCCCCCAATGTAAGCACACCAATGGCTGTGAAACAGACAACGATGAGTCTGTGCTTTTACCATGCTCGCTTTGGTAGAAACGTTGGCAAGTGCCGTCCACCCAGCAGCTTTGACTGTGCCAGCACATAGGAACAGCAGGATGCTGTGAACACTATGGGTTCCAGCTGCCAGGGTCGTCAACTGTTCATTACGGATACCCTTTCAGGGCGATACTTTCTGTGTGACACAGGTGCTCAAGTGAGTGTGCTGCTGGCATCACCTGTTGATGAGATGGCAAAGAGCAACAAAACCTTTTTGGAGGCTGCCAACGGCTGCAGGATCCAGACGTACGAGATATAACGGGTGACAGTCTGCTTCAGTTGGCAGTGTTAGACATGGGACTTCATCTGGCTAAAGTGGCTAGACCTTTGCTTGGTGCAAATTTCCTGTGTGCCCAAGGATGGTTAGTTGATCTTAAGAACTGCCAGTTTGTCCAGGATGTCAAGGACTTTGAGCCTTTGCATGCTCCCTGGTAAGTTCCCCACAATGACTCTGTCAAGTGCCTGTGACTTTCTTCATTGCTGGGCAATTTCCCAGAACTCCCTAAGCACACATTCTCCACCACAGTCGCGGAGTAACATAAATAAAAATAATGACTAATTTATTGAATTTTTTAAGTTTTAATGTTAATGGGCTTAATGGACCAATAAAAAGAAAAAGAATTTTAACATACATTAAAAAAATGAAAATAGATATAGCTTTCTTACAAGAAACTCATTTAACGGATATAGAACATCAGAAATTAAAAAGAGACTGGGTTGGAAATGTTATTGCAGCTTCATTTAACTCAAAGGCAAGAGGAGTTGCAATTTTGGTTAATAAAAATTTACCAATTAAAATACAAAATGTATTAATTGATTCGGCAGGAAGATATTTAATTATACATTGTCAAATTTTTTCAGAACTATGGACTCTTATGAATATTTATGCACCAAATGAAAATGATGTAAAATTTATACAGGAGGTTTTTTTGAATTTGGCTAATGCACATGATAAAATATTAATAGGCGAAACTTAGGGTCATAAGACCATAAGATGTAAGAGCAGAATTAGGCCATTTGGCTCATTGAGTCTGCTTCATCATTTCAGCATGATTGATCCAATTATTCTCTTAGCCCCAGTCTCCTGCCTTCTCCCTGTATCCTTTCTTACCCTGACCAACCAAGAATCTATCAACCTCTGCCTTAAATATACATAAAGACTTGACCTTCACAGCTGCCTGTGGCAAAGAATTCCACATTCACCGCTCCCTGGCTAAAGACGTTCCTCCTCATCTCCGTTCTAAAAGGATGCCCTCTATTCTGAAGCTGTGTCCTCTGTTCTTAGACTTTCCCACCAAAGCAAACATCACCTCCACATCCACTCTATCAAGGCCTTTCGCTATTCGATAGGTTTTAATTAGTTCACTCCTCATTCTTTTGAATTCAAATCTGGGTCGAGCACCACATTCACACAACTGACCTACCAGCCCATGCCCGTGCACCTAGACTGGACCCAGAAAAGCTGGCCATGATGAAGACAGGTCAAATAGCCCCTGGGCTTCACCTCTCCGTATGTGCGTCCAAATCTGAACACATACCTCTTCTCCGCACACTTTTCGAGTGCTTAAACCAACACAAGTTGATGATTAACCCTGTTAAATGGCAGTTTGGGTTGTCAACTATAGACTTCCTTGGTCATCGCATCTCTTCAGAAGGTGCAAAACCCCTCCCATTGAAATTAGCTGCTGTAATGGATCTCCCACTGTCCTGCACTTAGGTATGGTGAATTTCTATCATTGCTTCATTCTGTGAGCTGCTGAACTTGTGCTTCCCCTAAATAGTTCACTTAAAGACAATACCCCCAATCAACTACATGACTGGTCAGGGGAAATGACTAGGGAATTTGATGATCCCAAACAAACTAACGTGACTCTACTGGCACACCCATCCTCAACATGCCTATAGCCATTACTACTGATGCTTCAGGCTATGCTGTGGGTGCTGTGCAAGAGCAGTTGGTCGGAGGCGTTCACCTTCTTCAGCCAGCAGCCTCACCCCTCAGAAGTCAGTACAGTATGTTTGGCCAGAAGCTTCTTGGTCTCTATTTGGCTGTCCGCCATTTCTTTTTTCTTCAAGAGGGTCACTGTTTCACAGTGTTTGTTGAGCACAACCCCCCTCTGTACATGATGGCCAAAATATCAAATATTTGGTCTGCATGGCAACAATGCCACCTGGTCTACATATCTGAGTTCACAACTGACATACAGCAAACATATCAAGGGGAAAAATAACGCTGTTGCTGATCGCCCTCACAGCTATCTGTTGAGGCTGTACACATAGGGATTGACTCTGCTAACATGGCAGCTGACCAGGTTACTGAACCAGAGGCCCAGGCTTAACAAACAGCAGTCATGGGTGTGCAGTTGGCTGACATTAAGTTTGGGGAATCTAGGGTTTCTCTCATGTCCGATGTCTCAAACGGTCACCGTCACCCAATCATGGAATTGGATTGTTTTCAACTCCATGCATGGCCTCTCGCATGTAGGCTGTGCTGCGTATCACCCGCACAGAAACTGGTTGTAGTGAAGTTTGTTTGGCACAGCCTCAGGAAGGATGTGCGTTATTGGGCTGCAGTGGGTAGAAATTAGTCATGAAGTTCAGGTTTCATGGGCACCTTTTGAAGTCCCTGAGTGATGATTTGACCATGTCAAAGTGGACCTTGTTGATGCCCTTGCCCGCTCCCATGGTTTCACACATCTTCTTACCTCGGTAGACCATACCAGCAGAAGGTGGAGGTAATCATTCTAGCACTGACGATGGCCACAGATATGGCTCAGGTATTTGTCAGCTCCTGGATTGCTTGGTTTGGCACCCCATCTGATACCACTTGGATGTGATGGCCCAGAACTTCAGTGTTAGGCTACATCACACCATGGCGTATCACCCGCAGTCCAATGGCCAATGTGAGCAGATCCACTGATCCTTAAAAGCTGCTCTCTGGGCTTCCCTAACATGATCATCTCCTGTGGGTCCTTCTGGGGCTCAGAACAGCTCCAAAGGAGGACCTGCAGTTGTCCGTGGCTGAGTTGGTATATGTGCAGCTGCTACAAATGGCAGGTGATTTCATTCCAAATGCTACAACTGCCTGGTCAGCCCCTTAACAGTGTTCCATCCTCCTCAGTAAACTCAATTCCTTTTCTCCTCTTCCTACTTCCCATCAATGGCGTACAACACTCTTGGGTTCATGTGGCCTACATTCTACCTTGTTTGCTTTCATCCACCATGATGCACACCAACAGCCCATTAGGCCCCCCTGCGATGGCTTGTTCTACATTTTGGAATGGGGAGAGAAGACCTTTATCGTAGAGAAGATGGGTAAGCCTGTGCGCATTTTGGTAGGTTGCTTTAAACCCACCCACTAAGATATGGAGTATTTCACTCGATACCTTTGGTGTCATGACATGACCATGAGTGTATCAACGCACCTCTGGATGAGCCAGATGCAGCTTCTGTTCCTCCACCCATGGAGCAGCAGGTTCCATGGCCCGAGCTGATTCCCAACCCGAGCCAGGAGGCTCATATGAGCTCCCGACAGGCTCATAATGCTGTTTTGGTGGATTTTGGAGAGACATATATAGGGTAGGATAATTGAAAGAAATGTACATAATTCACAACCACCGACATTGAGTACACCACAAGGCTGTGTGCTTAGTCCCTCTGCTCTACTTGCTTTACCCATATGACTGTGAGACTCAGCAAAATGTCATATTTAGATTTGCTGATGACACTACTTTCGTCGATCGAATCAAAAGTAGTGATGAATCAGTATACAGGAGGGAGGTTTTGCTTCTAGAGACTGGTCTGATGTGACGATGTTATTATGTAAAGTGTTTAAGCACGCTTTTAGTGTAGCTTTTGGAGTTGAATAAAATGTGTTTTGGGTTTCATAAAACATAAAGTGCCTTATTTCAATTTATTTGATGAAAATATACACCAAATACTTTTGAAGTCTAGATAATTTTGAGGTTATTGAAGGAAAGTAAAGGTGAGACGCCTGAGGTACGTTTTTTGTACAGAGATTGGGGTGGAGAGTATATGGAACACCCTGCCAGGGATGATGATAGAGGGAGATACGTAGGGGACACTTAAGGAACTCTTAAGTGGCATATAGGTGTTAGAAAATGGAGAAATTTTAATCACTGAAGGATGCTTGACAGCTGTGGAAGGCTTGAATGCTAAAGTGAAACTAAGCAACATAAATGACACCAGGGCTTCGTTTGCTGATGAGCTCAATACTTTCTATGCTCACATTGACCGCCAGAACATGGAGGAACCATCATGAGCTCCCACAGCCCCTGATTTCAGTCTCTGAGGCCGATGTGAGAGCATCCTTCAGGAGGATGAACCCACAGAATGCATCTGGCCCAGATGTGGTACCTGGCCAAGTGCTGAAGTCCTGTGCCGATGAACTGTCTGGAGCGTTCACTGATTTCTTTACCCTATCATCTTGGCAGTCTGGAGTACCCAGCTGCTTCAAACAGGCCTCAATTATACTGGCACCTAAGAGGAAGATGGTAACCCACCTCAGTGACTATCATCCACAGTGATGAAGTAGTTGATGATGAAACATAACAACTGCCTGAGAAGTGACTTGGATCCACAAAAATTTGCCTAACAGAACAACAGGTCCACAGCAGATGCCACTTCATTGGCTCGTCACTCGACTGTAGAACATGCAAACATCAGGACACTCTATTGACTACCGCTCAGCATTCAATACTATCATCCCCTCAAGAACCTCAAGAGTTTCAAGACCTTGGCTTCAATACTTCCTTATAGAAATGGATTCCCGATTTCCTCACTCACAACCCCAGTCAGTTTGGATTGGCAGCACCATCTCCTCCAAAATCTCCATCAGCGCAGGTGCACCACAAGGCTGTGTGCTTGGTCCCCTGCTCTACTTGCTTTACACATATGACTGTGAGGCTAAGCACATTTCTAATGTCATATTTAGATTTGCCGATGACACCACTGTCATAGGTTGAATCGAAAGTAGTGATTATTCATTATGCAGGAGGAAAATCTGGCTGAGTGGTGCCACAACAACAACCTTTCACTCAATGGCAACAAGACTAAGGAGATGATTATTGACCTCAGGAGAAGGAAACTGGAGGTCTGTGAGCCAGTCCTCATCAGGGGATCAGGGTTTGAGAAGGATCAACAACTTTAAATCCCTGTGTGTTATCATTTCAGAGGACCAGTCTTGGGCCCAGAATGAAAGTGAAATTACAAAGTACAGCAGTGCTTCTATTTCCTTAGAAGTATGTGAAGATTTGACATGGCATCTGAAACTCTGACTATCTTCTATAGATGTGTACTGGAGAGAATATTGACTGACTGCATAAAAGTCTGATATGGAAGCACCATTGCCCTTGAGTGGAAAACCCTACAAAAAATAGGGGATATGACCCAGTCGAAGATGGGTAAAATCTTCCCCACCATTGCTCACATCTACACAGAGCATTGTTGCCGAAAAGCAGCATCCACCATCAAGGACCCCAACACCCAAGACATGTTTTCTCCTCACTGCTGCTATCAAGAAGGTGATATAGGAGCCTCAGGACTCTCACCACCAGGCTCCTGAGCCAGAGGGGATAACTTAACTCAACCTCACTTGCCCCATCACCAAACTGTTCCAACAACCTTTGGACTCATTTTCAATGTCCCTTCATCTCATGTTCTCAATATTTATTGCTTATTATTATTATTATTATTATTATTATTATTATTATTATTATTATTATTATTATTATTATTATTATTATTATTATTATTATTATTATTATTATTATTATTATTATTATTATTATATATTTTTTTCCCCTCAGCTCAAGCTGGTAAATCCTGAGATACAGGTATAGCCAAGCACATTCATTTGTCAATTGCTAGGAACTTTTGGACTATTCTACTGGTGTTTAGTCTTGTGGCTTTCTCAAGATTTACATAGATATTACTGTGTAACTGTTGATTGTGTTTATCCATGTATCCTGTCATGTCAGTCTCAAGTTCTGTTACTCAGTAATACACTCGTATTACGAATGTTTTTACTTTCAATGACCATTCCAGCGTTTCGTTCTTCTCTCAACTGCTTAAGTGGTGTCAGCTGTAAGTAGACTGCTTCCCTGAGAAACACCTCTCTTTTTGTACTTGCACAGTTTGTTGTCTTTTGCACACTGACTTTCCACCCTGCGGGTGCGATCTTTCATTGATTCTATTATAGTTATTAGATTTATTGAGTATGCCCGCAAGAAAATTAATCTCGGGGTTTGTATATGAATAAATTGAATGAATGAATTGAATGAATGAATGAATGGACTTTATTTCTTACATCATTCACATATATGAGGAGCAAAAATCTTTACGTTTTGCCTCCATCTAAATGTGCAATGTGTAATCATAATAATTTATAATAAATAGAACAGTCAATGTAACATAGAAATACATTCAAGTCAGTGTGAGTTAAACAGTCTGATGGCCTGGTGGAAGAAGCTGTCCCAGAACCTGTTGGTCTTGGCTTTTATGCTGTGTTACCATTTCCCGGATGGTAGCAGCTGGAATAGATTGTAGTTGGGGTGACTCGGGGCACCCACTGATCCTTTGGGCCCTTTTTACACACCTGCCTTTGTAAATGTCTTCAATCATGGGAAGTTCATAACTACAGATGCACTGGGCTGTCTGCACCACTCTCTGCAGAGTCCTGCGATTAAGGAAGGTATAATTTCCATTCCAGGCAATGATGCAGCCAGTCAGGATGCTTTCAATTGTGCCCCTGTAGAAAGTGAGATATGGAGACATATATGTACTTTGAACTATGAACTTCTGAACTTTGAGGAGGGAAGGGTTAGATGGGTTAAAGTAGGTGAAAAGGTTAGCATAACATTGTGGGCTGTACAGCCTGTTCTGTGTTGCGGTTTCTTTCATACTCTGTGTTCAGTATGTCACCTCTGCAGGCAGTTCTCCAGCCTTGCAGCTGTTCCTGGACTGGTTTACCTGTAATGGTGATGAATGCCATCAGCCCTTTAGATTACTTCAAGCTGTGGCTATTGGTATATCATTCTTTAAGTGCTGCACTTCACTGGTGTAAATCAAGTGGAAAAAAATTCTTATTTCTGAAGGAGGAAGTATAAATCTACAAATGTTGCAGATGCTTGGACTTTCCTGGAGTGCCAGCTTTTACAAATGACAGATTACAACCATGAAATGCCTGTTCACAGGTCCACCTGAAAACTACATTCAGGGCTCCTCCTCGGTACTATGCACAGCAATGCATTTCCCAATCTCTGTTCTTTGCATCCTATTGGCACTTGTGGATCCCACTGTGAGAGCACTCACTGCAACTGGAAACCGTCTGAACTTTATCATTTAAATCTCCCGACATGGAATCAATGAGGATGTGAGTGGAAGGCAGCTGGGTGTTTAGCGCAGTCTCCCTGTCTCCCTGTATGTGAATGGTCTCTCTCCCTCTCTCTCTCTTGCTCAGTGCTGCTGGAGTCCACGGGTCTTGGACAAGGTTTAGTCGATTGTTATGATCTGTTTCTGCTTCTGGTCGCTTCTTTTATGTGATTTTTATTGGGGCGAACTAGCCGCTGTGGCCTGCAGATTAGTGAGGAAGGCAGCGCCGGATTGCACTGAATTGAATATGCCTGGACCCTTTTTATGTATTAATGTTTTTGTGTTTTGTATTCCATGTTTTTCACTTTTTTTGGCCATATGCATGTTGGGGGTTTTCTTTAAACAAATTCCACTGTTATCTTTGTTTCATGGCTATCTGTGGGAAGACAAATCTCAGGGTTGTGTACAGCATCCATGCTTTGATAAGAAACATACCTTGAATATTTGAAGCACACCTACGTCCACTTGAGTGATGAAAATGCCCCCAGCTATTTGGTTTAATGCACCACTGAAATTCCAGCAATACTAAGCATCCTTTTCTCACTCCATTTTTCTCCAGGATTTGAGTTGTGACAGGTATCTTGAACGGACAAGGACACAAGTGTTCACAGAAATCAGGATTGCTCTCCTAAATGTCATTGATTCCATCAAAATCTCTCCCAACAATTTTAACAAGATTGAAGGCAATTTAAGTTAAATCAATTGGAACAGTGGAGTTGAGTGGCTATATATCTTCATCCAGGCAGATCAATATGTTATGTTCTTGATGCCTTACGATTTCAGCTTAATCAGGCCACCCATATAGTTTGCAGGCTTATGGCTTTTCTGCTCCAAAACGTGACCTGCCTTAGTCACTTTGCAATAAATTCCTATATGTGTGAAAAGTGCTTTACTTTTTTATTGTTTCTTGATATGTGGCATTTATTCTGCACTCGCTTATGCGATTGTTTATAAAGTGTAGAATTGGTGATGGAAACTGGCTGTGTGGACTAAGGATAGGGATAGGTTCCTTTCTGCAAATACTTTTGATTAAATTGTTGTGGCGCCTTCAAGTTCTTGTGAATTTCTTAATTAGGGCACCTACCTACAGGAAAGGTGTAAATAAGGTTGAAAGAATACAGAGAAAATGTACAAGGATGTTGCCAGGTCTGGAAGACCTAAGTTATAAGGAAAGATTGAACAGGTTAGGACTTTATTCCTTGGAGTGTAAAAGATTCAGAGGAGATTTGATAGAGGTATACAACGTTATGAGGGGTATAGATAGAGTAAATGCTTGCAGACCTTTTCCACTGAGATTGGGTTTCCCATTCAGAATACCTGGCTCCGTATCACAATGACACCTGAACTGGTTTGATATAAGCAAACAGTCTCTATGAGTAAAGACAGGTAGCCTCTAATACCTAGAAAGGCCAGTTGGGGATGCTGTTGTATATCACCAGCTGAGTGTCGAATCCAGTGATGTATTCACAACATGAAGACCAGCTGGTAAGGGAGATGACATTTGAGACCCAGGGCTTCATAGAGCAGCATAACTTCTTTCAGATGATCAGGGTAGCTTACGGTGCCTGATCCATGAAACAAAAGTCCTTGCAATCACAAGGCAGTGCCTTGTTCTTCACTAAGGATGATAACGTCCTTCATGCTGGAAGAAACAATTCTAATTCCTCCTTAACAATATCATAGGAGAGCACTCAGGCCACAGAATACCGTGGAGAACTTCCTTTTCAACTGAGGAACTGAAAGTGGCCCTTCTGTAGTTAAAATCCAATAAAAGCAATGGATCAAGTGGTATTCCTGCAAAGGTCTATCCTTATGAGTTGCTTCTCACAATGGCACTGGATCATTCTCAACTTCTGAAATTAAGATATTACATTATTACTAGAACTAGAAGTTATGAGTTAAGGGTGAAAGATGAAATGTTTAAGGAGATCATGAGGGGGAACTTCACTCAGATGGTGGTGAGAGTTTGGAACTGTAATGTGAAGGGTTGGCTTATTTGCCAGGTGAAAGCTGGTTCTGTCATGCCTATCGTTGATTGGCTAGTTCAAAGGATGTATCAGATCTCTCCTTTGTGTCCAGAAGCTCATCTTCACATTGAGGTCATGACCAGTGCTAAGGTACCATTATGAAAGTGTGCTGTAGATATAGAAGGGTCCACACGCACCCACTTAGCTAAGGACCTGTTTGTTGAATGTTTAGTTTTGTAGTTGTGTAACTTGTGGAGACGAGAACCATAGAACATTACAGCACAGAAACAGGCCTTTTGGCCCTTCTTGGCTGTGCCAAACCATTTTTCTGCCTAGTCCCACTGACCTGCACCTGGGCCATATCCCTCCATACACCTCTCATCCATGTACTTGTCCAAGTTTTTCTTAAATGTTAAAAGTGAGCCCGCGTTCACCACTTCATCTGGCAGCTCATTCCACACTCCCATCACTCTCTGTGTGAAGAAGCCCCAATTAATGTTCCCTTTAAACTTTTCCCCCTTCACCCTTAACACATGTCCTCTGGTTTTTTTCTCCCCTAGCCTCAGTGGAAAAAGCCTGCTTGCATTCACTCTATCTATACTGATCATAATTTTATATACCTCTATCAAGTCTCCCTTCATTCTTCTACGCTCCAGAGAATAAAGTCCTAACCTAGTCAACCTTTCTCGGTAACTCAGTTTCTCAAGTCCCAGCAGCATCCTTGTAAACCTTCCCTGCACCCCTTCAACCTTATTAATATCCTTCCTGTAATTTGGTGATCAAAACTGCACACAATACTCCAAATTCGGCCTCACCAATGCCTTATACAACCTCATCATAACATTCCAACTCTAATACTCAGTACTTTGATTTATAAAGGCCAATGTACCAAAAGCTCTCTTTACGATCCTATCTACCTGTGACGCCACTTTTAGGGAATTTTGTATCTGTATTCCTAGATCCCTCTGTTCTACTGCACTCCTCAATGCCCTACCATTTACCTTGTATGTACTACTTTGGTTTTTCCTTCCAAAGTGCAATACCTCACACTTGCCTGTATTAAACTTCATCTGCCATTTTTCAGCCCATTTTTCCAGCTGGTCCAAATCCCTCTGCAAGCTTTGAAAACCTTCCTAACTGTCCACTACACCTCCAATCTTTGTATCATCAGCAAATTTGCTGATCCAATTTACCACATTATCATCCAGATCATTGATATAGCTGACAAATAACAATAGACCCAGCACAGAACCCTGTGGCACACCACGAGACACAAGTAGTTAGTACTAGCCACAGTACTAAACAAAGTACTGCTGAGTTTGAAGTATTACTGAAAGTTTAGTGCTGTGGTTTCCGTAACTGAGGGTGGCTTAGACAAGCACTTGTTTGACTCAGATGTTTGGATGAGTGTTTTACTGTTTGTAAATAAATGACTAATGTGCTTACTCATAATCAGTCTGTCCCACATAATGAACCCACAAACCTACTTTCCTGTAACATTTGTTGCTGTGAGCAGAGTTCAGTGGTTGGACAGATGATGAACGTTTGTAGAGAGAACCTCCTGCAGGAGCGGTCTCAGGTTCTGTAGAGGACTGACAACAGTGTGGGATTTCGGAGTCTCGCCAACCTATTGGCAGGCTATAGGATGCCCCTCGACTGGTCAGACAAGCTGGACTCCTGCGGGTTGAAGGTTGGACACAACTTAATGTTCATAGTTATGAAGGCAAGGTTCCCCAAGAGGAAGGGGAGCCAGAAGGATGCTTTCTGGCTGCTGCCAGCCATTCTAAGCCACCATTATGAGATGATCATACAGGGACATAATAAGTCTCAAGAATGAGGTGAAGATGAAGCACCCCTTATTCAGTACTTTTTGTGAGAATTTTCATTAAAGAGCAATGGTGTGTCCCATATCAGGCTGCCAATTTACTTTCCACCACACATCTATAGAAGTTTGTCAAAGTATTAGATGTCATACTGAATCTTTGCAAACTTCTAAGGAAGTAGAGGGGCAGCTGTGCTTTCCTAATAGTTGCACTTATGTGCTGAGCTCAGGACAGATCCTCCAAAATGATCACACAGAGGCATTTAAAGGTGTTGGCCCTCTCTACCTTTGAACCCCCAATGCGGAATGACTTATGGACCTCCTGCTGCTGAAGTCAATAATCAGCTCCTTGGTCTGGCTGACATTGAGTAAGAGGTTGTTGTCACGACACCACTCAGTCAGATTTTGAGACTCCTGACTTTGTCTGAGAGAATTGGGAAGGAAACTGGAAAAAAAGCAATAAGGAGAGAACAGGTGAAATAATAAGGTGAGCTAGCCAATAATATAAAAGAGCTTACCAAAATTTTTTTCAGATATAAAGTGTAAAATAGAGGCTAGAATGGACCACTGGAAAATGATGCTGGAGAGGTAGAAATTGGGGACAAAGAACTGGCAGATTAACTTAATAAGTATTTTTTGTCATTCGTCACTGTGGAATACAGCAGCACCATGCCAGAAATTTGAGGGTGTCATGGGGAAGAAGAAAGTGCAGTTGCTATTATAAAGAGAATGTCCTTTGGAAGTTGAAACGTCTGAAGATACATAAGTTACCTGAATCAGAAGGACTACACCACAGAGTTCTGAAAGAGGTAGCTAAAGAGATTGTGGAGGCATTAGTAATGATCTTTCAATAATCGTGAGATTCTGGGATGGTCCTTGAGGACTAGAGAATTGCAATTGCGACTCCACCTTTTAAGAAGTGAAAGATGCAGAAGAAAAGAAATGATAAGCCAGTTAGCCTAAACAGTGGTTGGGAATACATTGGAGTCCATTATTAAGGATGTGGTTTCAGGGTATTTGGAGGTGCATGATAAAGTAGACCAAAGTCAGCATGAAGGGGTAATCTTGCCTAACAAATCTGTTGGCATTCTTTGAGGAAATAACAGGCAGGATAGACAAAGGGTCAGCGGATGTTGTTTACTTGGATTTTCAGAAGGCCTTTGACAAGGTGCGGCACATAAAGCTGCTTACAAGACAGGAGCCCACAGTACTACAGGAAAGATACTAGCGTAGATAGAAAATTGACTGACTGGCAGGAAGCAAGGAGTCAGAATAAAGTGGACCTATTCTGGTTGGCTGCCATTGACATGTGGTGTTCTGCAGGGGTCAGTATTGGGACAAATCTTTTCATGTTATATGTCAATCATTTTGGATGATGGAATTGATGGCTTTCTGGCCAAGACTGCAGATGATATATAGATAGGTGGGGGGGTTGGGGGGGGGGGTGCGGTAGCATTGAGGTAGCAGGGAGTTTGTAGAAGGACTTGGACAAATTGGGAGAATGGTCAAAAAGTGACAGATGGAATATAGTGTAGGGAAATGCATCATCATACAATTTGGTCCAAAGAATATAGGCATAGTCTATTTTTAAACGGGGAGAAAATTTAAAAGAAATCACAGGTGCAGAGGCACTTGGGGGTCCTTGTGCAGGATTCCATAAAGGTTAACTTGCAGGTTGAGTCAGTGGTAAGGAAATCAAATACAATTTTAGCATTCATTTCAAAAGGACTTGTATTTAAGAGCAAGGATGTAATTCTGAGGCTTTATAAGGGATTGGTCAGGCTGTACTTGCTGTTTTGTGAGCAGTTTTGGGCCTTTTATCTAAGAAAAGGTATGCATTGTAGAAGGTCTGGAGTAGGTTCATGACTATAATTCCAAAAATGAAAGAGTTAACATATGTGGTGCGTTTGTTGGCCCTGGGCTTGTACTTGTTGGAGTTTAGAAGAATGAGGTGGGATCTCATTAAAACCTATTGTGTCTTGAAAGATCTAGATAGAGATAATGTGAAGAGGATGTTTCCTATAGTGGGTGAGTCTAGGACCAGAGGACACAGGCTCAGATTGGAGGGGTGTTCATTTAGAAAAGGGATGAGAAAGGGTGGTGACTCTGTGTGTTGCCATGGAGAGCTGTGGAAGCTAAGTCATTGAGTATATTGAAAGCAGAGATTGATGAGCTCTTGGTTAGGGTGTCAAAGATTATGGAGAGAAGGCAGGAAAATGGGGTTGAGAGGGATAATAAACAACTTGGTGGAATGGCGGAGCAGACAAGATGAGCCAAGTGACCCAATTCTGCTCCTACGTCTTATGGTCTAAACTCAAATTCTCTTTGAAAATGTATAAGATTGTCACTGATTCTTGGGTATCTCCACAAGGTGTAAAGAATAAAATGAAGGAATATGTGGGATGACACTGAAAACCTTGTGATTGATTGTGTTGGGATAGCCCAGATCAATCTTTCTTGTTAAGGCTTTATACTCCCAGCTCTCTGTCCACCAGTGCTCAAAACATGGCCAAGTAGTAACATTCAAGGTCACCTGCAAGCCTAGGGGAAAGAAAGTGAATGTCTAAGGGGAACAAAGCTGCTCATGGCTTGGCATGGAGTCACGTGGTTCAGCAGAACTGGAAGAAGTTTGACTTAAAATGACATGATGGTCAGATGGACTGGGGCAGCAGTCGAAGGAGAAAGGGTTGGAACCAGGGGCTGACAGTCTCATTCCCTTAGTAACAATGTATCCCCAGTAACAATGCACATCTGCGTTCTGAATCAGGCTTCTAAGCCATTGAAGACCTGCCAGGCATGACAGATGGCATCCTCAATTTTGATAGCCTGCTCCTGTTAAAGCCTTCTGCAAGCATTCATGCTGATAATTTGGAAAAATGGAACATTTCCATGTATTCCAGATGATTGAAAATGTTGTTTTATAAAATCTATTAGAACAATTATCAGTTCTTCTCTTTTTGCATTGATTTTATATTTCTTTATTTTCAAACCCCTCACCTCCCCATTTGCTGAATTCATTATGTTGGATGGATATACCATTCCTCTCTGTTTGAGGAATCATTATATTTAAGTCTTAACAGTGAGCAGCAGCAAACTACGGAAATTTTTAATTTATCTTGTCAAACTTAATCTGGCTTTGAATATGTAAACCCATTCAATTTTCATTAGGGAATATTAAAGAAATAGTTAATTACCTTGTTTGCGCACTCCAACTGATTTGTTCTTCCCCCTCGTGACCATGGAGTGCTAGAGGTCATTTGAAGAGCCAAGTGCTTTGCTAGAAAGAGGGAATCTGGAAATCAAACTTCAGTCTTCCAAGCAGGATGCTTCAAGCCTACACGGTGTGCTTAAAAGTTTATTTCCAATCAAATCTGGCAAAGTTGGTTCATAGTTTTGACTTTTTATACTTTGTCTTGGAAATCTGTAAAATTGAGGTCAATTGGACCTGAAAAAGTAACTACAGCAAGTTGGCACTACTGTATAAAGTGTGTGGTGCAGGTGAATTTCTAGGTAGTGGTATATATTTACATAGTTATTCAAAGATTCAGAAGTTCATTTATTATTAAAGTACACAACTCTGGAATTCTTCTTCTCTGGGTAGCCATGAAACAAAGAAAGAAAATAAGGCAGCACAATTATTAACCTCCAAATCCCTTCTCCCCGCACTAAAAAAATGAAAAAAAAATGGAACTTGCACATCAAGCCCCAAATCCCTCCTCCTGCACAAAAAAGCCAAACGAAACGGAATAAGCACCCCCAAACCTCCCTCCCCACACAAAAGAATGAGAAAGGTCAGGCAAAAAGCACAGAACATAAGAAACTATAAGACTGAAAAAAAAGTTTGTAGTCTAAACCATATCCAAAATGCAGAGAACCTGGGTAACATACTCAAGGCACAGAGGCAGGCTCTCTCCTTTCCGGTTGCGTAGCAGAGCGATCCCCGGTGATCAAAAGATAGGCATCTGGCTCTCACCTTTGCACTTGCCTCGATGTTTCAATCTCCTCATTGCTCTTATCAGTGAAGAATGGAAGCTTTAATCGGCAAAATGGAGTCATACATTAGCTTGCACCCCATACTGCAGCTTGCCCATGCTTGCTACCTCAAAGAATCTTCTCAGAGGCTGCAGCGAAAACAACCAAACAATCTCCAAACATCAAATCACAAGCTCCAGCAGTTCCAGAATCAAATCCAAGATGATAAACAAATGTATAAGACATAAAAGGAGTGAAATATATGGTTTTATGATCTACCCAGAAGATGTCAACCAAAGGGGCATTGTACACCTGTGCCATATTGACCATGTTATTGGGGTTTTCTCCACACGGATTTTAATTTCCATTGCGTTTTTAGCAATTAAGGTACTATTGCATAAAATATACTGAGAAGTGTATTTAGAATTGAATTGAAATACAATTCGATTGTATTGAATTGTACCATTCAATACCATTTGAATGGTACAATTTCCCCAATGGTAGCAACTGTAATGGTTTGTGGTTGGGGTGACTCAGGTCCCCAAAGATCCTCTCAGCCCTTTTAACACACCTGTCTTTGTAAACGTCCTGAATAGTGGGAAGTTCGCATCTGCAGATACGCTGGGCTGTCCCCACCACTCTCTACAGAGTCCTGCGATTGAGGGAAGTACAGTTCTCATACCAGGCAGTGATGCAGACAGTTAGGATGCTGTCAATTGTACCCTGTAGAAAGTTCTTAGGCTTTGGGGGCGCATACTAAACTTCTTCAACCATCTGAGGTGAAAGAGGTGCTGTTGTACCTGTCTCATCACACTGCCAATATGTATAGACCATGTGAGATCCTCGGTGATGTTATCCTCTCAATCCCAGATCCACTGATGTCTCCATTCTTCTTATAGTCCACAACCAGCTCCTTTGTTTTTGCAACATTGAGGGAGAGGTTGTTTTCTTGACACCACTGTGTCAGGGTGATGACTTCCTCATTGTTATTTGAGATTAGGCCAATCAGTGTAGTATCGTCAGCAAGTTTAATTAGCAGATTGAAGGTGTGGGTGGTGACACAGTCACGGGTATATCGAGAGTAAAGGAGGGGGCTTAATACACAGCCCTGAGGGACACCTGTGTTGAGGGTCAGAGTGGCAGAGGTGAGGGAGCCCACTCTTACCTCCTGCCGGCAATCTGACAGGAGTTCCAGGATCCACCTACAGAAGGCAGGGTGGCACAGTGACACAGTTATAAATGCAGCTGCTTTACAGCTGAGGGACAGGTTTGATTCTGATCTCAAGAGCTACCTACAGTGTGCACGTTTTCCAGATAAATGTATGGTAATGCTGCTTCCACCCATATTCCAAATACGTGCTGGTGGATTAATTGACCACTATAAAATCACCACTTAGCTTGCGTAGGTGGCAAAAGGATCAAAGGGAAATTGCTAGTCCTCTGAGAGCAATTATGTTGTAGGGGCACAGCAAAACAAGAAAGAGGTGATTGGGACTGATGGCATTTTTTTACTGAGGGTGAGCATGAACCTAATGAACCAATTGGTCACTTTCTGTGCTCATAGAAATTTTCAATAGTAACCCACTTGTGCTAATTAATGTTAAGTTATTATGAGTATTTCTGATATACAGTGGATTATGGTTCATTGGAACATGTTGGCACCAATGCATTTTTGCTCAATTAAGCAAATATCCCAATTAGCCAAAGGAATAGCTAAAAGGGAATTAAAAAGACAAACTGTGCAGTAAATTATATATTTAAATGAAATACAGAACAAATTAGAACACTATCAATTGTATTATAGTGCCATAAAACTATATTAGTTCCTAATAGTCATCAGCAGAGGAAGTAATCCAATGTACTCAATAAATAAAATCAGTACAGACACCTGGTTCAGATAATGGACTGCCTTCAGACAATGCATTCAATGATTGCATCATCCAAGTCTTCATTTTCTTTGCAACATTCAAGATGATTGTTGATACCTGCAAATTCTTCATAGTTCATAATTTGTTGAAGTAGTCAAATTGTTTCATTTTACTCTCAGCCGGTTCCAGCACCTCCAAATTTGAATGCTTGAAAATGGAGTGGGCAAAACAGTTTGGAATTACTTTACTGTTTATTTCTTGCCAAAAGTCACTGCTTTTTCAACACAAATACACATAACTGATACTATTTAAAAACTGTTTTCTCTAAGCACTGTGCATTATCTAAAGGTCACAAAAGCACGTGTGACTGATGTTAATTAGAATGTGTTCAGCAATTACCCCAATTAAGTAGCATAGTGTCCCAAATAAACAAATGGAATCCTAGAAATTTTCTCGATGAGATTTTGTTCTTTGAGTTCCAAATAAACAGCTGCTCCAATTAACCGATGGTCTAGTTAACCAGAATCCACTGTATTTTCTTTGCATAAATATATCCAAATAAATAATATAAATTTAAATGTGACCAATATCAACATTTCCTATTTCATTCCTATATTGATTTTTAAATTTTTTCTTTACATCTTCTGCAGAAAATTATATTGCTAGTTATCATGCTTCCTATAATTCACATATTATTTACTTTAAATTCATTTTTTATTGGGAAGCATCTCTGTTTCTGTTAATAGGTCAAAAGGAGAGTGGTTCAGTAAACTGTAATTTTATTCACGATCAGTTAAATCATCAATGGTAGAGCTGACCAATGAAATACAGAGGATTCTAGCTCATTTGGCCTTTGGGAAATTGGGGCAGCTGCGTATTTGGGACAACTAAAGAACATCAGCTCGTTAAGTAAATTCTGGGTTCCCTTTGGGAGTCTATGCCTCTTATTGGGGCAAGAGACTTGCCCTACAGGTTCTAAGTAGCATCAGTTGTGCACAATTATGTGACGTTAGATGCTACACCATACTTAGAGTGAACAGTGAACAGTGCTTAGAGAGAGAATAGCATTAGTTGTGTATGTTTGTGTTCAAAAAAGGGTGACTTTTGTAACTGATAGCTGCAAAGAAATAAAGACAATTCGGAACTGTTTTGCTCACTGTGTTTTCAAGCATTCAGGCTTGAAGATGAAAGAAACTGCAGGCAAATGAAAATAAATCTATTTCATTCCTTCAACAATTTTTTAAAAATTCATTTATGGGATGTGGGCATCACCAGCTAAGCCAGCATTTATTGCCCATCCCTAGTTGCCCTTGAGAAGATGGTGATGAACTTTTTTTCTGAACTGCTGCAGTCTAATGGTGCTGTTTCGATTGGATTCAAAAAAGACTCTTACTAGGAAATGGTTATCACAGGACAGCCCAACTTCAAATACATGGATGAAAATTACAATGGACATTTACAAAATTGAGAAGAATACAGCATCTGTTAACCATAAACTGGAACAATTTGATTCATACGGGGGAAAAATGGTTTAACTACATAATGCCTCATAGGCCTGATTTTATTCTCACAAATCAATGAATCTGTTGTTGCAAAAAAAGATCACTCCCTACTTGTACATAGTTCTTTCTTTTTGCTTGTTTTTTCTCTCCACTCTTTTCTATAAGTGTATACCCCAGATAAATACTTTGTGGAGATTTGTGATATATATGATTATATGATATATATGTACAATGTCTGAAATACATCTTATGGAAATGTTTGTTTGATAATGAACTTCAATAAAAAAAGTTACCAAAAAAAACTTATATTATGGTAAAAAAAACAAAAGGTACATTTAATGTCAGAGAAATGTATACAATATACATCCTGAAAGTCTTCTTCTTTGCAACCATCCATGGAAACAGAGGAGTGCCCCAAAGAATGAATGACAGTTACATGTTAGAATCTCAAAGGCCCCCACAGATCCCCCTCTCATGCATAAGCAACAGGAAAGCAATAACTTCTCCCACCAGCAAAAAAAATCTGCACCCTCCACCAAGTACTCAAGTGTGCAGCAAAGCATCAATAAAGGCAAAGACTTCTCATTCACCTGGTAATTCAACATACCACAGACTCTCTCTTTCCCTAATAAGGGAAAACGAGATGTCCCCGTTTCACAGTGAGAGGGGAGACATAACAAATCAACTTACTGATTTATAGTGTTAAAAGTCTGTTGCACAACTTTTTCTGAGCTCTGTGCCCAAAGAACTCGGGTCCCTGGGCACAGAGCCAGCAGCCGGCTCACTGCTTTCGATCTTCCGTGTACTCCCACAACACATCAGGCAGCAGCACCGACCTTGAATCTGCCCGCCTCCAGAGCCACAGAAGTCCAACCCCCTGAAGGCACGCTGGTATTCCAGGCCGTGTCCTTGGCATTTCGAAAAGTGGCCAGTTGTGACACCCTGAAAGTGGGTCTCATTTCCGTAAAGAACTGAAGTCAACTTGTAACTCCAGGTCAGGGTCTTCAAAAGAACCCTGGAAATGAAAAAAAAGGGATATTAAAGATATAAGTAGAGCTTTTTCTGAAGATGCAAGCAGAGAAGTCACTGTTAGGTGCCATTATTCTAAGCTCCACCCTGCGACTGTTAGGGAGGGAATTCCATGATTTTGACCTAGTGACAATGAGGGAACAGCGATAAGTCAGGATGGTGAGTGACTTGCAGGGGGATTTCCAAGTGATGGTATTCCCAGGTATCTGCTGTTCTTGTCCTTCTAGATGATAGTGGTCGTGAGTCAGGAAGGTGCTGTCTCAGGACGTTTGCTGTGTTCTGGCAGTGCATCTTGTAGACAGTACACATGGCTGGAACTGTTCGTCAATGGTGGAGGAATTGGATGCTTGTGGAAGGGGTGCCAATCAAGTGGGCTGCCTTGTACCAGATGGTGTCGAGCTTCTTGAGTGTTGATGGAGCTGCACTCATCCAGGCCAGTGGCAAGTATTCCCTTACACTCCTGACCTGAGCCATATAGATGGTGGAAAGGCATTGAGTTAGGAGGTGAGTTACATGCCTCAGAATTCCTAGCCCTTGACCTGCTCTGGTAGCCATGAGAAGTTATGAGAATTTGAAGGTTTCAACAATCATCTTAAATGTTACAATGAAAATGAAGATTTGGACGATGATATTGTGAAAAGCATTGTATGAAGCTAGTCCATTATCTGCACTAGGTGTCTGCGCTGATCTGTTCATTGTGTACACTGGAAGAATTCCTCTGTCCATAAGAACCAGGAACTAATACACAGTTTCATAGCATAGTAGTACTATTGGTAGTGATCTAATTTGTTCCGCTTTCATTTGAATACATAATTTGTTACTCAGTTTATCTTTTTTATACCTTTATAAATATTCCCATGAAAATTTGGATAATTGGGGAAGCCACTTAATTGGACCAAAATGTACCGGTCCAATCTGTTCCAATTAACTGGAATTCACTGTACTTGGTTCCAGAAGTTATTTAATGGTAGATAATAACTCACTAAAGTCACACCAAATAAGTAATGCTTACCACGAGGAAGTCTGCAGATGCTGGAAATTCAAGCAACACACACAAAATGCTGGTGGAATGCAGCAGGCCAGGCAGCATCTATAGGAAGAAGCACTGTTGTTGTTTCGGGTCTCGGCCAGAAACGTCGACAGTGCTTCTTCCTATAAGTAATGCTTACCATTTATTTTGTGCATTATTATGAAGACAGCAAAAATAGACATATTTCTGATAGTACATTATCAGAGGTACAATCATTGTCACAATTCATGAAGCCTTTTCCCTACGGGATGCTTATGTTTGGGATGCATAGGTTCTCACCTCTTCAACTGTATAACCCTGATAGAAATGTATGCTTGTTTTTAAATTAGGCTATTGATGATTCCTGAACACAGAATTAAATGTAAGGCACCAAGCATGTATGTATGATTCATGAATCAAAGTTGGCACTAAAGCCCATGATTAAGAGGCTGCTCAGAGTATTAGATTTATGAAGTCATGTAATATTACTATGTTCAGCAGGATCCAATTTCATTGTCAATTCAAACTTACTTTGAATAGTTTTTACCATTCTCATTCCTCTTTTTACATGGGGTCATTTTGTGTTATCCATACTATGAGGTATTATCAGGATAATGAATCATTCCTAGAGTTCACTGGGGAAACACCTCCCCAATAGAACCAGTATTCCTCAATAACTAAAGCATAGAGATGGGTGCTAATGTTTTCAACTATGATCTTTTTCTCGCCATGACTCATTGACACTCACAATGTCATACCTGCCAGTTTCAAATAGTGCTACAAGATCATCTACCTTATTCTATACAGTGTGCATTCAAATATAACATCCTCTGCCCTGTATTCATCACCATTTTCAATTTGGGAACATAGGACCAGAAGAGAAAAGCACAGGATTAGGCCATTTGGCTCATCGAGTCTGCCCCACCTTTTCATCATCCAATTTTCTTCTCAGCCTGAATCACCCGCCTTCCCCCCATATCCCTTCATGCCCCAACCAATCAAGAATCTATCAAACTCTGCCTTAAATGTGCATAAATACTTCACATCTGCTTGTGGCAAAGAATTCTAAAGATTCATCACTTTCTGGCTAAAGAATGCTAGTGAATGCAGGCCCAGAGCCATCAAACGCCCTTCATATGACAAGCCATTTAACCCTGGAATCACTTTCATGAACCTCTTTTGAACCCTCTCCAGTTTCAGCACATCATTTCTAAGATAAGGGATCCTAAACTGCTCACAATACTCCAAATGAGGCCTTGTCAGTGCTTTATAAAGTTTCAACATTGTCCTCTTGAAATGAATACTAACATTGCATTTGCCTTCCTTATTACAGACTCGGCCTGCAAATTAACCTTTAGGGAATCCTGCACAAGACTCTTTGTGCCTCCGTTTTTTTTTAATTTTCTCTCCATTTAGAAAATAATAATGGGTGGTGACTTTAATTGTTGTTTAAATCCTCTGATGGATAAATCTTTATCTATTCAGACTTTACCTAATAAGTCGGCCACTTGTATTAACTCCTTTTTGACTGACAATGGAGTTTTTGATGTTTGGAGATTTCGGCATTCTAATGACAAAGAGTTTTCTTTTTTCTCACATGTTCATCACTCTTATTCAAGAATTGATTATTTTTTTGTAGACTCTTGTTTTATTCCATTGGTAATCGGTTGTAACTATGATATTATAGCTATCTCTGATCACGCTCCGTTATTACTTTCTATGAAATTTACGGATACAGCTTTTAATGCTAGACAATGGCGATTTGACTCTACCCTGTTGCAAGACTCTGACTTTATTAAATTTATGGAGGAGCAGATCGACTTCTTCTTCTCAACTAATTCTACGGATGATATTTCCTACGGAACACTTTGGGACACTTTTAAAGCTTATATACGTGGACAGATTATTTCTTATTCTGTTGGTTTGAGGAAACGTATCAAGATGGAAACTCTTTTATTGGTTGATAAAATTAAAGAGATTGATAAGAAATATTCGATTGCTCCTAGTAAGGAGCTTTACAAACAAAGGGTTGAACTTCAAATGGAACATAGTTTATTACTTACATCCTCGATTGAAAATCAATTAATGAAAACTAAATCTGATTTTTATATACATAGTGATAAATCTGGTAAACTGTTAGCTAGTCAATTGAAGAATGCTCTGGTTAAACGTCAAATCACTAAGATTGGTCAGCAGAATGGGAATCTGACAGTTAATCATGATGAGATAAATAAGGCATTTCAAGATTTCTATACCTCCCTGTATCAATCTGAATTTCCTCAAGATTATAATATTATGTCTGATTTTCTGGGGAAATTAAATTTTCCAAGGTTATCATCTGATGATCTTTTGATATTGGATACTCCTATTACGGATGTAGAAATTAAAGGGGCTATTTCCTCAATGAATTCTGGGAAAGCACCGGGTCCAGATGGTTATACAGTTGAATTTTTTAAATTTTTTTCCGCTACTCTTTCCCCTTGGTTAGGTAAGGTTTTTGAGGAGGCCATTAGATTAGGGAATTTGCCACAATCTTTTTATAGAGCTTCCATTTCTCTAATATTGAAGAAAGATAAAGACCCTACTAACTGTGCTTCTTATAGACCTATATTTTTATTGAATGTAGACTCCAAGATTTTTTCCAAGTTACTGGCATCTGGATTGGAGAAGGTATTACCCAAAATTATTTCAGATGATCAAACTGGTTTTATTAAAAATCGTTATTCTTTTTTTAACATTAGGAGATTGTTGAATATTGTTTATACTCCTTCACATGATACTTCTGAATGCGTGATTTCATTAGATGCGGAGAAAGCATTTGACAGAGTTGAATGGCCTTACTTATTTAATGTGTTGGAGAAGTTTAATTTTAGTCCGATATTTATATCATGGATTAAATTGATTTATCATACTCCAGTAGCCTCAGTGGTTACCAATAATCAAAGATCTCCGGTTTTTCGCCTATTTCGGGGCACTAGACAGGGATGTCCTCTTAGTCCATTACTATTTAACATTGCCTTAGAACCTTTGGCAATTGCCATCAGACAATCACAGGATATTTTGGGTATTAATCATGGGACAGATATTCATAAGTTATCTTTGTATGCAGATGATTTATTACTATTCATTTCTAACCCAGAGAAATCCATTCCAGCAGTTTTATCATTATTGGCTCAATTTAGTGAGTTTTCTGGGTATAAGTTAAATCTTAATAAAAGTGAATTGTTTCCATTAAATAAACGGGTCCCAATTTATGGAAATTTACCTTTTAAATTAGTTAATGACTCTTTTACTTATTTAGGGATCAAAATCACAAAGAACCATAAAGATTTGTTTGGATTTAATTTTTTACCCTTAATTGATCAGATTAAAGGTTTGTTTACTAGGTGGTCACCTTTGTCTCTATCTCTAATAGGCAGGATTAATGCTATTAAGATGGTTATTTTACCTAAGTTTTTATATATTTTTCAAGCGATACCAATTTTTATCCCGAAATCTTTTTTTACTAATGTTGACTCTAAAATTTCTTCATATATATGGCAGTATAAAAATCCCAGGTTAGGTAAAACATATTTACAGAAGACTAAAAAGGAAGGCGGGTTAGCATTACCTAATTTCAGATTTTACTATTGGGCAGCTAATATTAGATATTTGTTATGTTGGTTGAAAGATGGGGGTGGATCTTTTGGCCCTTGTTGGGTGAGTTTAGAAACTAAATCGGTATCAGCTTATGCTTTGGGTTCTATTTTAGGGACTTCTCTCCCTTTTGCTCTTTCTAAATTGCCGAAACGAATTGACAACCCGATAGTTAAACATACATTGCGTATATGGTTTCAATTTCGGAGATTTTTTGGGTTGACTCAATTCGTTTTAAATAGTCCTATTGTATCTAATTGTTTTTTTCACCCTTCCATTATAGATCAAGCTTATTCAGCTTGGAAAACTAAGGGATTACTAAGATTTTCTGATTTATTTTTAGATAATTGTTTCATGTCTTTTGAACAATTATCCAACAGATATAACTTGCCGAGATTTCATTTTTTTAGATATTTACAGATTAGACATTTTTTAAGTTCTGTACTCTCTACGTTTCCAAATTTTGTGCCTTCAGATACTTTGGAGAGTTTATTTGAATTAGACCCTTTTCAAAAAGGGCTTATTTCAAAACTTTACAATATAATTATGAAGATACGTTCAGAGCCCCTTTATAAGACTAAACAGGATTGGGAAAGAGAGCTTAGTTTTAGTATTTCTAGTGAGAATTGGGATAGAATTCTTCAATTAGTTAATACATCATCGTTATGTGCCAAACATTCACTAATACAATTTAAGGTTGTACATAGGGCCCATATGTCCAAGGATAAATTAGCTCATTTTTACTCTCATATAAGTCCTATTTGTGATAGATGTCATTCTGAAATT
The DNA here is from genome assembly GCF_030144855.1 of Hypanus sabinus. NCBI lineage: Eukaryota > Metazoa > Chordata > Chondrichthyes > Myliobatiformes > Dasyatidae > Hypanus > Hypanus sabinus. Next base: position 24,075,645 of record NC_082720.1, read on the forward strand.
GCGTCTTTAACTCACATGTTTTGGTCGTGTTCATTTTTGGAGAAATATTGGAAAGATATTTTTGATATTATATCTGCGGTTTTGAATATTGATTTACAACCTCATCCTATTACCGCAATTTTTGGTTTACCAATGTTAGATTCACAGCATTTATCTTCTTCAGCCCGTCGAATGATTGCATTTCTAACTTTGATGGCTAGAAGATCTATATTGTTGAATTGGAAAGAAATTGATCCTCCCACTGTATTTAATTGGTTCTCTCAAACTATGTTATGTTTAAATTTAGAAAAAATTAGAAGTGGTACTTTTGAGACTTCTATTAAATTTGAAAAGTTATGGAGACCATTTATTCAACATTTTCATATGATGTAATATGACCCTTTGCCAAGTACATTTGATTTCCCAGCTTTTAGCTTATGGATTTTGAGAGGACCGGAAGTGACGGCATTGATGAATACTTATTTTTGTGAGATATTATAAACAGCCCACTTTTTTTTTTCCTTCTCTTTTGTTTGTTTTTTTTTCTTTTATATTACTTATTAGCTATAGTTATTAGATTAGATTAGTTAGTTCTGCATTATATAAATTTTTTTTTGTTTTTTTTCTTTCTTTTTTCTGTTTTTTTTATATTATACATTATGAAATATTTAGATTTACTATGTCCATACATATATCTTATGGCTTATGTCTTGGTAAACTCATTTATATTGTAACTATTATGTATGTTTTTTTTTCATATGTAATGGAATGTGTATGTTGGTAATTTCTTTATCAATATATCATCTGTATTTTGTCCATATTATTAATATTAATAAAAAGATTTAGAAAGAAAGAAAGAAAGAAAGAAAGAAAGAAAGAAAGAAAGAAAGAAAGAAAATAGTCAACCCTTTTATTTCTTCTACCAAGTTGCATGATCATACACTTCCTGACGCTGTTTTCCATCTGCCATTTATTTGCCGATTATACAAATCTGTCTAAGTCCTTTTGCAACCTCTCTACTTCCTCAAAATTATCTCCCACTCCACCCATCTTTGTACCATCTGCAAACTTTGCAACATAGAAAATAAAAAAAATCAGTCCCAACACAGACCCCTGCTAAACACCACTAGTCACCCGCAGCCAATCAGAAAAGGCTCCCTTTATTCCTACTCTTTGCCTCCTGCCAATCAGCCACTGCTTTATCCATGCTGGAATTTTTCCTGTAATGCCATGGGCTTGTAGCTTGTTAAGCAGCCTCATGTGTGATTACTTGTTAAAGGCCTTCTGAAATTGCAAGTACACAACATCAACCAGTTTTGCCCCCATATTACTGGAAATTAAGTTCATATCCCCTTTCTAAACTTTACTGAATCATGGCTGAAGGATGGTTTTAGTTTAGAGCTGAATGTTCAAGATAGGCGGAGGGGGTGGTGTGGCTCTGCTGGTAAAGAATGGCATCAAATCAGTAGAAAGATGTAATATCGATGTGAAAGATGTTGAATCCTTGTGGATTGAGTTAAGAAACTGCAAGGGTAAAAGTACCCTAATGGTAGTTATATACAGGCCTCCCAAAAATAGCTGGGATGTGGATCCAGATTACAATGGGAGATAGAAAAGGTGTGTCAAAAGAGCAATGTTATGATAGTCCTGGGAGACTATATACAGGATGAAATATGAAAGCAAGCTAGCAAATAATATCAAATTGGATAGTAAAAGCTTTTCAAGTATGTCGAAAGTAAAAGAGAGATGAGAGTGGATATAAAACTGCTAGTAAATCAGGCAGAAGAAATAACAACAGAGGACAAGGAGATGGCTGATGAGCTAACTAAGAATTTTGCATCAGTCTTCACTGTGGAAGGCACTAGCAGTGTGCCAGATGTTGAAGGGTGCAGGGATGAGAAGTGAGTGCACTTACTATTACAAGGGAGAATGTACTCAAAAAGCTGAATGACCGAAGGGTACACGAGTCAGCCGGACAAGAGGAACTGCACCCAAGGGTTCTGAAAGAGGTTGCGATAGAGGATTATGGAGGCATTAGAAATTGTATTTCAAAAATCATTGGACTCTTGTATGGTGCCAGAGGAATGGAACATTGAAAATGTTATTCCACGTTTTAAAGAAGGAAGAAAGCAGCAGAAAGGAAATTATAGACCAGTTAGCCTAACCTCAGTGGTTGGGAAGATGTTGGTGTCAATTGTTAAGGATGAGGTTATGGAGTACTTGCTGCCACAGGGCAAGATAGAACAAAGTCAGCATGGTTTCCTTAAGGGAAAATCTTGCCATGTGAACCTGTACAAATTCTTTGAGGAGATTACAAGTAGAATAGATAAAGGAGACATAGTGGATGCTGTATATTTGGGCTTTCAGAAAGCTTTTGACAAGCTGCCACATGAGGCTACTACCAAGTTAAAAGCCCATGGTATTACAGGAAAGTTACTGGCATGGCTAGAGCACTGGTTGATTGGTAGGAGGCAGTGAGTGGGAATAAAAGGATCCATTTCTGGTTGGCTGCCTGTGCCTAGCAGTGTACCACAGGGGTCAGTGTTGGGACTGCTTCTTTTTATGTTGTATATCAATGACTTAGATGATGGAACAAATGGCTTTGTTCTTAAAGTTTGTGGATGATATGAAGATGGGTGAAGGGGCATTGACAAGAAAGTGCAAATGAAATACAATGTTGGAAAATGCATGGTCATGCACTTTGGTAGTAGAAATAAATGTGCAGACTATTTTCTAAGTGGGGCGAAGATCCAAAAAACCTGAAATTGAAAGGGAATCCTTGTGTAGAATACCCTAAAGGTTAAGTTGCAGACTGAGTCAGTGGTGAGGAAGGCAAATGCTGTGTTCATTCCAAGAGGTCTAGAATACAAGAGCTGGGATGTGATGCTGAGGCTTTATAAGGCACTGGTGAGGCCTCACCTGAGTATTGTGAACAACTTTGGGCTCCTCATCGAAGAATAGATCTGCTGACATTGGAGAGGGTTCAGAGGAGGTTACAAGGCTGATTCTGGGAATGAAATGGTTATCATACAAGGAATGTTTGATGGCTATGGGTCTGTACTTGCTGAAATTAATAAGAATAGGAGGGATTTCATTGTAACCTTTCCTATGTTGGAAGGCCTAGACAGAGTAGATGTGGAATGGAAATTTCCCATGGTGAGAGTGTTTGGGACAAGAGGACACAGCCTCAGGATAGAGGGGTGTCCATTTAAAATAGATATGGAGAAATTTCTTTAGCCAGTTGGTGTTGAATTTGTGGAATTTATTACCACAAGCAGCAGTGGAGGCCAGGTAATTGGGTGTACTTAAGGCAGAGCTTGATAGGTTCTTGATTAGACATGGCATCTAAGGTTATAGGGAAAAGGCCAGGGAGTGGGGCTGAGCAGGGGTAAAAAGGATCAGCCATGATTGAATGGTGGAGCAGACTCGATGGGCTAAATGGCCTACTTCTGCTCCTATGCCATGGTCTTTATGTATTTTTCACTGTTATGATGATTCTTCTGCATTCTCCTTCCCATTTACTTTATCCTCACTTTTCAAAACTGCTGAACATGTTACAGGCACAATTCATCCCATCCCACCGACTGCAATTTTGCCATATCAACTGCTTATATTTCGTCACATTTCCATTACATGCTGTACACCTATTGCCCCATGTTCTGCCCCATCATTCTTGTTCCCATCCGCTTGCAAAGTTAGTTCAAAGCCTTCTCAAGAGCTCTGGCAAATCAGCCCACTGAGATATTGGACCTCTTGGGTTAAGGTGTAATCTGTCCTTTTCATACAGGTCATATATTTTCCCCAAAGAGATCCCAATGATACAGAAATCTGAAACCCTATCCCCTGCACCAATTCGTCAGCCACACATGCACTTACCAGATCATCTTATTCTTACCCTCAATGGCATATGGCACAGTCAGTAATTCAGAGATTACTACCATCATAGTCCTGCTTTTCAGCTTTCTAGCTAGCTCCCCATATTCTCTCTTCAGGTCCTCGTTCCTTTTTTGACTCTAAATTGTATGTACCAATATGACCATAACTTTTGGCTGCTTATGTTCCCTCTTTAGAATTCTGTGGGAACATTTTGAGACCACAGCATCTGGAAGGCAACATTTCATCTGATAATTCTGAGAAAGATCAATAGGGTAGATTTTGAGAAAGTGTTTGCTCTGGTTGGAGACTGTAACCAGGGAAACGCTTCAAATAAAGTGGTCAACTATTTAAAACTGAGATGAGAAGACATTTCTTAAGGATGATGATTGTAAAAAAAACTACACTGTTTGTTTTCGAGGACTGCAGTTCTTGATATTGTGTATGTTCAAGGATTTGGATTTTGAACTCAGGATCAGCAGGTCAGACAGGACAATTAATACAAAGATAGGGCTTCAGCCCAAAACATCGACTGTTTGCTCTTTTCCACTGATGCTGCCTGGCCTGCTGATTTTCTTCAGCATTTTGTGTGTGCTGGTTGAATAAAAACATAGGATCAGCATGATCTTTTGCAAGACAAAGCAGGCTTGAGTAGTATTGTCTACTGGTTATATAAGTGATATTATAAATTTCTGCAGATTTTTTTAAGAGTTTCTATAGCTCTTCTACATGTTGGAATAGACAAAAAGCAAGATTCCTATGGAATGCTGATGCAATGTTTAACATTATAACATGTGAACATTCCTGAATTTCTTGGAATTGCTAAAATATTTCTGCCACATTTTATTTCCTTCCTTACACTTTCAAGAATTATTTCACTAAAAAACCAGTATAGTAAAATTGTAATTGAAAAGTCACCAAGTTACACATGTGAGAGGTTTGAAATCAAAACATAATTTTGGAAGTACTCAGGGTCTTAAGCAACATCTGTGGAGAACGAAACAGAGTTAATGCTTTAGATCTAATGGAAGGTAATCAACCTGAAACATTGCTTCAGTGGCTCTCTCCACAGACAGACAGATAGATACTTCATTAATCCAAGGAACAGTAGCATTTCAAGTCCACTCCTTCTTTCCTTTCTCCAATTGTTGACTGTCCTCTGCTATCAGATTCCTTCCTCTCCAGCCTTTACCTTTATTACCCATTTGGCTTTTCCTATCACCTTCTAGCTATCTTCCTTCCTCTCCCTTCACCTTTTTATTCTGGCATCTTCTCCTTTCTTTTCCAGTCCTGAAGAAAGGACACAGCCTGAAACGCTGACTGTTTACTCATTTCTATGGATGCTGCCTGACCTGCTGAGTTCCTCCTGAATTTTGTGTGTGTTGCTTTTGATTGTTTAAACTTAATTAGACTATCTCATTTGAACTGTAACACAGAATACATTTTCATGGAAGCACTGAAGGTGTACTATAAAAATTCACCCATAGAGAAAAAGGAATTGAAACTACAAATTCTATTGAATTTTCTGTTTGTGGCTGTTCTGAAGTGACTATTCTTTTGCATATTGAAGACCCTTTTCATTTACAGTGGTCCTGCTGAATGGACTAAGGTTGATCCTCAAATTCATAAGATTTCAGTGGAGAGTTTTAGCTACATTGAGCACATTATATTGTATGAAATGAAGACCATAAAAAAGACAGTGAGAAAATGATAAAGGCTTTGAAATGACACTCTGCAATATTACCATATAAAACAACTCTATTAAATCCCTTGGATTCTTTAGAATCTTAAGCAGGTTTTAAACCTCCCAACTACATGCTAAAAATGGATGAGTAAATTTTCATCAGGCAGCTAAGCAGAGGCATTATGCAGATCTATTTTGAAGGTAGAATGTTCTATGTCAAAATTTGTAACGTACAGATTGCTAAAATATCTATTCCTATAATGCATCTATCATTTTATATATATTTCTCGATCTTCATGAAGGCAACTGTTCTCAGTACACTGATCATTGTTTAAGATTTTAATATCACATGGTATATCCCAAAAATCTGGATTTCTTCAGTTACAGATATGGAGAGAGGGATGGCAGATGGACTTTGATCTGGGCGTACATGAGGTATTGCATTTAAGAAGTTCAAATAAAAGGAGAAAATGGACCTCTTAATAACATTGAAGTACAGAAGCATCAACGGTTTCCAGGATAGTAGTTGAATGAAAGTGGCCACACGTGTATAGGGTGCTAAAGAAGACTTATGGCATGCTTGTCTTCGTCTGTCAGGGTGTTGAGTATGAGAAAAGGGATTATGTATTGCGGCTATATACAACTCCAGGAGCTGGGAGGCCATGGGTTGGCGGCCATTCTCCGTGGAAGGACTAAGTTCAACCTGTCGCTCTCCTCGATGCTGATGGAGATGTTTTCGTAATTCCGAGACGTAGGCGATTATTAGTGTGGACTGTGGTTTATATCATCTCCCTCAGCTTTCTGTGCTTTCTTTCTTGTTGCTGTTTTCCAGGTGGGCAATATGTTAGTTTTTATGTGAGGGAGGGGTTGGGATTTGGGATCTGATGTTCTTGTTGATGAGTTTCCATGTGGGCCATCTATTAGATTTTCATGGTCAAGAGAGGGGGTTGGGGGTACGGTTGAGGTTATTATCACTTCTTTTTGCATGAGAGGGGCTTAGGCATTAGGGATTTGATGTTCTAGTTGCCATTTCCCAGGTGGGTGATCTGTTAGTTTTTGTTCAAGGGAGGGTTTGGGGGGGGGGGGTTTGGAGTTTGCTAGTTTTGTTCCTTTTCCTTTTTCATGCAAGAAAGGGTTTGATGTCTTTTCGTTCAACAAAGTCCATTGCTTTTCTATATTTAATGGCTATCTGGAGAAGATGAATGTCAGAGTTGTATTCTGTGTACATACAGTACTTTAATGATAAAATAAATGTATAACCTTTGAACCTTGAATCTTTAGTCAGACTTTACTTGGGATAATACATGTAATCTTGGCCGACCTATTATAGGACTGATATGGGGACTGTGAAAAGGTTGTAGAAGAGGTTTACCAGGTTGCTGCCTGGATTAGAGGATTAAGCTATATGGAAATATTGGGGAAACTTCAGTTGTTCTCCCACGAGCATCAGGAGCTAAGGGAGTAATTTTTTAAAATGTTAAAAGGCATAGATAGAATCTTACCCCAGGGTAGAAATGTCTCACAACAGAGGACTTGCTTTTAAGGCTGGAAGTTTAAAGGTGATACAAAGAACTAGTTTTTTTACATAAAGAGTTTAAAGTAAATTTGAAAGTAAATTTATTATCAAAGTTCACACTGTATATGTCACCATATATAACCCTGAGATTAATTTTCTTGTGGGCATTCTCAGCAAATCTACAGAATAGCAACTATAACAGGATCAATGAAAGATCAACTAGAGTGCAGAAGACAACAAAATATGCAAATATAAATAAACAGCAATCAATAATAAGAACATGAAATACCAAAAAAAAAGAGTTTTTATGTGAGATCATTAGCAGGAACATCTCAATGGATGGGCAAGTGAATGTAATTATCCCCTTTGTGCAAGAGCCTGATAGTTGTAAGATGTGAAATGTTCTTGAAACAGTTGGTGCGAGTCCTGAGACTCTTGTACCTTCTACCTGATGGCAGCAGTGAGAAAAGAGCATGGCCTGGTTGGTAAAGAGCTCTGATGATGGATGTTGCTTTCCTGTGACAGTATTTCATGTAGATATGCTCAGTGGTTGGGAGGGTTTTACCCAAGATGTACTGGGCTGAATCCATTATCTTTCATAGGTTTTTCTGTTCAAAGGCATTGGTATTTCAAACCAGGCTGTGATACAGCCAGTCAATACACTTTCCAACATGCATCTATAGAAGTTTTTGTCAAAGTTTTAAACATTATGCTTGATCTCCAAGGACTCCTGTTATGCTTGCTTTACAAGTGCACTTACATCCTGGGTCCAGGACATGTCCTCTGAAATAGTAACATCCATAATTCAGAGTGGTAGGTGCCCAGAGAGATTATCAGTGGACAGCAGTGGAAGTAAACAGTTTAGTGGCATTAAGAGGATTTTAGATAGACACATGAATTTGAAGAACAGGGAGGGAAATGGACGATATGCAAGAGGAAGACATTTTGTAAAAATCGGCATCATGATTAGCACAAGTGGGCAGAATGACTTATCCAGTGCTGTACTGCTCTACATTTTACAGCATGTTTTTTTCTGATAACATTATTTACCTTCCTCTAATCTCTCTCAGTTGAATTTGTAAACTTCGGAACTGTTAGATTTTGGTAAATAATAGCTATTGTGAGTAATGTTCTCATGGGCACACCTTTCTCCTGACTTCAATATGCAGAACATTCCACACAATCCATTACAATAAAAACAGGCAGAGGGGCTCAAGACTGCATCTATCTTTGCTGTCATTTCTTTGAACCACAGTGGGAACCACAAAGCACAGTGTGGTGCTTTGTATCAGTTATGTAGAAGAAAGAAAAGCAATGGATATAAAATGCTGGAGAAACTCAGCAGGTGAGGCAGCCTCTGTGGAATTGAATAAACAGTTGATGTTTAGGGCTGAGGCACTTCTTCAGCTCTAGAAAAGAAGGGAAAGATGCCAGTATAAAAAGGTGGGGGGGGGGGTGGAAGGAGGATAGCTAGAAGGAGATAGGTGAAGGCAGGTGGGTGGCAAAGGTGGCTGGAGAGCAAGGAGTCTGATAGAAGAGGAGAGTGGACCATGGGAAAAAAGGAAGAAGGTTGGATCCATGGAGACATAATAGGCAGGTGTGAAGAGGTAAGAGGCCAGAATGGGGAATAGAAGAAGAGAGAAAGATGAGGAAAAGTGTTTTACTGGAAGGAGAAATTGACGTTCATGTCATAAGGTTGGAGGCTACCCAGACGGATTGAGGTTTTGCTCCTACACCCTGAGAGTGGCCTTGTCATGGCACAAGAGGAGGCCATGGACTGACACATCAGAACAAGAATGGGAATTAAGATAGTTGGGTACTGGAAGATTGTACTTTTGGCAGATGAAGCTGACGTGTTCGACAAAGTGGTCTTCCACTTAATGATGTTCTCAGTAATGTAAAGGGGGCTGCATTGGGAACACTGGATACAGTAAATGACCCCAACAGATTGGCAGGTGAAGTGTTGCCTAACTTGGAAGAAATGGCTGGGGCCCTGAATAGATGTGTGGGAGGAGGTGAATAGGCAGGTGGAGAACTTTGTCATTTGCAGAGCTAAGTGCCAGAAAGGAGATTAGTGGGGAGGGATGAATAGACAAGGGAATCATTGGAAATCATGGAAGGAATTATTCGTGTGGAAAGTGGAATGTAGGAGAGGAGGTAAAGGTGTGTTTGGTGTTAGGATCCCTTTGGAGATAGTGAAAATTGCAGAGAATAATGTGTTGGATGTGGAAGCTCAAGGGGTGGTAGGTAAGGGCAAGAGCATCTCTATCTCTGTTAAGGCGGCGGGATGATGTGGTGAGCGTGGATATTCAGGAAGTGGAGGAGATATGGATGAAGACTGCATCAATGGTGGAGGAAGGATAAATCTGTTCTTTGAAGAAGGAAGACATCTCTGGTGTCCTGGAAAGGAAAGTCTCACCCTGGGAACCCTAATGCAGGGGAATGGAATGAACTGAGAAAAGAGAATAGCATTTACAGGAGACAGGGTGTGAAGAATCAAGATAGCCATGGGAATTTGTAGGTTTAGAAAAGATGTTGGTAGACAGTTTGTCTCCAGAGATGGAGACAGAGAGATTAAGAAAGAGGATGGAGGTGGCAGAAATGGATCAAAGTGGATAAAATCAAGAAATGCCCTGGAGGAACTGAGGCTTTGAATACTACCATCTTCTCCTGGGTTCAAGGCAAAAATTCTCTCCCTTAATACAGTGCAAATTTATAATCCTGTACAAGTTGAATAATGGGGTGAATGATTTTTCTGCAGCTGCATGATTTTCTCTTTAAAATAGCATTGTGCACTCTGAGGTGACAAATCCCATACAATGTCCATTTAGAGTTTTAGTGCATTTCAGCATTGAACCAAGCCCTCAGGACTGCTTGGTCCATGCCAAACTGTTATTTTGTTTAGTTCCATTGACCTGCATCTGATTATAGATCCTCCATACCATCGTCATCCATGTACTTATCTAAACTTCTTTTAAATGTTGCAATCTGCTGTCAGCTCACTCTACACTTCCACTACCCTCTGTACAAAGAAGTTCACTCTCTGATTCTCATTGAATATTTTACCTTTCACCCTTAACCTATGATCTCCAGTTTCAGTTTCATCCAATCTTAGTGGGAAAAAAGCCTGCGTGTATTTACCCTATCGATACTCTCATAATGTTGTATACCTCTATCAAATTTCCCCTCATTCCCTATGTTATAGGGAATGAAGACCTAACCTATTCAACCTTCAGATCCTCAAGTCCCAGCAACATCCTTTGTAAATTTCTGTCCTCTTTCAATTTTATTGATAACATTCCTGTAGGTAGGTGACCAGAACTGCACATGATAATGCAAATTTGGCGTCATCAATGTCATACTAAGTTCAACAAAACATCCCAACTCCTGTACTCAGTACTCTGATGTACCAAAGCCAACATGCAAAAAGCTCTCTTTGCGACCCTACTTTCAAGAAATATTGTGACACCACTTTCAAGAGATATTGGATCTGTATACTCAGGTCCCTCTGTTCTATGACACTGTGCTGTTCCCTACCGTTCACTGTGTTAGTCCTATCTTGGTTGTCCTCCCAAAGTGTAGAATCTTCATACTTGTCTGAATTAAATTCTACCTGCCATTTTTTAGCCCATTTTTACAGCTGGTCCAGATCCCACTACAAGCTTTGATAACCTTCCTCATTGTCCACTATGACCCCAATCATGGAGTCATTCACAAATTTGCTGATCCAGTTTACCACTTTATCATCCAGAAACCGGTTGGTGGCATGAGCACTGGACTCCGGGGCGAGAGGTCCCAAGTTTGAATCTGGCCGGCTCCCTTGCATGCTGTCCATGCGTGCCTGGGTTGAGTGTCGAACTAGCAACTCAACCTCGTTAAAAACAAACCTGGAGAGGGAGGTGCTCCGCCAGGTTTCAGATGCCCAAGCCATACGATGAGCAATCATCAAAAGAGATTATTCGACGGATGATTGCATTTGTTACACTAATGGCTAGAAATCTATCCTCTTGAACTGGAAAGAAATTAATCCTCTAACTATATTTCAGTGGCTTTTTCATACTATCTCTTGTTTGAGCTTAGAAAAAATTAGAAGTGTTGTCTTTGATCCTTCAGTTAAATTTGAAGAAACTTAGAGACCATTTATTCAACATTTTCATATGAGCTAAACTGACTTTTCCTAAACCTTACTTTTATTATCCTTAATTATTTGGATGGAGGTACGGAGTTATTGACACTACTGTGTATATTTGACATAATGCAATGGCCCATGTTGGTTAGTTTTATCTTTTTTTGGGGGGATTTTTTTTATTTTCTCCTTTTTTCATAATTACCACAAATTTGGGAGATTATTATATATATATATGGATTTTACCTATTTGAATGTATACTTGATCTATTAATTATGTACTCTCAAACTCTCTGTATTCATGTTTCACTTATGTTTGTTAAAAATTCATAAAAAGATTTAAAAAGAAAGAAAGAAAAGAGATCAGTGCAAAAAGCTTGTCATGACGGCACCCTGACGACTCCACCAGGAGTTAAGGGCACAAACACACACACACACACACACACATCAGATAATTGAGTAGTTTAATGTTTTGAAGTTACAAAACATAACAAGGAACTACTGCTCCTCTGGGATTTTCAGCAACAACAGTCATAGCAGAATGTTGTGGAAAACTAAAAATATCAAGTGAGTGGCAGTTCTGTGGGTGAAAATGACTTGTTAATGAGAGAGGTCAGAGGAGATTGGTTAGACTATTTCAAAGTGACAGGAAGGTGACAGTAGATCAAATAACCACATGTTACAACAGTGGTGTTCAGAAGAGCATTTCTGATTGCATGTCATACCTTGAAGTGGATGGGCTACGGAAGACCATGAACATACACTCAATGGCTACCGTATTAAATATGGGAGGTGAATGTTCAGTTTACATTAGTCTTTATCAGCTACTAACGTTGGGACCTTTAGCACTGGTCTTGCCAGTACTTTGGAACATGGTGAAGAGTACTTGAAGACTGGGAAAACTTTATAGAGGAACCCACAGGAAAATTAGCAGTTTCTTGTTATGTTTTGTAACTTCAAAACATTAAACTAATTCAAATGAAGAGAGGGAAGTCCAAGAGGGGTATACTTCCACTGGTCTGTGGAGCAATATGTTCAGGGTAAGGCTTAATAAGGGATTTATTTAGTTGTACAGTTAATCCACAAATGCATTCCTTGCGGAAAAGAAAATGATTGTTGCCCTGAATTTTGTAGACACTGGTTCCTTTCATTTTGTTGACAGTAGATTTTGTATGTTCACTGCAGCTTCTGGGACATCACTGCTGCTCTCTAATCCAAAAGAAGAATATCACCACCAATTTCTTGTCCAGTAATCAGCTAGTGTTATTAGCTTGCCAAACTGATAGGATTGAGAATTTTGTGAAAAGTCAAGAACAAATAGCCAGCACCCATACGGCTCTCTTTGAGCTCTGTATACGAAAGTCATGAAAGGCCGACAGCAGCTGGAGGAACTCCACAGGACAAGCAGCATCTGCGGGAGGAATCATTAATATTTTGGATTGAAAGTTTGCATCAGGATAGGGTTTTGATTTGTAACATTGAATTCCACCAGCAGATCACTTGTTGCTTCAGGTTCTAGCACTTACAGTCCCTTGTGTCTCCATTGTGCAACAGAGCTGTGGCTGAGGAATAGGCCCTGCAAGTTTATCCTTTGCTCACGCTTTCCAAGTGTCTTTGCTTGCCCTAACCCTTCCATGTTGTGCTCTAACTGGTATAAGATAATTGCCTTTCAATGGAGGAGGACGATAACCTGGAAGGGTGAATGTGAGAAACTGGGATAACTTGGTTTACTCTGAGGCACGACAAACTGCACCCTGACCTATAAACATTCCTTTCAGTTGAGGCGGGCCTAGTCATTTAATAAACACAAGAGATCCTGCAGATGCTGGAAATCTAAAGCAATACACACAAAATGCTGGAGGAATGCAGCAGATCAGGCAGTATCCATGGAAATCAACAAACAATTGACATTTCAGACCAGGACCCTTCATTAGGGGGAGGATACCAGAATAAGAAGCTGAGAGTGGGAAAGGACAACAAGCTAGAAGGTGATCGGTGAAGCCAGCTGTTTTGTCAGCTATTAGAGATGAAAAGGTTCACACCACAGAGAACCAGAGTGTGCTGTCCAAGAAGAGGAGAAGGGTTGGAAATGGGAGAAGGGGTCATCGGGATTAAGTGAGGAATTCTTGCCAAAAAATTGTGCTTGGAGACAGAAGAACTGTCAATGGAAGAAGAGCTCAGCATTTTGGGGGGCGCAGAACTCGTGGATGTGTGGGTGAAGGGGAACAAAGGTAAGACACTCACTGAAGACCAAATATTCTGCCTCTGAGAGGACAAGTTCTGAGGGAATGGTGAAGATAAAGTAGGGCTTAGAGCTGGAATCACGGGTGGGGGAGGAGAGTTGGTGGCATCAAAGGCGGGTGGAAGGTTGAGGTGTGTGGAAAATAGGGTGCGAGAAAATGAAGGCTCCGTGGACCCAAGTGGTGGTGGGACAGCCTGAGTTACCTGGGGTTGGGGAAGGCAGCCCAGATAGTCAGCAGCAGTGGGAGTGTTCTTGAACTGGAAGTGCGGGTGGCTGAGGTCAGATCTGGAGTCAGAACTAGAGAACATGTAATTCTCAGGCAGGAGTCTGGGGTTGTTGTAACTCGAGTTGCTATAGTAGGATCTGCTTCTGAAGAATCCCTCCCCATTCCCTCTTCTTCATTTCCCCACTCTGGTCTCTTACTTCTTCTGCCTATGCGCCAATCACCTCCCCCTGGTGCCCCTCCGCATTTTCTTTCTCTCATGATCCATTCTCCTTTAATATCAGATTCCTTATTCTCCAGCATTTTCATTTTCAACCTATCAACTCCCTTCCCTTCCCAACTTCTTATTCTACAACCTTCCCCTTCTTTTCCTGTCCTGATGAAGGGTCTCAGCCTGAAACGCAAATTCTTTAATCATTTTCTTAGATGTTGTCTGACCTGCTGAGTTCCTCCAACATTTTGTATATGTTGCTTTAGCAAGCTAATGCAGGGCAAGCCACAAATAATTTGTCACAGCCTCAATATTGCAACAATAGTAGAAACTACTGCTTTGAAGGGAGAGGTCCGAACTTCCCAAGTTATCACGCAGCCATTGGGCAGCCTTTGTCTTTACTGTAGAGGCCATTACTACAATGGATGTGTCTGCTGACATCGAGCTGGTCACTGGTTCAACACTGGTAAGGTTCTGATTCTGACACCCACAAATACCATTGCTCCATTGCTCCCTGAAGATGTTATGCAGGCTTCAGGGGAATACTGGGCAGCGCTCTAAGCATTTTTCTGGGCATTCCCAGCCTGATTTATCCATACAATGTGTCATTGTAGTTGTCATCAGAGCACTCTGGGTCAAGCCTTGTGTAGGATCTTACTTTTCAAAGAGACTTGGAAATTTGGCAAAACTGCAGCAATTCAAGGAAATGCTTACCTTCACTTTTCAAGTAAAATTGTTTTTTGTGCTGCTTCAGGAAAAAAAATATTTAAATTGTAAGAAGTCATTTAGATAAACTGATCTATAATTCATTGTTCTCACTTAACAAAAAACTGTAATAAGCAATTATAGAGTTATCTTTGAAAACTTCTTCCTCTATCTCGATCTCAGGGGCAAAGTTAGAAAACAACATCCACTAAAAGCTACCTTGATTACTTTGCTACCCAATGTACTTCCTCCAAGGACTCTGTTTTATTTCGACACTGTCTCTGTTGTATCTGTTCTGACAATAACACATTCCACCCCAATGTTCCTGAGATTTCTTCAGCTTTACTTATCTTATTTTTTCCCACCACAGTTGACAGGACTTATCATCTGTTCTATTTTTGCATGCCTGCTGTCACTCCCTTTCTCCAACATAGACTAACAGTTGGGTTCTCCTGTCTTCTCATTTTTAGCTCAATGGATCATTCTTTGTCATTTCCATCACCTTCGATGTGATGCAAGCAGCAGAGGCATCTATCCTGACAATCCCCTTCAGTATTCCTGAGGAACCATTCCCTCCATAACTGCCCACTTTACTCTTCAAATGTCACCTGCAACTAATGTTCTTCTCATGGCACATACCATGTAGCTGGAGGCAATGAAACAGCTGCCTTTATATCCATTCTCTACCACTTAGTAAGATCCAAAGATTTTCTTCCAATTCATATGCACTTCTTCCAATTTAGTTCAAAGCATTTAGTGTGCAGACGTTCAGGAGATTCCTTTGCAAAATGTCTCTGTTCTGTCAAGGATGACCTTAAGTTTTCGATTCTCTGTCAATTTGATTCTCCATCCACACTCCTAATCTGTTCTCTTTGTCCGTGGCTTTTCCAATAAAGACCAACTTACAGTGTGCTCAAGGAGTAAGTTCTTCTGATTTCACAAGGTATAGTGCTTTGAGGACTTAATGCTGCTAAATTTTAAATTTGCGTCAGAACTAGTTAGTTCAGACCAGACATGGGCAAACCATATGCGGCCTGTTAAGCTTTTTAATCCGGCCCCCAGAACAACTTGATGAAATTATATTAATAAACCTTGTTAACGTTTTTTACCCGCAATTCTGGCGTTTTCCCAATAGATGACGCACTCTATATACATTGACCTTTGTTGAGGTGCAACGTATTACTCCACATTTGCGCTTTACTCTTTGTTCGGCTCGACCTATTTGTGTGAGCAGGTGTTCAGCGTCATGAACATCAACAAAGCCAGCCACAGATCCAAGTTAACTAACCAACACCTCAGATCCATCCTGAGAATCGCCACAACAAAACTAAATCCAGACTTTGATGCGCTGGCTAAAAAGGGAGACCAACAACACTGTTCCCATTGAAATTAAAAACAAGTTTCTTCGTTGTGTTATGTAAAAAATGCATTTGAAAATATTTTTTTCAATAAGCCTTACATGTCATTTCTGTTAAGTGATGGACATGAGCAGGTGCACGTACGTTCTCAAAATAAAATATGCGCTCCAGATCAAATAACGCGCTCTGCATACTGGCGCGCTGTCAGTGTTCTGTCTTTGTGCTGGTCATTGTTGAGTTTTGGCACAGGGGACAATTGAATAAGAAGGAGCAGGACAAGTAGACCTGCATCTCCTACCATTTTTGAAATAAAGACAGTCAGGAGGAGAGTGATGATGATAATATCTTGAAGGATAACAGAATTTTCAGTGCTTTAAAATAATAACTGTTACTATTTAAAAAAAGCTGTATTTTATTCATTTAATTTTCAGTGTTTTAAAAGTCATTTCAATAAATAGCTAAATACCATGGGACTTCTAAGACAGATATTTTGTTGTAATGCATGTGTTCATTTTCAATTGAAATTAAAGCACATGTTTTCTACATATCCCATGATATTTTATTTTCTCTTATGAGGTGTATTACCAAAACACTCCATCCATCTGCTCCTGGTCTGGCCCCCCTGTCAAATTTTAGAACCCTTTGTGGCCCACAAGTCAAAAAGTTTGCCCACCCCGGTTCAGACAGTAGTTGTCAGCCTCACTTGATGCTGCCTAATAACCCGAGTATTTCCATATTCACTGTTTTATTTCAGATTTCCAGCAATTATGTTTTGGTTCTGAGTTTCATTTCTCTTCTCTGGTCTCTCTAATCTGCTTCTAGTTGCATTTCCTGCAAACAGACCAACTGTGATTAACTCTTCCTCATTCTCCCTCATTTGATCTTCTCCCATGCATGTCACTCAGACCCACTTCTTCTAAACCATTTCAGAATCAGAATCAGGTTTATTATCACCGGCATGTATCATGAAATTTGTTAACTTATCAGCAGCAGTTCAATGCAATACATAGTATAGAAGAAGAAAATAAACAAGTAAATCAATTACAGTATATGTATAATGAATAGATTAAAAATCATGCAAAAACAGAAATAATATGTATTAAAAAAGTGAGGTAGTGTTCACAGGATCAATGTCCATTTAAGAATTGGATGTCAGAGGGGAAGAAGCTATTCCTGAATCGCTGAGTGTATGCCTTCAGGCTTCTGTATCTCTTTATTATTAATTACTATGGATTGCACATTGAGCATATAGACTGAGACGTAAAGATTTTTACTCCTCATGTATATGAAGGGTGTAAGTAGTAAAGTCAATTCAATTCAATCTTATCTGATGGTAACCGTGAGAAAAGGGCATGCCCTGGGTGCTGGAGGTCCTTAATAATGGACAATGCCTTTCTGAGACACCACTCCTTGAAGATGTCCTGGGTACTTTGTAGGCTAGTACCCAAGATGGAGCTGACTAAATTTACAACCATCTGCAGCATCTTTCGGTCCTGTGTGGTAACATCCCCATACCAGTGATGCAGCCTGTCAGATTGTTCTCCACAGTACATCTATAGAAGTTTTTGAGTGTTTTGTTGACATACCAAATCTCTTCAAACTCACTCATTCCCTTTGCAACTTCTAATATATTTGATTTTTAATTTTTCCTCAGATGAAAACCTCTCTCAGTTCCTTGAAGTTTGAGTTTTTATTTCAGATTTCTGCCAAGTGCAGTTTTTTTCTCCTTGCTTAATCCCCAACACAAACACACACATATATATATATATATATATATATTTCGTAGCCTTTCCAGAAACTGCCACTATTTTCAAGAGAGACTAAAACAGCTTTGGGTAACTACATCTTAAAATAAACAACTGCCTCCTGGAACATTTGTTCCATTCCTCTGACTGTTCATGCTGGAACTTTGCTGATTTTTTTCTGCACTACTTTTCACATCATACATTTGGTTTCCATGGGTAAAGGAACCAGAATGACATAAGGATAAGCTTTTATCACACAATACTTGATTGTGATCTGGGATTCACTGCCTAATAAGATGGTAGAAGCAGATTGAAGCAGTAATTCTGAAAGGATAATTGAATAGAGAACTGTGGTAGAAAATAAATACAGGGCTAATGATAACCCAGTGGGCAGAATGGCCTAACTTGGTTCTATAATAATAGTATAATTATATCATCCTACATCTTCCCCCCCCCCATTATGTTCAACAGTTCTGAAGGGGCTAAAAAGTCAGCACAACATTGTGGGCTGAGGGCCTGTACTGCACTGTAATATTCCATTTTTTACATGAACTGTTGGACTACTTACTCCATGCTTTGCAGACTTTGCTTTAAGCAGCATTTGTCACTTCATTGTCAAATTTCCCAGCCTGACTTTCCTGTGCTTAGCTTGTGTATTAATATAATGTTTACAGATCATATCTGCAAAGCAAGTTATAATTTCAGAATACTTACAGAATCTGCAGCTGTGGAGTGAATGTGAATGATGTTTTCTAGAGCATTAACAAATCTTTAATTATATTATAGTACCATAGATTATCAGAAAATAAATGACAAACTAATAATTGATCGGATATTTTAAAAGTGCAATGGAACGAGTGCTTATTATTTCAATGCTAGCATTGCTACAATGCAACTATACTGTAAGTCAATCATTTAATTGACTTGCAATATAACTTACCCTATTCTTGAGTCATACTACATCCGCTGCAGTCAGGCCGCTTTCGGTGTGTAATGCGTCTGCAAGGCTGAGTCAGGCAGCGCCGTGGAAGTCCATAGCAGGGGTATTCCCCTCTGCCGCCCGGCGTGGGATGGTGAGTCTGTCGAGACCCTGGTGACTTGTGGAGACTGTGTGGTGATTTCTTTTGAAATAGTCCTTTAACATCTTTGGACTATTTTTACTGTGCCCATAATCTGTTTTTTTTTATCAATTATGCTATTGTTTGTACTGTTGTAACTATGTGGTTTTGTGCAGGTCTTCTAGCTTTTGTTTTTGGTCTTGTTTGTCTGGTGGATTTGGTGCTCCTTTCCGGGGAACTCGCTAAGATGGTAGTGCGATATTAATACGCAGCCGCCTCTCCAGACTCTGGATTGGGGATAGCCAAATGTGATGTGGATTTTCTAGTGTAGTCTGTTTTGTCATGTGCTTTTGTGATATCATCCTGGGGGAACGTTGTCTCATTTTTTAACTGCATTGCATTGTGGTTTCTAAATGACAATAATCTGAATCTGAATCTGAATCTTGTGGGCAGAGCTGTTTGATGTGAAGAAGATCTCAAACTCTGGAGCTGCAAGTCAGTGCTTCATTTTAATGCACTGTTTAAACTAGCATGGTGGAGATGATGGTACTGTTCAGAACATACATACCTTTTTTGTTGCACTGAAAACATTTCAAGGTAAATTATCAAAGAACACATGTCTTTTCCCACCAGTGACAAGCAATGTAAAAATATCACGACAAGCTAATGCCAAGTGTGATGCCCCAGTCTCATTGGGTCACATCCAGCACAACTCAATGGGTAGCAAGAGTGGACTCATAAGCTTTTCAAGTCTTTGTCCTTGTTGCTAAGCATTAGTTAATAAAAAGACACTGATGGTCCACTGTTGCAGTGATCAATATGGTTTATATTGATGCTATTGATTCACATTTAGCCACAAAGCAACAGTGTGGATTTGAACTTATACCAAGGCAGTTTGGATTTAAATGCCAAAAGATTTTTCAACCTTCTTTGGAGATTTAAATTAAAAGCAGAATCCAAGCTGAAGGCTTAGCAGTGTGTTCATGCCTTTATTTTTAAATATAGCTCTAACAATCATTTTGATAGTGCTGCTGGTTTTAATTTTGAGATTCATTTGGACAACATTGGGGTGGGGGCAGCCATTTTGTTCTTGGGTGGAGATTTTCGATCAGACCGAAGTATGTATGCATAACCCTGTGTTATCTTTCTTTCATTTGCACCATCAAAATCATCTTTTTATTCTGTTGAATTGTATGAGTGAGTGCGGCCCAATAAAGCACCTGGAACTTGGATGCCATCTCCTGACACCCGTGTTCAACTGAGCTGAGTTTGGCTTACTGCTGAATTGTGTACTTCACATGTAAGGAGAGCAGTAGAGGAAAAAGACAGGAATACAGTTTACCAAATCGCACACAACCAGCCAACGCAGTGAATAACAAACATTATGGAAGAGAGGTGTCAAAACACACAGGAAAGGCAAAGCTCACCAGACAGAGCATCTGACAACTGTTCTCATCGCAGTTCATTGCGATCATGCAGATCGTCAGTTGGTGCTGCAGCAGCACAAGCCAGAGGAAAGGCAGAGGAAGCAGGATCTCCCAGTGGCCACACATTTTAATTCCACATCTCATTCCCATTCTGATATGTCTATCCATGGCCTCCTCTACTGTCAAACTGAACCCAAACTCAGGTTGGAGGAAGAACACCTTATATACCGTCTGGGTAGCCTCCAACCTGATGGCATGAACATTGACTTCTCCAACTTCCGTTAATGCCTCTCCTCCCCTTCTTACCCCATCCCTCACATATTTAGTTGTTTTTTTTCTCTCTCTCTCTCTCTGCCCATCACCCTGCCTGTTCTCCATCTCCCTCTGGTGCTCACCCCTCCCCCTTTCTTTCTCCTGAGGCATCCTGTACCATGATCCTTTCCCTTCTCCAGCTCTGTATCACTTTTGCCAATCACCTTTCCAGCTCTTAGCTTCATTCCACCCCCTCCAGTCTTCTCCTATCATTTCGCATTTCCCCCTCCCCCCACTACTTTCAAATCACTTAGTTTCTTTCCTTTCAGTTAGTCCTGACGAAGGGTCTCGGCCCGAAATGTCAACAGTGCTTCTTCCTATTGATGCTGCCTGGCCTGCTTTGTTCCACCAGCATTTTGTGTGTGTTGTTTGAATTTCCATCATCTGCAGATTTCCTCGTGTTTCATCTTAGTCAGCAGACTGATGCTGCCTGTAACACAATGCAGGATCAAAAGTCACAACGCTCCATTCAATTTATCTCTCACACTTTGCATATCCCTTTGGAAAAAGGCAGCAATTAGCACACTGTAGCCAATGGGTCACCCCCTCCCCACAGTAAGTTGCTTACAGCGAAGTTCAGAACTACTTAATCCTCCAAATATATTGCAAAGCTATTAGTTACCTGTCCAGCATCAAAAATGAAAGCCCCCAACAGTTAAAATGGGAGATAATGCCAAGATTTGAGAATAATGATTGACAAGGACAGCCAAGGTTTAACGCACCCCAGTACACAGGTCATCCAGGGTCTTCAGTCATGATGGATATAGCCAAGTATCTGGCATGTAAAGAGTTCCTGAGCTCTGGCCTATCACACTTTGATGACTGTTCAAAAAGTTCCACGGTATTATCTTTTATTAATACAAATGCAGGCCTAGATCTTAGAGCCGGTGAGGAGTTAGACTTGCTGTCAAAATGACTTAGTAAGGAATCCTCAGATTATGTTGGTGTTTTAGAGTACTTCACGTAAGCAACCCAGCTGCAGGTTTAAGAAAGACATGGGATGGGTGAACAAATGTAACAGTGCACTGGGGGTAATAGAAAGCACACTTTTGATCAAGCTGGACAGTTTACAAAGGTTGCAAAAAACGATAACTGTAAGTTAAAAGAACTTCATGTTAATTGAGCTGTTTTCAGCAATGGAAGTTGGTTAACTGTCTGGATTAACTTAATTGGACACTGCTCACAGCATTTGCCCTATTGTTGAAAAGCTGCCTTATCCTTTGCAAGAGAAATGGATTTCTCAAGGTTCATAGAGGAGTATAGAGTCATATATCCCCCTTTTTCTTTCTTCACTTCCTTTGTCTGCTGTCAAACTAAAGTAAGAAATGACCCCAGCTTTGCTTTTCCCAGCCTCAGCTCACCTTAGAGTGAGAGATCTCCTCTAAGGCACACAATCATTAGGACTCCAGTGTTAATCCATAAGACCAATGTCTCCCAACCTACAACTCAGAGTGAAACTGTACTTAAAAATGATGCAGCAAAACTTTGCCCCATCCATAATAAAGCACATCCATTGTGGAAGTGCCATGGCTTCAGGCTGAAAACTATTGAGGAAAGAAGGGCTTATCTAAAAGAGCGAGGGGCTTGTTTCAGATACTTTTCTTCATCATTGCATCTCGCACGTCACTGCAAGGCCACATTGAAGTGTGATGAGTACAATGACGACAATCATGTTACAGCCCTACATCCTGGTCCTCCTCCGTGGCATCCAAGGCTTCAGATTGCATTTCAGTGCATGGCGAGGAGGAAGAGGAAGAAACATTGCTGTCTGTGAACTTTTTACGCACAGAGGTTTGTAACAGCAGTCTCGCCACAAAATACTGTTCAATGTAATGCTTAATTAAAGTATATCCTAAAGTGGAACGAGAGGATGCTTTCAGGATATACGCTATGTTCGTTGATCGGAGCAACAGATCCTTAACACGGTCAGAGTTCTTTGATCTGTTCAGCATCCATGGTAATTCATCATCCTACATCTTGAAGATCTGTGCTGGCATAAGGGAGAGACCAGGTAGATTATCAGATCGAAGCATGGAATGGTTCTATTGGTCTTACACTTCCAACACTAATTGAGTGTAATAACATTCCAGATAATCGGGAAGAAATACCAACTCTTGAGGCTGCTGTCTATCACACCCACCTCAATTGTTTTGCTGAACAGATTCCCACCTCTAGAAGATGAAACCCAAATTCTACTTCTGCTTGGGAAATATATCCTCACAGCACATAAGGTCAGGAAGCATATCAACAGACCTGGCAATGCACTTTTTGCACAGAAGCTGGACCTAGGATGGGCTCTTGTTGATGATATATGTTTAGAGATTGTTCACAGGCCTACTGTTCTCAGCTTTAAGACAAACATCTTGGCAGGTGGGAGCCCTTCACTCTTTAGCCCTTGCACAATCCATGTCAACCTTAAAGGAAAAGTAAACACACAGCCTCAACATGGTCTCTCACAAAGTGCCAGTATCAGCAGAACAGATAGTCAGGAAATGGCTTCCGTTGTCGCTGGAAATAAATCATCAGATATTTCTCATCAAAATTCTTCAAATCAAGCAAATAAGGAGTGGGAAATGGAGTCTGAAATTAGTGACTTTACTGAGACATGAGAGAGAGAACAGACCATCCCAGAATTATCTGCCTCCTGAGGTAGGTGTGGCTGATACTAGACTTAGGCAGAAAAAAGAATTAACGCAGTTTCTCTCACCAGTGCCCAATTGCTAAGTGAAACCGCAGGACAATTCCAGGGTATGGTGGATAGTCTCCAAAGGCTAATGGAACTGGTCCCAGAACTGAAAGGACATTTGGGCATCCATTGAGAAGTAAAAGATATGTAGACAATGAACTGTGTGACTAGATAGCAGTGAATGGAGGGAGTGTCAACGCAGTGTATTGTGCAGAGAGTGTGGTTCCCATTAACGCAGCAACTGTGCAAAATACAGTGATGGATATATCAAGTAAAAAGAAGGAAAATAATGTAAAATCTGGTGTGCAAAAGTTAAAAGAGAAGACATGCTTTGGCCCAGTTTGATTTAAACAATTATGCAAATATTGTTATTATTGATGTTCAGTCAGCTGTAGCTATGAAAGAGCAAAAGTTCATGTTAATAGTGAATTAACATGCAACACTAACACTAGTAATAGTGAATAGTGGTTTTACTGAGGTTATCTCAAAAGAGTACCATCATTTTCTTGAAGAAGAGTACAGGAAGAAAGCAAACTTTGCAGGCACCTGGGAGAGCTCAGTGTGAGAAGAACTGGACATGTTAATCCTAGATTTTGTTAAAAAGTATGCAGATTTGAGCAGCTCATAGAGGATCTGTAGAATTTTGCCTGGCAAGCATCAAGCATCCACATTGCTTATACGCCATTATCACAAACAGGTGGAGCAGCAAAAATGCATATTCTTAGGAGGATTCATTAGGGCTGCTGGTATATGGCTGATTGGTGGCAGGAGATGCGAAAGTAGCATTTTACGTGACTGTGTCACTTGTTGCAAGTTGTAGGGTAAAACAGAAAGGCAAATTATATCAGAGTTGTCAGAGGAGTGACTAAGGAACCCTACTCCCTTCACATACACAGGAGATCTGCAGTCCTTCAACAGTTGTTGGTAGATGTACAAGAGGAGGTCTAGCTCATAGCATGTGATGGATCTTTACTTGCCTGAGCAGTTGAGTTGATCACATAGAAGTGATTGAATCCGTAGCTGAATTCATACACTGAGATAATTCTTTGCTGTCCATGGTCTCTCTGAAAGACTAAACTCTGACTGTGGTGCAAATTTTGTTGGTGCTTACCATGAACTTGAATTACAGAAGATGGCAAAGGACTCTAAGATGCAGATGTATATCAATAGCCAAAGCTGCACTTGGGACTTTAATCCACCACACTCCTCACCTATTGGGGGGCACATGGGTGTGTGTGAACAGAATGTTGAGGAGAGTCTTGGACTCTGCGCTGATGTGCACAACATCTACCAGCTTGAGTCATGAGTTCCTGTGCAAGCTCATGACAGGAGAAATGGCAATTATCAGCTAGTGCCCATTGGTTCAAATCTCTGCAGATGTAGACCACTCCTGCAATGCCTCTCACTGCTCCCAAGTGGAAACTTTGCCAAAGCAACCCTCTATATACAGCAATGGCGTCAAGTGAAGAACTTAGATGATCAATTCTGGAGGCGATGGAAACAAGAATATGTACGGGCACTCTAAGCTCACCACAAATGGCAAGAGTCACACTCTTACATTGAAGAAGGTGATGCCCTGCTTCTGAAGAACAGCAGAGTAGCCCAAACAGCAGAGATCCAGTGAAATGCTTGTCTTGCCTTCTGTTCATACAGATTACACAGTGCTTTGAGGTATAAGAAGGTAAAACAATAACAGAAGGCAGGATAAAGTATAGCAGCCACAGAGAGAGTGCAGTGCAGGTAAACAATAAAATGCAAGATCATAATGGGGTAGATTGTGATGTCATCAGAGCATCTTATAGTAGGGGAGGGGGACTGGTTTCCATGATGATCTGATCCGTTTCCACAACACTCTTGCACTTTCTTGTTGTCATGCACAAGGTCATAATGAGGCAGATTGTGATGTCATCAGTGCATCTTATTTTTCTTGGGGACTGTTAAATATTTTGATAACTGCCGAACAGGAGTTGTCCGCTGATGCAGTCCAGGATCTGTGCTCCTCTCAATCGAAGAGGGGAGTATCTTCTTGCTTTTGTATTGTATGAAATTCAACTGTTTTCCCTTGGAACATCCTAATGAACCGCTGTAAGCTCTGCACTGCTATTCCTCGGCCTGTTGGCTGTTGGGGCTGCAGCTGCCTTCAGCCTGTGGGCCCGCAGGAAGAATGCCAGGAAGGACCCCCTCGCAGGGGCAGCTGAACTAGGAGCAGGCGTGGCCCAGCAGGAAGTTTGGGGAATGGTGCCCAGTGTTAAGCGAATGGAGCCTGAAAGCTGGAGGTGTTCTGGTCTAGTAGTCAGAATCGAGATGGAGCTGGAGGATGGAAGCTCAGATCCAGAGGTTAGAGAGTCAGAAGATGAAATGGTAAATCTGTGTCCAGGTGAGAGTAACCTGGATTTACAGGCAGATTATCCAGAGCTCAGCACTGGGAATCTGAATACGGAAATGGGGAGCCAGAATTTTGGGGTTGATAATATGGGAAAAAAAAGGAAGAAGGAAAGCAGCATGGAATTAGTCCTCAGGAACGGCCAGATGGAAAGCCAGGTCCTGAGCCAGCTCTCGGGAATTTTCTTCCAGAGTTGGCCAGCCCAACAATGACCCAAGTGGGCGAAAATGAGGTCATCTTGGATAAAAACATGATAAATGGAAGCCACAAAGAAGGAATGGTTACAGAGAAGGTGGAAAATGAAAATAAAGACAATGTAAATTGTCCCAGAAGAGAAAGTGAGATGTGAAAGTGAGGATAAAGCAGTGGGTGGCGAAGAACAAGTGCAGAACAATGAAGAGAGCCCAGGTTGTGGGTCAGGTGACACCCTGATGGTGTTGATGGGAGAGGGAAGAGTGCCGTTGAGCAGAAGACTAGAATTTGTAGGAGGAGGCCAATATTTAAACAAAGGAGGTCCGTGGATGTGAGATCAGCAGAGGACAGGAAGAAACTGAGGAAGAAGAAATTGAGAGGCAAAGAAGACACCCAAGAAAGGGTCGAAAATTCAACAGAGATTGGCAGAGATGTGGAGAGGCAGAACACAGAGATGAGGGAGTGGATTTCACATTTTGTAAAGCGCTGCCCGAAGATATGACAATAGGATGTGCTGGAGCTTTTAGAAAGCATCAAGTTGGATAAGTTGCCAGGAATGGAGAAAATGTACCCCAGTCTATTGTGGAATGCGAAGGAAGAGATTGCTGAGCCTCTGGCGATGATCTTTGCATCATCAATGAGGACGGGAGAGGTTCTGGAGGATTAGAGGGTTGCAGATGTTGTTCCTATATTCAAGAAAGGGAGTAGAGATAGCCCAGGAAATTATAGACCAGTGAGTCTTACCTCAGTGGTTGGTAAGTTGATGGAGAAGATCCTGAGAAGTGAACAGTTCACACACCTTGGCAGCACACTGCCTCAGAACATCGTCATTGATGATAAAGTGAATGTCAGGATCACCAAAGCAAGTGTAGTCTTGAGCACACTTTATGCCAAATCTGGAACAAAAGTGGAATCTGAAGGTGAATGGGGCCACAGTACCTCCCACTCTGCTCTATGCCTGTGAAATATGGACCGTGTACTAATGCCAAGAAACTGAGCCAAGAATGTCCTCAACATTAAGTGGCAATACAGGATCCCTGACACTGAGGTACTTATTGAGGTGGGCCTACCTAGTACCTACACCGTCCTGAAGCAGTCCAAGTTCTGCTGGGCAGGCCATGGAGCTCATATGTCAGACCATCAGCTGCCTAAGAGATTGCATTATGGTGAACTACAAAAAGAAAGTGTTCCCATGGAGGCCAACGGAAGTGTAATAAAAACACACCGAAAACTTCAATAAAAGCCTTTAACATCAACCCAGACACATCGTAACATATTGCCCAGAACTGGGTTGAGTGGTGCTCCTCTCTCCATAAGAGTACAGTAACATATGAGGCACAAATAAAAATTGCACCAGAGAGACATAAGCTGGCCAAGAAAGCCCAAGCTAGCAACCCCCAATCCAACATGGCTGCCATCCCTTGACCATACTGTCAAAGAAATTTTTGGGTGTGGATTGGCCTATCCATCCATCTCTGTAACCACAGACCAGATCACCCCTTACAAACCACATATGACCAGAGAGCATCTCATCATTGCACGAAGGACAAGAAAACAAATGGAGTGGTAACTAAGGAGAAGAGACAATTATGTTACTACTAATTGTTAACAAACTTGTTGTCATCAATACAGCAGCTACTAATGTAGAGGTACGCCTCTTAGTATTGCTCCTACTGGCCTGCTAACTACCTAATCTCCCTGCAATAATGCCACTACCAAACCATTAGACGGAAAATGCTGGAGAAACTCAACAGGGCAGACTGCTTTTTTTTGTGAAGAGGAAAAAGAGCTGAAAGGCCAGGTTGACCACCCTTCATCAGAACTGGGCAAAAGGACCTTGTTAAGCAGTGGGGAATGAGGGGCAGGGGATGTCTCTGATAAAGTAGATCTGTGAAATAAACAAACAACCTAGCTGTGTCAATACCTCAGATGGATGACTGAGTCCAGAGAGCTTCAACATGCCCAGACAAAAAAAAGAAGTGTTGCTCCTTAAGCTTGCCTTGGACCTCATTGCAAGGGGTACAGGTAACAAGCTGCTGTTTCAGAGTGTGATTAGACTAAACGTGGCTGGAAATAAAAAGCTCAATGTCTCCACTGCAGGATGAACACAGTTGCTTCACAAAACTGCCATCTAATCTGCATTTTCATCATTTTCTGTTTTTATTTTGGAGATCCAGCATAGAGAGATTTTCCTCCTTGTGTATTTCTACCCCCTGCCCTTGTCCCCACCCCCTTCAAGATCATCATTTCTGGGCTCAGACCTGTCCTTGCCAAGGCAATGGTTTTTATTTATAATTTTTGTATTAATTTTTCCAAAAACTCAGATTGTACTTCTATTTTCAGGCATATTGGGATTACTTAAGAGTGTCAATCAGTCATTTGTGGAAAGAATATCCCAGCAGCCAATAAATGAGAAAATTGAATTAAAAACAGAAAAAAATTGTATCAATAATGGTAACCATGAAAGCATGTCATAAAAATCCATGTGGTTCACTAATCTCTCCTGGAAAGGAAATTGACTACTCCTGATCAATCTGCCCTACATGTAACTTCAAACTCACGTGTATAGTTAGTGCTACAATTCAAGGTAATTAGGGATAGGTAATTAATGCTGACATTGCCAGCAGCATCTACATTTTGTGAATGATTCAAAACTCAATTTTCTGGATGGCTTGGAAGTTGGAGTGTCTTGAAATGTAGCTGTCATGGTAACTACCAATATAACCAGGGTAGCCTTGACTTAGTATACTGTGGTGTTTGCTTCTTCATCCAACAGCAAAGAATTGGAAATGTCTCTTGTTGATGTAAACCATTGGCTTACCCTTTGTGACTGAAACTAGTTTATGTGTAGGAGTCCAGGAAGTGTTGCAAGACCTAGAGATTTCTTATTGTAGCTATGGGTGACTATTGTCATGGGAAATAAAGGAGATTGACGAGGGACAAGCCTTTCACAATCTTGCTATAATACTCAGTCACTGAAGGACCAAGTCCAGTAAGTAGTGTTGTATCTGGTCCTGAACATGAAGACCCACACTCAGCTCTTTAGGAAGTCTTTGTCTTTAGATTCCTGAAAGATCTATAAACCCATGAACATTACCTCACTGTTCCCGTTTAGCACAATTTCTTTATTATTCATTGACATCATGTCATTAGAGTTATTATATATGACTTACACCGTACTACTGCCATAAGACAACAAATTTCCCAATGCAGCACCCTCTATATTAGAGAGACCTGACGTAGACTGGGAAATGCTTTGTTGAGCACCTGGCCTCCATCTGCAAAAATCCGGATTTTCTGGTGGCCGACCATTTCAATTCCAATCCCCATTCCCATTTCAACATGTCAGTCCATGACCTCCTCTACTACCACAATGAAGCCACTCTCAGGTTGGAGGAGTAACACATTATATTCCATTTAGGTAGCCTGCAACCTGATGGAATGTACATTGATTTTTTCAACTTCTGGTAATTTTCTCCTTCTCCCTTCTCACTTCTTCATTTTCTTACTACAGTCTCCCTCTTACCTCTTCTCCTCACCTGCCTATCACCTTACGTTGTTGCCCTCCAACTTCCCTTTCTCCCATGGTCTCCTAGCAGAATATTTCTTCTCCAGCCCTTTTCCTTCTGCACTTATCACCACTAATCTTCTTACTTCATTCCCCCCCCCCACTCCTCCACCCACCTGGCTTCACCTGTCATCTTCCAGCTTGTTCTCCTTCCCCTCCCCCTCACCTTCTTATTCTGGCAACTTTCTCCTTCATTTTCAGTCCTGATGAAGGGTCTCCACATGAAACGTTGACTGTTTATTCGTTTCCATAGATACTGCATAACCTGTTGAGTTCCTTCAGCATTTTGTGCGTGTTGTTCTGGATTTCCAACATCTGTTGAATCTCCTGTGTTTAAAATTTTCACAACATATGTTGGTGAAAATAAAGTTAATTCACGGCATTCTAGTTATGATCCTCCTAGTCCTAGCAGGAGAGAGTTTGCTTTCTCACCTTGACATATTTGATGAAAACCTTAAGGCAGATTGAAGGTTTAGCTTGTAACTTGCCACAGATTTGTGATGGCTCATCTGTTATCAAAATCTAAAAGCAGTACCTCCACATTAATTAAGGCTGTGGCTGGCCCTCTGAAGGCATTCTCTGTAGGTGCACATCTGCCCTGTGGAACTAATAGAAGGTGAAGCAACCAATCAATGAATTCATAATGAGATCTGGGAACTGAGAAAGCATAGGCTTGATTTGTGGTTGAAGGAGTTGAATCTCAAAGTATCATGACTGGATGCCTGATGGGAATCTGATCTGAATAAAAGACCTAGCCTGTTGGACCAGTGGTGTCTGTAGACTCCTCAGTGTTGTTGCTTTTTAAGGTAAACACACAGAAGAAATACAATCAACATCATTTACTGAAGGCAGTCAATCCACGGCCAAAAGTAATGGCTGGGACAACAATGTACCAACAGATCATCCCACCTATTACATGAATTTTTGAGTGGTACTCGTGTCAATACTGTATATGAATGTCTTTTGAATGGTTTAGGCAAATGGATAGTTTAATCTCTGTTCTTAAGATGTTTAAATTGTGACAACCAGAGTGTGGAGCTCTGTGCACATCTTGCTGCACACTGCAATTGTCATCCCGGGAAACAACTGGGCCAATGTTGACTATACACACACAGAGCAATTACAGACCTGTCTAGCAACATAACTACAGTTTAATTCTTTTTACTCCAATTAAAATTAAACAATAGGTTTTTCAGTGCGGCTCAGTATGAATTTAGGGTTCTTCGATTCATTCACCCGCCTTTGTATCATTTCTATTGTGGAACTGTACAGTGATTCTTGTAGCAGGTTTCTGCCCAGATCATATCCTATTTGATCTGTACAAAATAAAATGAACCAGCCTGATTTTGAAATAAATTTAAATGAATGTAAAAGCTATCATGCTCACCTGAAATATTAAGTCACGTATTTTACACACAGGCACATTAGAGTTAAATTAGGATTCCTTCTAATGTCCTAAGGTCCAGTCAGTGTTAGTTCAGATAAATACTTGAAGGATGCAGATTGTTAAGCTAGTGGGTATTTTTATAAGTATTTTTGCCCAGAGTTTTCTCAGTGCCTCTCAGGGTTCATTAGGCAGCTGGTTAATGAACACTGTGGTACAAACGATCATAAGTTACTGAACCACTATTCCATGGGGAAGACTACTTGTATTCATACTGCAGCAGTGAAGATTTCAAAGGATGACTCAGAGCAAGGACTTTTCTGGGATGTTGGGAGAGAGGCGTCCATGAATGGGAAGGAGGTTTTGAGAATTGAGTGGAAACTGCTGGGTTCTCAGTGGATAGCCCGCTGCTGACATAGTTGTTACCCAAGAATGGTACTTGATGAAAGAGGAGATGATGGCCAGGCCTAAAACTGAGGAAGTCTAGCAGTGATGTTCAGACAAAATGCAGCAGGAAGACAGCAGGCTGGGCAACATTTCATGTCATTGATGTTCTGGGCTGGAATGTTTGGTTTCTGAATACTACAACCATTTTCCTTTTGTTCAAAGTATAATTCTAACCACTGGAGTGTTTCCCCTTGATGTTCATTGACTTTAGTTTTATCAGGACTCTTTGATGCCATATTTCGCCAGGGCTGTCCTGTTGTTTAGGCAATCACTTATTATTGGTGTTCAGCTCATAGATCCATGTTTACAGCGATGATATAGTGGTGTCTGGGGCAGAGTGGTCATGGCAAATCCAAATGGGGGCAGGTTAGAACACAAATTGCAACAGTACTGCACAGGAAGAGACCATTCAGTCCTCTGTAATGTCAAATGAAACCCTCATCCATCTGTACATGATCCATTTTCCTCCGTTTCCCTCATGTGCACGTCTGTCTACATACCTCTTAAATGCCATGTTAATATATGTGCTTCCATCACCATCACTAGCAGCATGTTCCAGACATCATCCCCTCCATGTATTAAAAAATAACTTGCTCTCCCCTAACTTTTCCCCTCTCACCTTGATGCACCATCAATAACTCTCTCTGAGATGTGAAGGCGAGATATTGGCTTTCATTGACTGGAAGAAAGAACAAGCAGTAGTTGACCACCATACTACATCCTGGAGACTGAGGGCCGGGCTCAGGCCTCAATCTCCTTTATACCGGGGTCTGTGGGAGGAGCCACAGGAGCAGTCAGCAGGGGGCGTGTCCAGCAGGTATGTAGTTCACCACACACCTTAAAACGATGTCCTGCAGAATTTGACATTTCTACCCATGGCATGAAAATGGGAGCACTTTATAATCTTCTTCCAGGTATACCACACCACACTCCCTCCCACCCCATCGCCCAGCCTCTGACACTCCAGAGAAAATAACCTAAGTCTGACTATCTTCTCCTAATTGGTGAGCATGTTCCATCTGATAGCGCAGGCCTCGCTGAATTCTAATCACTTATTGGGTGGTAATCAGTTGGATTGTCCATCCTGCATGGTCAGAATTGGATGTACCTGAATAATCTTCCACCATAGATGCCAATGTTGTGACTATACTGGAGGAGCTGAGACAAGGCATAGCTAGCTCTGAAGTGCAGGCTTTCAGAAGTACAGCTGGGATCCAGTCCAGCCCCATGACCCTTGCCTTATCCAGTGATCTCAGATTTTTCTTGTACTGAAATATGCCTTTTATATTCTGCGTTTTTGCTCTTTCTTTCTTAGTTGCTGTTTGCATGATTTTTTGCGTGTGCAGGAGGGAAGGGGGGGTTGGGGTTTGATGTCTGACGTTTTTCTTTGAGCTGCTTGGTTCCGTGTTTCATTCTTTTGTGACGGTCAGTGGGGGAAGTTGGGTTGTACGCTGCATACAGACTTTGACAATAAACGTTCTTTGAACTTTGAATGTCGCATGGCAAGAATCACACTAATGTAATGGTGGGGCATCTGTAACAAGAGGTTTAGAGGAGATATAAGGAAACATTGGTACCTGAGAGGATGTTGGAGGTTGAGACTCTTAAGAGCCTTTAAGGATCTAGGTGAACGGTGGAATCACTGAAGAATATAAAGCTCTGGATCAAGCACAGGATGAGAATGGGATGGGTGCTTGATAGCATGGACAGTTGGACCAAAGGGCCTCTTTCTGTGCTGTGTTACTCATACCTCATGACAACCCCTGAGGCCCAAAGTCATCTCACTAGTCAGCACCAGCTGACATTGCTCTTTCCTCCATCCTCTTTAATTCAATGTACATCTACTTGTCAAATTGATCTGCTGTGGACAAATTGATCACATGTCTTTATCAAAATCTACGTCTATGACATCTCCTGAAGGAGCGGAGCTAAAAATGGTGCCAGAGGGCGACTTCTCCCAGCCTATCAATGAAATAGTTCCTCTTCTAATGTCTCTGCTTTCCACTCATGGTGGCTAGGGTCCTGTTGGGGTCTTTGTTGCACTCAATCTGCAGTTCTGCGGGGCGACGTGTTCCCGCTCTTCGAGCCTGCTGATCCGCAGCATTTTTGATCTGTCCAACTTTGGCCTGAAGTCGGTCGTCTCTGGGCTGCAGCCTTGTGTGGGCCAGTGGATGCGAATTCTGCCGATGTAGTGAACTGAGGCACAGTGGAAGCTGGAATATTGAGACAGTGAGAGCGGCAGCTGGAAGCCTCTACGATCGATGGCTCTCTCTCTTGATAGTGAGTGAGAGTGTCTACTGATTCCTGAGCCAATGCTTCCGACTAGGTCGGGGGTCGGCAACCCGCGGCTCCGGAGCCACATGTGGCTCTTTTACGTCTGTGCTGCGGCTCCCTGTTGCTTTGGGAAATAATTGGTTGTGGCGACCCTTTTCCTGGCACATCCGAACCGACTCACAATAAGATAGCCTACGGGGGTTTGCGAGCACAGAGCTTTGGAGCCTCTGCGCCATGGGGGGGGGGGGGCAGGTTGAGGGAGGCTTAAAAGTGAGGCTGAAGATTTCGAATAAAGTTTTTTTCCTTCGACTGCAGTTACCGACTCCGTGTCGTAATTTTAGCGCTGCATGTAGCACACCGCTACATGGTCAGTATTTAATTAATATGTATTTTATGTTAGTTTGTTAGTTTTTGAAATGTAAATCTAAATTTGAAGATTATGGTGATCTTGTACAATCTAAATAAGACGTTGTGGCGACCCATTTCCTGACACATCCGAACCGGCTCACAATTAGCCAGCGTTCAGGCGAAGGGAGATAGCCTACGGGGGTTTGTGAGCACGTGTCTTTTGCAGCATCCGCGCCCATGGGGGGCGGGTTGAGGGAGGCTTAAAAGCAAGGCTGTTTAGTTCGAATAAAGCTATCTTTGACTGCAGTTTACTGACTGCGTGTAGCAACCGCTACAACGTGTTTTTATCGCTGGCTGTCCAGAGGGGAGGTGCTGAAATGCTTTGTCGCGCGTCTGGAAGAAGTGAAAACTTTCCTGGGCAGCAAAGGGCTCAACTTTCCTGAGCTGGAACAGCCAGAGTGGCTGGAAAAGCTACACTTCATGGTAGACATGACAGCGCACCTGAACACGCTGAACACAGCTCTTCAACGGGGTAAGGACGTACAGCCCTGCACATGTTGGAGGATGTTTTGCATTCGAGCGCAAGTTGACGTTGCTTGCCAGAGATTTACAGAAAGGCACATTGTCTCACTTCCCCAATTTGAGAGAGTTCAAACAATGTCACGACATGATAAATTCGGAGTATTTACATTCTGCAATCATCGCAATGCAAACATCGTTTGGGAAACGCTTCTGTGAGTTCAGAGAGGAAAAAAACACATTATCCTTCCCGGTCACTCCCCTAAGCATTGATCCATCCCTACTGAATACGACTGCATTGTCAGGTGTGAGTCAACCTGAAGAAGTATGATAAATATTTTAATTGCGTATTATTTTACGTATATTCATATGTTTTCATTGTTCAGTGAAATAGTCCTTTTATTTTTCAGGTTGACAGCTGGCTGACGTTATTTTTGGTTTGCTGCTGGCGGCAAATTTAAGTTTGGCGTTTTTCATAAATACAAGAAGGACTCAAATAGACGTTGAGTATTTTACTTAAAAGTAACCTTCAACCCAACGTCTTTTTTTCGGAGTTCAAAATGTTTTTGTTGCATGCAGAAATGTAATTTCGTTTTCTCTGCAGGAGTTCATCAATTTCATAAATGCAACACATTATAGTTTATTTATACATAGCATAAAGGCAAAACAAAACATTGTATGCAGTGTTATTTCATTTTAAATGTCAAACGGGTTTTGCGGCTCCCAGTGTTTTCTTTTCTGTGGGAAACGGGTCCAAGTGGCTCTTTCAGTGGTAAAGGTTGCTGACCCCTGGACTAGGTGGTGGGAATGCTGATGCTTTCTGCTAGAATAGGTGGGGGAGGGGTGGGTTGGTGCTGCTCACTGCTGCTTGTGTGTGGGAGGTGGCAGGGGCTTTGGGGCTCTTGCATTTTGTTTTCCTGTCATTCTTTCTTTGGAGTTTTTCTTCTGT